>NC_135769.1:17101336-17494228 GCF_052425735.1 Oculina patagonica
TCAATATTGCTCAACGGTTATCTGTGCTCAAAAGCTGTGTATTTCGAAGGGTATCACACATGTAGGTTATCTAAATCTCTATAGGTTTAGTCTAAACAACAGCAACAGTTTGGTTGCACCACAACGAGAAAAGAAAACAAATTATTTTATAAATCAACCGTTTCAGCCAGAGAACATTCTCATTTTTTAAATGAAAAGCAACTGTTTTGAGGAAACTTGAAAAACACGTTTCGAATCCTGTTGATAATGGACCGTTTACTGATCATGAAAGTGCGAAAATCATTTCGCTGCGAGATGAACGAACCCATGAAAGTTTTACTCCCCAAAATCAATATAGTTACTCGCCAGCTGTAGTAATTTGAAAGGACAAATTAGCAGCGAAATAAAAGGCCTCGAAGTTCTTCAAAAGGCGACTAATCATTCCCTTTACTGACAAAATCAAACATTTAATTCTCGGTTAACTTTTTATATTCCTGGTAGAAGAGACAACACAATGAACCCGGCCCTAGGAGGCCAGCGCAACTAACCATTAGGCCACCGCGCTGCAGGATGGGGAAGGGCATAAACTATTTCCCCCAGTACAGCAGAGGGGCGGGGCTAATAAATTGTAGTTTCTCTAATAGTAAATAATGAACGGTTCCGAAAACCAGAGAATTTCAGTCTGAACTATTAATAAAATATCGAAGATTACTTTAATTCACTCTGTTTCAACTTGTATTTTTTGTAAATTCAGGTCCCACCCAGGACAAATTATTCTCACGATGCTAAGAGATGCCAAAATAGATGTGGAAAAGATGAAAGAAGAAAAACTATTTCCGGAGGATGGTGAGAGAGATTTATTCGATTTGATTTATGCCAATGATTTTCCTTACTGAACTCAACATACATCTTATTTTTTACATATACTTAAATCAAAATACTTTATTTATATATTTAATATTAAAATGGTTGGATTTAACAGTTTTTCAAATACGACGTTTTCACTATCGTTAAGTAAAAGGCATTTTACAGGGTTGGTTTAAGGACTTGTTAAAGCGACCCTGAACAATTGGTAAAAGGTGTTTGGTAGTCCATAACGACACTAACATCGCAGTTACAATTGCCAATGAAATGTGTCTTTTCCATCGCGTTTGCCAAACAGCCATGACAGCTATATTCTGATAGCGAGTCTCGATCGCTAGAGATACGCTGATGAAAAACCACTCAATCACCAGCTGAACTGAAGTTGTGATGGCAAAAGACTGCAGTAACTTTAAAATGGAGTCATTTTGTAAGTAAATAAATTGATATAAGTACAAAAAGCCGTTAACAGACACTATAGCAGTTGATTCAAACAACATGCTCATAATAGCGATATCAGCCATAAGTCTCTCACGGCGAGGAGTACGAAAACTTCCCCAAGGAGCTGATGTTCTTTTGCGAATTTGATGACAAATGTGATCGATCAAAACCATCGTGCTACGTTCTGCGACTTCTGCAGCGCCGTGAATTACTCCAAGAATAGCGATGGATTGCAAACTGTCAAGTTCTGCTTGTAAAACTCGAAACATAACCGCTGAGGCACAATACAACGGCGCTAATGAGACATACGTATATCCCGGATGAATGATATTTCGGCTTAACTGCTGAACACAAATTCGCGAGATTACTTTGAAAACGACTCCAATGAGAGGAGAGAAGAGTGCAATTAGCAGTTTGCCTTCCTTGCTTTGTTTTATGTACGCTGGATAAATGATTTGGGCCACAGGAATGGAAAGAATTAAAATAGAAAAGGGCGGAACTATCATTTGTAAAAAGAAAGTCACCTGCTGTCTCCTTGTCCGTCGCATACGGAAGTGATTTGTTAGAAGATAGACTTGCCAACACGCACTAAGAACACTGCTAAAGTGGATTGGAATCTTTTGTAAAGTAGATGGCTTGGAATGAGATATTCCTAGGGCTTGTAGAGTCATAAGGAAAAGTGCTTGGAAACAATATTCAAAGCAAAAAACCAAGATCAGTTTTCTTTTCACCCCCATTAACTGATGTGGGCGAAAAATAAATAACACACATATAAAGAAGGGAAGGTTTAGAAAAGCAGCACGAATCACATCAGAAATTGATCTCATCCACTGTACTTGTATTGGAATGGACTTCTTTGGGTGAAATTCGCATCTGGCTACAGTTTCAAGACATAGATAGGAGATCAGCATGTATACTGAACCTATGATGGTAGCAGTTAGTAGTGAAATCAAAGCTCCAATGTACATTGATTTACAAACTGTACGGAGAGCGGATGGTCTGAGTCGCTTCCAAGCCATCGCTCTATCTTCAACTTGTTGATCTTCATGTGTTTCTTCGTTTTCCTCGAGTGAACATGCGTCTATAACTCTTACATTAAGATGGATGGACGCAAGATGGCTCAAGCTTGTGGCTTCTCTGTCGCTGTATTCTTGATAAATAAACTCATCAACAGGAAGATAATTCCATTCTCGGCCTGTGCTTTGTACAGGATCGTAGCCAAAAGACTCTGCCGTAAATTCAGGTTCTTCTGGATTGTAGTGCTCTGTCACGCCTCGTGTAAAACGGAACACGATTTGACCAAAAACCTCTATCAGTGTACTGCTACTCATTGTTGTTTGGAGTCCTGAGAAAACTGCAATCTTTGTTAGCGTACTATGTTTGGTTTAGAATTCCTCAAGAAAATCGAATATTATATTTCGTCGAGAACCGGTTGAATCTAAGAACTTCTCGTATTGTTTTGCTTTCTCTGCCCTCAAAGCGACTTTTTATTCTATTTTAACACGGAAGTCTAGATATTGCATTTGAAACTTGAAGTATTGAATTCTGCTGTACAGTGTATTTTTAACCAGACACGAGATTTGCGAAATAAAGTTAGTTTAGAACTCTTTGTTATTCTACAAACTCGCAGCAGTTTTATGTGAGTCGATAGCGCCATGTAAGCGCAAATTTAGGCCGGATAATTTGTTAAAAGTCTCCAATAAGTAATATATGCTGATACAGTTGGCAGGAATTAATTTTCTTTTAATAGTTGATGACATAAATAGTTTCGAAAGCAATTTTTTGATGAATAAGCACAAGTAAATCATTTTCATTACATTCTAAAAATAATCTCTCGCTTGTTCGAACTCACCTATGTTTCTGAAACACTTGTGCGGAAACACTTCTGAAACAAATGGTGCTTACAAGTTTAGCCAGGATGTAAACCTTTTTACGTAGACAAATCATGCGTCAGTGAAGGAAAATGGTTTTAAAACGTCAGAAACGTTTTCTTGCTCCAAAGAAACAAAATGTGCTTCCAAAACATGCTTCCCTTGCGGTTAAACTGAGAATCGTTTATCTCAGCAATATTTCCGTAACATTATTTGCTAGTTTATCCCTCAAGCCCGGAACAGGATGATACCAGTTCCCCTCCACGGTTTTTTTGGATTTTAACGCTTTTTCACGCCTCGTTTAAAACTGAACACCATATGACCAAAAACCTCTATCAGTACAATGTATAAAGGTCGGGACACACTAGGCGACAAGTCGCAGCGACAGGTCTCTGCGACATGTCGCTCCGTGTATACTGCCCAAACAAGTCGCTCCGGCACACAGCGAATTTTCATATGGAATAGTGGGAATGTGAACTAGTTTTCAAATTCAATATGGCAAAAATAAATGATGCTCTGTCATTGGTTAATTTATATTTTGTCGCAGCGACTCGTCGCAGAAATGTGCACACGCTGCGACAACGCTGCTTTCAATCATTTTGTCGCTGCGATCAGTCGCACGAATTCAAACTGGTTTGAATTCGTGCGACTAATCGCAGCGACAAACTTCTGTCGCAGCCACAAAAATTCTCCCAGAAATGCACCATGTCACACGAGGCAACACGTTGCAGCAACTTGTCGCCGCGACATGTTGCCTCGTGTGTCCCGACCTTAAGTGTACTCCTACTCATTTCACTTGATAAACTAGCGAAATTGGATTAATTTGAAATTTATCAGAAAATTTGTGTTGATTGTACTGACAAAAGCTTATGCTGACGTCAAACAGAACAGCTAAAACCCAGAAATATGCGAACCCTGAAACCAATATCTCTGGTCACTTTCGAATGTTTACTTTTCCGTTCGGTTTCACGATAGAGGAAGGTTGTTTCCCAATGGAGTTTTTTAGTAGTATAGCAAAAATGTTCATTGCAACCTCTTTTAACATGCTCGTTTGAAGAAGAGCTATTCCATTTAATTTACACCACACTAAACCTTTCAGTCGCTATGCCAATGTATAAATGTTCCTTACTAAACTCAACATACATGTTATTTGGACACATTTACATAAATCTAAATGCTCTATTTATATAGTTATTGTTATACAGCTAGAGCTTGGTAAGATATAACGAGCGCTGTGATTGGTTAATAGTCAGGGCCGGATTTTCCCGTAATGTCCATGGGCATTATGAGCGATATTAATGTTTTCATGTATTGTCAGACAGTCATACATAAATTAGATGACGCCAAACTGTTCGCTTGGCTCCTATCGACTGCTTCTGGTAGTAAAGTGAATACAACTCACGGGTCACGATGATTTGTAAATGAACCAAATTTTTATTTGCGATTTGTCAGCTTTTTAACGTGGCCGTATTTACGGGGTAAATAAAGGTTTGAGTCTTCAAAAGGAGATCACATTAATAAAGTGGTCGGATTGGATTACGTTGGTGGTGTGGTGTGTGGTGTGTGGTGTGGTGATGTGTGGTGTGGTGATGTGTGGTGTGTGGTGCGGTGCTGCGTGATGTGTGGTGTGGTGTGCTGTGCTGTAGTGTTTGTTGTCTTACATTGCGTTATACTGAGATTTTACATCAGCTTTTTTCTATCCTTAAGTAAAAGGCATTTTACAGGGTTGGGTTAAGGACTTGTTAAAGCGGTCGTGTACAATTGGCAAAAGATGTGTGGTAGTCCATAACGATACTAACATCGCAGTTACAATTGCCACTGAACCGTGTCTCTTCCATCGCCTTCGCCAAACAGCCATGACAGCCATATTCTGATAGCGAGTCTCGATCGCTAGAGACACGCTGGTGAAAAACCACTCAATCAGCAGCTGAACTGAAGTATAAATGGCAAAAGACTGTAACAGCTTTAAAAGAGAATCGTTTTGTAAATAAATAAATTGATATAAGTACAAAACTCCGTTAACAGACACTATAGCAGTTGATTCAAACAACATGGTCATGATAGCGATATCAGCCATTAGTCTCTCACGACTAGGGGTACGAAAACTGCCCCAAGGAGCTAATGTTCTTTTGCAAATAACGTGACAAATGTGATCAATAACAACCATTGTGCTTCTTTCTATGACTTCTGCAGCGCCGTGAATTATTCCAAGAATAGCAATAGATTGCAAACTGTCGAGATCCGCTTGTAAAACTCGAAACAAAACCGCTGAGGCACAATACAACGGCGCTAAAAAAGACATACGTATATCCCGGATGAGTGATGTTTCGGCTCAACCGCTGAACACATATTCGCGAGATTACTTTGAAAAAGACTCCAATGAGAGGAGAGAAAAGTGCAATTAAAAGTTTGCCTTCTTTGCTTAGGGCTTTCCACAAGTTGCTCAAGATTTCTCAAAAAGTTGCTCAAAAGTTGCTCCAAAATTCCAAAAAAGATGCTTCTGATAATAAAAGTTGCTCGAAAGTTGCTTCAAAAAATTAAAAACGCTGCTTCTAATCAAGAGAATTTCTCTAAGTATATGCTAATTTCCCTTTGATGGTAACATTTCTAAGCTGTTTTATGCAATTTACAGCAAAAAAAGTATCTAAATAACATATTGAGGGGGAAATTTGTTAATTAACAAGGATTTCTTTAAGTAACAAAAATCGTGAAGATATCTATTACGTCATGTTTTCCGACGAGTTTTGTAAGCCAAAAGTTGAAGCGTCTTCAGATGTTCCTCGAAAATCTTTGGCAAACTTCGTAAATCTTCGGACACGTTCGTATGGCCTTCGAACAACACTCGGATAATCTTCGGAGATCTTCGGTCAAGAAATTGCTCAAAATGCAACGAGTTGCTCGAGAGGAAAAAAGTTGCTCGAAGGGGAAAAAGTTGCTCGAAATATGAAAAGTTGCCAAAAAGTTGCCGAGCAACTTGTGGAGAGCCCTATCCTTGCTTTCTTTAATATACGCTGGATAAATGATTTGGGACACAGGAATGTCAAGAATGAAAATCGAACATGGGGAGAGCTATCATTTGTAAAAAGAAAGTCACTTACTGTCTCCTTGTTCGTCGCATGCGGAAGTGATTCGTTACAAGATAGACTTGCCAACATCCACTTATAACACCGATAAAGATGTATGGAATCTTTTGTATGGAAGATGGCTTGGATTGAGATAATCCTAGGGCTTGTAGTGCCATCAGATAGAGTGCATCCAAACAATATCCGAGCCAACAAACTAGGAACAGTTTTCTTTTCACCCCCATTAACTGATATGGGCGAAAAAGAAATAGCATTGCCAATAGGAATGAAAGGTGAAGAAAAGCAGAATGGATCACAAAAGAAATTGATCTCGTCCATTGCACCTTTACTGGAATGGACTTCTTTGAGTGAAATTCACAGTTGTTTATAGTTTCAAGACATAGATAGGAGATCAGCATGTATACTGAACCTATGATGGTAGCAGTTAGTAGTGAAATCAAAGCTCCAATGTACATTGATTTACAAACTGTACGGGAAGCGGATGGTCTGAGTCGCTTCCAAGCCATTGCGCTATCTTCATCTTGTTGATCTTCCTGTGCTTCTTCGTTTTCCTCTGGCAAACAAGCGTTTATAACCCTTACATTAAGACGGCTGGACGGTAGATAGTCCAAGCTTGTGGCTTCTCTGTCGCTGTATTCTTGATAAATAAGCTCATCAACAGGATGATAATTCCATTCTCGACCTGTGCTTTGTAGAGGATCGTAGCCAAAAGCTTCTGCCGTGAATTCAGGTTCTTCTGGGTTGTAGTGCTCTGTCGCGCTTCGTGTTACACGGTAAACGATATCACCAAACACCTCTATCAATGTACTGCTACTCATTGTTCTAGTGTTTGGAAACCCGATCAAATTGCAATCTTTGTTAGCGTAGTTTGTTTGGTTAACGTTATCTCAAGAAAGTCGAACTTTTATATCGACGACGACCTGTTGAATGTATGAACTTCTCGTGTTGTTTGGCATTGCCTGTGGCGCAAAAGAGTCTTTTTATTCCATTATAACACGGAAGCCTAGATGTTGCTTACGATCCTTGAAATATTAAATTCCGCTTTATTTTACTAAATATGAGGCTTGCGAAATGAATCTAGCTAGTCTAGTCGATAGCGCCATGTAAACACAGGCTGAGGCCGAATACTATGTAAAAGACTTCAATGATTAGTCTTTACTGATACAATTGGCAGGAATTTCAAACGATGTCATCAGCTCTCTAAGTTGTAGAGCTGACATAGTTTCGAAAGCAGTTTGGAATGAATAATTCTAAGGGGACAGACCATGAACGTAGTTGAGGACGTGGTCACGATGGAGTGAAGACGCGTCTTGTTTGAGCTCCGACTAAACCTGAAATTTATTTCATTTTAAATCATCTTTTTGTGAAAATGCTTCATGTCAGGTAAAACTTTAAGATCCGGAAAGAGCCTGCCAAGTTTAAATTGCGGTAAACAACGTGAAGACAAGCCGCCGCGGAAAGAAAGCAATAAGCCGACGCCGAAACACGAAGACGCCATGACAGCTGAAGTCTTGCAGGAGTTGAAGTCTATGAGGAATGACCTCACAGGACAAATTAAAAAGCTAAGTGTCGATCTTACAAACTTTCAACAGGACACGAATGCAAGATTAGCCAAAATAGAAAGCGTAATGGCGAAAATTGACGAGATAGATAACTTGAATACCAGAGCAGACAAGCTCGAAGAAGATGTCGGCCTTATGCAGGTTTCTTTGACGACTATGAATTCTACAGTTGCAGCCTTTAAATCTAAAACGGAAAGAAGCAACGAGGAGCTCAAGAATAAAGTGGAACACTTAGAAAGATATTCTCGAGACTTCAATATCCGCATTATAGGCGTCGAAGAAGAAGATGGTGAAGATTGCATGTCGATTGTTATTGATTACTTCAAAACTCTTGGCTTTGAAGACGCCTTTAGAGAGTTGGAGAACGCTCATCGAACAGGAAAAAAGCGGGTCGATAAAGCCAGGCATATTATTGCGAAATTGTATAGTAGACCCTTCAAGAGGAACCTACTTCGAGCCGCAAAAAGTCCAGAGAAGAAACATGTGCTTAACGGAGTAAGAATAGTCGAGGACTTCACACCTGGTGACTTTGAACTGAGAAAAAAGGCGCTGCCTAAAATGAAAGAAGCTTTTGAGGCAGGAAAAAAGTTCGGTTCACCAAAGGAAAGTTATTGATTGACGGTATGGTTTCTACTATTTGACAGAATGCATTAGGTAAAATAGATCATTTATATTTTTTTTGTTTGTTCCTGAAAGCGGTCGGAGCGCAACTAAGATCAGCGCAATAATCATCGCGCTTCTGTTTTTCACTCGCTGTCGGAATGCTTGTGCATTGCTGCACAACCGCGAATTTTCAGAGTGGGCAATTGTCGTTATTTAGTTTCTTTTTCGTCGCTTTATTTTTAAGCGTATATACACCGTATTACTTGTTTACCTCAAATACTATAAAATTTGACACCATTGACTTAAGATATACAGTTTACATTTTAGCAGGTTGTAGTTATTTATTTATATTAAGATCCATTCCCTCCGATTTCATTTACTATATTACTTTTACTTGCTCAAATGGTTTCGGGTAGGCTTATTTCACTGAACATTCGAGGCATCAGCAACTATCGAAAACGAAGAACAATTTTCACTTGGTGCAGAAAACAAAAAGCGGATGTTATTTTTCTACAGGAAACTCACTCGACTGAGAAAATTGAATCTCAATGGAAAAGAGAATGGGGCGCTCCATTCTATTACTCTCATGGGGCTAGCAATGCCCGAGGGGTTGCAATCTTAATCCGAAACAACTTTGATTGCATAGTAGAACAAAAGATAGCCGATGCACACGGCAGATTTCTTATACTCAAAGTATTACTCAAGGGAGAACAAGCTCTTTTGGTTAACATATATGGCCCAAATCGAGATAATGAATTAGTAGCTTTTTACCTTTCGCTGTTGCAAACTATCGAGGAAAATGACTTCGACACCATTGAAAATATCATTATGGGTGGAGACTTCAATTGTCCGTTAAACCCAACTGTCGACAAAAGAGGTGGAAACCTTTTTCCAAGACAATCGGTAATTAATACAATAGAAGAGCTACAATCGGAACTGGATTTGCATGACATTTGGCGTGTCAAAAACCCTACCACGCGTAGTTATACGTGGAGTCAGTCAGAACCTCAGATTTTTTCTAGATTAGATTATTGGTTAATTTCAAATTCTTTGGCAGATAACGTTAATACTGTGGATATAATACCCTCTATCAAAACTGATCATTCCGCAATAACAATAGAATTTCAAGACGTCAATGATAAAGCTAAGGGTCCCGGCATTTGGAAACTCAATTGTTCCCTACTAAGCGATGAGGTTTACGTTGAAAGAATAAACTCTTTAATACCTACTTGGGTACAAGAAGGGAAGAAGGATCTCAAAGACCCGCGATCAGTATGGGACTGGGTAAAATATAATATTAAAAAATATTCGAGAAAATACTCAATGAACAAATGTAAGGGAAAAAAAGCTGAAGAACAGATGTTAAACAAGCAATTTCAAGATGCGTATAAAATTTTTAAAGACAATCCGTCCCAACAAAATTCAGCAGCTTTAAATGCGGTACAAGAACGAATTGAAAAACTTTATGAAAAAAAGGTTGAGGGTATAATTGTGAGATCCCGGGCACGCTGGCATGAACACGGAGAAAAAACTCCAAATATTTTCTTAATTTAGAGAAACGTAATCATATAAAAAAGCATATTCGGAAACTTCGCATGAGCGGCGTGATCACTACCAACCCTTATGAAATTTTGGAAGCTAAAAAGACATTTTATGAGAACCTTTACAAATCCAAGCATAACTGCTGTCCACAAAACGAATCATATTTCAGGTATGAAGACCTGCCAATACCGACTCTCTCTCAAGAACTCAGACAAAGTGGTGAAGGAGTAATTAGCCTAGAAGAATGCACTGAAGTTTTAAATTCATTCCCTTTAAATAAGGTTCCAGGCAATGATGGATTACCAGTAGAATTTTACAAAACGTTTTGGCCTTCAGTTGGGAAACTTCTAGTGGAATGTTTTAACGAGTCATTTGAAAAGGGGGAAATGAGTTCATCCCAAAAGCAGGCCGTGATTACGCTTATTGAAAAAAAGGATCAGGATCGCTGCGAGCTTAAAAACTGGAGGCCAATCTCACTTTTAAACGTTGACGCGAAAATAGCTTCGAAAGTTATTGCCGAAAGAATGAAACGTCTTTTACCAGTATTAATTCATGCAAATCAAACAGGATATATTCCAGGTAGAAATATTGGGGAAAACATACGTTCAATTCTTGATATAATGAGCTTCACGCGAACTAAAAATTTGCCAGGTCTACTGTTATTCATTGACTTTGAAAAAGCTTTCGATAGCTTAGAATGGGATTTTCTTAATAAGTGTTTGGATCTATTTAACTTTGGACCTGATTTCAAAAGATGGGTTAACACCTTTTACAAAAATGTCAAAAGTTGCACAATAAACAATGGATTATGTTCCCACTATTTTGATATTGAACGTGGGGTGCGACAGGGTGACCCTCTTTCTCCATATCTTTTCGTAATAGCTGTTGAAATATTGGCTATTGCTGTTAGAAATGATAAAAACATCAAAGGGATAAAGTTAGATGGCACGGAAACTAAATTGTTACAGTTTGCTGACGATACAACTACTATTCTAGCTGATTTGAACTCTGCTCAGGCTTTGCTTAAATTACTTGATTACTTCGAGAAAATGTCAGGATTAAAATTAAACGTCATGAAAACTGAAGCCATGTGGATTGGATCTCTTCAGGACTGTGAAGAGGAACCACTTGGATTTAGGTGGAAAAAATGTGTCAAATTTTTGGGTATCTTCATTACATATGACGTCAAGCTACTTGTTGAAAAAAATTTTAAACAAAGATTGAAGAAAATTGCAAAGTTAATAAATCTTTGGAAGTCAAGAAACCTTTCCATTCATGGCAAAGTCAACATAATTAAAGCAATCCTTCTCCCAAAAATGATCTTTCCAAGCTCTTTTTTAAGCACTCCGTCACCTGTAGTAAAAGAATTTAACTCCTTGGTTTTTAACTTCCTGTGGAATGGGAAGGATAAAGTTACCCGACGCTCAACGTACGCACCTTATACCTTAGGTGGTCTTAAAATGATCGACTATGAAAACATGATAAAAGCACTAAGATTAAGCTGGCTGAAACGAATTATGGATGTAGAGTGCTCTGGCTTTTGGAAGCTTTACCTCAATTATCTTTTCTTTTTATCTTCAATGCAATTATGATGTAAATAAATTAAATATTTCATCAACCTTTTACCTTGAACTTTTATCATGGTGGTCTGAATTAAGAGAAAGCGCAGACCCTGACAGAGGTTACAAATATATTTTATGGAATAATAAAGAAATTTTGATTGAGGGCAGGACTATTTTTTATAGGCATTACTTTAATAATGGTGTTGTTTTTACAAAGGACCTGCTTTTTGATAAGACAAACACTGAGTCTTTCAGTACCATGAAAATACAAGGTTTATCAAATACAAATTTTTTAGTTTGGACTGGTCTAAGACAATCTGTCCCACTGAACCTACGTGGCAATGTGCCTAGCTCTAAGGAAGTTATTGATATAGAAAATTATAAATGTCGAAATTACTATTGTCACTTAATAAAACTCAAATATGAAAAACCTAGCAAATGGGATAAACTCGGTCTAGAATTTGATTTGAGAGAAGATCAAATTTCATGGGCATGCCTTCTACCTTTGAGGGTAGCAAGCGAACCTTATGTACGCTCCTTTCAATACAAGGTGTTAAATTCTATTCTCTTTTCAAATGACCGCCTGTTTAAAATAGGCTACGTAACAAATCCTAACTGTACTTTTTGTCAAGTGAGTCGAGAAACTATCAATCACTTTTTGTTTGAATGCACTTTTTCAAAGTCTTTTTGGAATACGGTGACCGTTAATATTTTGAATAGGCTTGGTAGTTGCGGATGTCTCTTGTTACGTGATGTTATTATTGGAATTCTGAAGGAGGGAATGGACTTGGTAAACTATATAATAATTTTAGGAAAAACGTATCTTTGGACCTGTAAACGAAAAGGAATTAAACCCAACTTTGATCACTTCAAACAAATTTTAGAAATCAAATACGAAACTGAAAATATATCGCTTTTAAGACAAATCAGATTAACGTGTTCAACAAAAAATGGAAAGCATTTGAGGAAAACGTCTAGAATAAGTAAAGTTAAGTAATAAGTTAGGTAAGGTAAAGTAATTACTCCTGTTGTACTTATAATTTTGTATGTTTTAGTATACGGTGTAAAAAAAAAAAAAAAAAAAACCTTGAGAAACGAAATTGTAAAGTAAAAATCTATTGCACATAAGTATAGGTTAAATCTTATCTTCTAATTTTGTAAAGTGTTGATTATCAATAAAAAAAAAAAAAAAAAATAAAAAAAATGAACGTAATTGAGCTTGTTTTAATCATTCTTAAAAGCAGTTTCTTACCTAGTTCGAACCCAGCTGAGTTTCGTACAAGCTTTGCTGAAACAAATTCTTTCAGTTTAGCCGGGCTGGAAACATGTTTCGAAAGCAAAGCGTGCGTCAGCATGAAAATACCGTCGAACTTCCTGTAAGCGACCACTCAAAATGACTTAAGCGCAGTCAACAAAAGAAATTTGCAAAACACAAAAGCATAATAATGTTCTCATTTTCACCGTTCAAATGTCGATAGTTCACCATTATCCTGACGATTTCCCTGAATTTTTTGGAGCTTTTATACTAAAAAAAGGTCTACGTGTTTAACAACAGGGAAATGCGGACTTGCCGGTGCCACTTGTCAAAGCATTTGGTTCGGATGGAGTTATTTACACTTGTGCAATTGAACAAATACAAGGTCGACGTTGAATAAAACTAGAATAAACTAGAAAGCTTTATCTTTGTTTAAGTTAAACGGACTACAGTTGTTGTTTTTTAACGGTGTAAAAATGCTGCCGAATAAGGATAAACTCAAAAATGATTGAAACACTGAAAATTCTCTCGAAACATTCCTTCCACGAGACCTCCTGGTCGAGCAAAAGTAAAAGGTAACTAGAACTCGTAATTACTACGACTGTTGTATGCTAAGTGTTTTAATAGTCTAAAAATCGTCAAAAATCTACTTGTTTATCCAATTTGTAAACATCTCAATAATCGTCATGAAAATGTACTTCTTCCGCATTATGTTCTCTCGGCTAAAAATACTGTTTACTTGGTGCTATTTATCAATAACTTCATAACTCTCAATTTTAACATTTGTCTTTAAGTTACTTAACGGCATGACTCAATAATGTGATACCCCATTTCCAAGGTGTGCTCCTATAGCATCAATGGCATCTTTCTTGGCATCTTCTTCTAAGTCCTGGTCAACTGTTGACGGGCTCGAAGAATCAGACTTCAACGTTTTCTGGACATCACCTGACTTTAACACTTTTATTCTTTCTACCTCTCGCTCTTTTGGGACTACACTTTCATCAAATTCCTTGCGATTCACTTGGCTGACTGAGGTGCAAAATACCTGACCATTCTCAACTTTATCGTGACGGAATAGGCCTTATGCATGATAACGTCATATGCTCTAAATTCACCACCAAGCCTTGTTTACGCGAATTATATTCAACCCTCTACCACCTTCATGCAATTTTGCCTCCCCTACACATCCGGACACACAAGACATTGATTAAATTGGGTTCGTTGGCCAGCCAAGCCATCGTCCCGTTTATTCCATCTCAACATATAATACAAGCTACGAATAAAAGACAAATACTAAGTACACCAAAGCCGGACACGAAAACCCCTAAAAACCAGCAAGTGGAGAAAACGGGGAACGTGTGGCCCCGACCAAGGCAGTGGCGCAACCCTTGGGGGTTTAGGGTATTCTTATCTAACTACTGTAAACAAATACTTTTCCAAATATATGATCTTACAGTGATACAATTATGATGGCAAATCTAAATATTTAAACAAGACGAAGCGTCATTGGAAATATATGATCTTACAGCGATACAATTATAATAGCAGAACTAAATATTTAAACAAAACGAAACGTAATCCTGCATCCACTGATGACATAGGAAAAACAAAAATAACCAAACATGACCAAAACGTGGCGAAGGCTGACCGTAGAATGTCTCACCTTTCTAACGGCCACCTATTTAAACTCAAATCCCACTATACACTGCGCACCTCAAACCCGCACCCAGCCCTCTGATCCGTGCCGGCAAAATAGTAATTTATGCTAATTTAAGATCATCACAAATTACATGTTTTCACGTGGGTATTCTTTTCAACTTTGCTGCTTTGGGAATTCGTTCATGATAAAATTTACAAGTTTGCACCTCGAAAGCGAGGCTTGTCGATGTACTGACGTTTTATCTCGACGTTTACTACCCTTAAGTAAAAGGCATTTTACAGGGTTGGTTTAAGGACTTGTTAAAGCGACCATGTTCAATTGTTAAAAAGGATACGGTAGTCCATAACGCTACTAACATCGTAATTACAATTGCCACTGAAATGTGTCTTTTCCATTTTCTTCGCCAAATAGCCATGACAGCCATATTCTGATAGCGAGTCTCGATCGCCAGAGATACGCTGGTGAAAAACCACTCAATCGCCAGCTGAACTGAAGTTATGATGGCAAAAGACTGCAGTAAATTAAAAAGGGAATCATTTTGTAAAAAAATAAATTGATATAAGTACAAAAATCCATTTACGGCGACTATAGCAGTTGATTCCGACAACATGCTCATGATAGCGATATCAGCCATTAGTCTCTCACGGCGAGGAGTACGAAAACTTCCCCAAGGAGCTGATGTTCTTTTGCGAATTTGATGACAAATGTGATCGATTACAACCATCGTGCTACGTTCTGCGACTTCTGCAGCGCCGTGAATTATTCCAAGAATAGCGATGGATTGCAAACTGTCAAGATCTGCTTGTAAAACTCGAAACATAACCGCTGAGGCACAATACAGCGGCGCTAATGGGACATACGAATATCCCGGATGAATGATGTTCCGGCTTAACTGCTGAACACAAATTCGCGAGACTACTTTGAAAACGACTCCAATAAGAGGAGAGAAAAGTGCGATAAGAAGTTTGCCTTCCTTGCTTTGTGTAGTGTACGCTGGATAAATGATGTGCGCCACGGGAATGGAGAGAATTAAAATAGAACAGGGGGGAGCTATCGTTTGTAAAAAGAAAATCACTTGTTGTCTCCTTGACCGTCTCATACGGAAGTGATCTGTAACAAGATAAACTTGCCAACACGCACTTACAATGCTGATTAAGTGGATTGGAATCTTTTGTAAATTAGATGGCTTGGAATGAGATATTCCTAGTGCTTGTAGTGATATAAGATAAAGTGCTTGCAAACAGTATCCAAGACAATAAACGAAAATCATTTTTCTCTTGATCCCCATTAACTGATATGAGCGAGAAGCAAATAGCACACATATAAAGAAAGTTAAATCTAGAAAAGCAGTACGGATCACATCAGCAATTGTTCTCATCCACTGCACTTGTATTGGAATGGACTTCTTCGGGTGAAATTCGCAGGCTACAGTCTCAAGGGAAAGATAGGAGATCAACATATATATTGAACCTATGATGGTAGCAGTTAGTAGTGAAATCAAAGCTCCGATGTACATTGATTTACAAACTGTACGGAGAGCGGATGGTCTGAGCCGCTTCCAAGCCATGGCTCTGTCTTCATCTTGCTGGTCTTCCTGTGTTTCTTCGTTCTCCTCTGGTGAACACGCGTCCAAAACCTTTAAATTAAGATGGCTGGACGCTAGATAGTTCAAGTTTGTTACTTCTCTGTCGCTGTATTCTTGATAAATAAGCTCATCAACAGGAAGATAATACCATTCTCGACCTGTGCTTTGTAGAGGATCGTAGCCAAAATACTCTGCCGTGAATTCAGGTTCTTCTGGGTTGAAGTGCTCTGTCACGCCTCGTGTAAAACTGAACACGATATGACCAAACACCTCCATCAATGTACTGCCAGTCATCGTTGCTTGGAGACTTGAACCGAAATGCAATCTTTGTTGGCGTACTTGGTTTGGTTTAGGTTACCTCAAGATATTTATATCGACGACGACCTGTTGAATACAAGAACTTCTCGAGTTGTTTTCATAAGTCTTCCACAAAAGCCACGGAAGTGGCTATCCTGCATAAATACTGATCTGTTAATTTTCTTTTTATAGCTGATGACATAGTTTCGAAAGCGCAAGCAAATCATTTTCATTACATTCTAAAAATAACCTCTCCCTTGTTGGAGCCCAGCTGTGTTTCTAAAGCCTAGTCTGGTTAATTTGCAAGCACGTATGCGAAAACGCGTCTACAAGTCCTCTACTTTTACGTTCGCAATGTCGGTGATCAACTTAATGGATCAAGTATAGGTGATCAGAAATGTATTTAACCCAATAATTGTCAAGCCATGGGCAAAAATTGCGCGGCTTCTAAATTAGAGTTTCGGTTCAAGCTGATAATGTGCAACGTTGTGTCTTCAGGCATTTAACGCTTTGTTGGTTTTGTGATTGTTGTTTAATTGAAGGATGTTTTGCGCGGACAAGACTGTCCTTGAGAAAATTTTGCTTATAAGATACAGTCGGGGACTGTTTAGTGTATCACTTTCTTCAGTACTGCATTATATTTGATCGTCCTATTTTTATATGTTATCTTGATTGTAAAGCCTCACGTCTGTTGATTCTAATTTAATTTAAGAATCATTCATTTAACACACAGGGGGTCCTCACTTAATTAATTAATTCTCAATAGACACCGAATATATAAGAATATTTTTAGGCTAACTTGAGTCGAACCTAATGCTAATGACCAAAAACAATAGGTTTTGCTCATTTGCATTAGGTTCGACTCATGTAAAGTTCGACGTTTTGCCTGGGCCTAAGTTGTAGAGCTGACATAGTTTCGAAAGCAGTTTGGAATGAATAATTCTAAGGGGACAGACCATGAACGTAATTCAGCGTGATAAAATCATTCTTAAAAGCAGTTTCTTACCTAGTTCGAACCCAGCTGAGTTTCGTGCAAGCTTTGCTGAAACAAATTCTTTCAGTTTAGCCGGGCTGGAAACATGTTTCGGAAGCAAAGCGTGCGTCAGCATAAAAATACCATCGAACTTCTTGTAAGCGACCACTCAAAATGACTCAAGCGCAGTCAACGAAAGAAATTTGCAAATCACAAAAGCATAATAATGTTCTCATTTTCACCGTTCAAATGTCGATAGTTCACCATTATCCTGACGATTTCCCTGAATTTTTTGGAGCTTTTATACTAAAAAAAGGTCTACGTGTTTAACAACAGGGAAATGCGGACTTGCCGGTGCCACTTGTCAAAGCATTTGGTTCGGATGGAGTTATTTACACTTGTGCAATTGAACAAATACAAGGTCGACGTTGAATAAAACTAGAATGAACTAGAAAGCTTTATCTTTGTTTAAGTTAAACGGACTACAGTTGTTGTTTTTTAACGGTGTAAAAATGCTGCCGAATAAGGATAAACACAAAAATGATTGAAACACTAATAATTCTGTCGAGCAAAAGTAAAAGTAAACTAGAGCTCATAATTACTAAGACTGTTGTATGCTTAGCGTTTAAATGGTCTAAAAATCGTCAAAAATCAACTTGTTTTTCCAACATGTAAACATCTCAATAATCGTCATGAAAATGTACTTCTTTCGCATTAAGTTTCTCTCGCCTTAAAATACTGTTTACTTGGTGCTATTGTTCAACAACTTCATAACTTTTAATTTTAACATTTGTTTCTAAGTTACTCAACGGTATGACTCAATAACGTGATCAGTACTTAATTTCCAAGGTGTGCTCTTATAGCATCAAAGACATCTTTCTTGGCATCTTCTTCTAAGTCCTGGTCAACTGTTGACGGGCTCGAAGAATTAGACTTCAACGTTTTCTGGACATCACCTGACTTTAACACTTTTATTCTTTCTACCTCTCGCTCTTTTGGGACTACACTTTCATCAAATTCCTTGCGATTCACTTGGCTGACTGAGGTGCAAAATACCTGACCATCCTCAGCTTTATCGTGACGTGGCGTGGCGTGGCGTGTGCTATGCTGTGGTATTTGTTGTGTTGCGTTGTACTGACGTTTTGTATCGGCTTTTGCTATCCTTAAGTAAAAGGCATTTTACAGGGCTGGTTTAAGGACTTGTTAAAGCGACCATGTACAATTGGTAAAAGGTGTTTGGTAGTCCATAACGACACTAACATCGCAGTTACAATTGCTAATGAAATGTGTCTCTTCCATCGCCTTTGCCAAACAGCCATGACAGCTATATTCTGATAGCGAGTCTCGATCGCTAGAGATACGCTGGTGAAAAACCACTCAATCACCAGCTGAACTGAAGTTGTGATGACAAAAGACTGTAGTAACTTTAAAATGGAGTCATTTTGTAGGTAAATAAATTGATATAAGTACAAAAAGCCGTTAACAGACACCACAGCAGCTGATTCAAACAACATGCTCATGATAGCGATATCAGCCATTATTATTCAACACATGCGCGCGCTGCATATATATGGTCAAAATGTTAACGATATCTGTCATCCGTACATAACAGATATCCTGCCATATACGTAAGTTGCGAAGATTCGTCCGAATTCTTGCAAAGCGTTGCATAATTACAGTTTTTTTTTTCTGCAAAATGTGTTTCGTTGACACTTTGTTGAATAATAAAACAATTATCCTGCTCAATCTTGCGGAATATCGTCTGATTTTAGCCAACTCGGCCTACGGCCTCGTCGGCTAAGTATCAGGCGATATTCCGCGCGATTTCGCAGGATAATTGTTAATTAGTCTCTCACGGCGAGGAGTACGAAAACTTCCCCAAGGAGCTGATGTTCTTTTGCGAATTTGATGACAAATGTGATCGATCAAAACCATCGTGCTACGTTCTGCGACTTCTGCAGCGCCGTGAATTACTCCAAGAATAGCGATGGATTGCAAACTGTCAAGTTCTGCTTGTAAAACTCGAAACATAACCGCTGAGGCACAATACAACGGCGCTAATGGGACATACGTATATCCCGGATGAATGATGTTCCGGCTTAACTGCTGAACACAAATTCGCGAGATGACTTTGAAAACGACTCCAATGAGAGGAGAGAAGAGTGCAATAAGCAGTTTGCCTTCCTTGCTTTGTTTAATGTACGCTGGATAAATGATTTGGGCCACGGGAATGGAGAGAATTAAAACAGAGCAGGGGAGAGCTATCGTTTGTAAAAAGAAAATCACCTACTGTCTCCTTGTCCGTCGCATACGGAAGTGATTTGTTAGAAGATAGACTTGCCAACACGCACTAAGAACACTGCTAAAGTGGATTGGAATCTTTTGTAAAGTAGATGGCTTGGAATGAGATATTCCTAGGGCTTGTAGAGTCATAAGGAAAAGTGCTTGGAAACAATATTCAAAGCAATAAACCAAGATCAGTTTTCTTTTCACCCCCATTAACTGATGTGGGCGAAAAATAAATAACACACATATAAAGAAGTGAAGGTTTAGAAAAGCAGCACGAATCACATCAGAAATTGATCTCATCCACTGCACTTGTATTGGAATGGACTTCTTTGGGTAAAATTCGCAGCTGGCTACAGTTTCAAGACATAGATAGGAGATCAGCATGTATACTGAACCTATGATAGTAGCAGTTAGTAGTGAAATCAAAGCTCCAATGTACATTGATTTACAAACTGTACGCAGAGCGGATGGTCTGAGTCGCTTCCAAGCCATCGCTCTATCTTCAACTTGTTGATCTCCATGTGTTTCTTCGTTTTCCTCGAGTGAACATGCGTCTGTAACTCTTACATTAAGATGGATGGACGCAAGATGGCTCAAGCTTGTGGCTTCTCTGTCGCTGTATTCTTGATAAATAAACTCATCAACAGGAAGATAATTCCATTCTCGGCCTGTGCTTTGTACAGGATCGTAGCCAAAAGACTCTGCCGTAAATTCAGGTTCTTCTGGATTGTAGTGCTCTGTCACGCCTCGTGTAAAACGGAACACGATTTGACCAAAAACCTCTATCAGTGTACTGCTACTCATTGTTCTTTGGAGTCCTTTGTTGTTTGGAGTCCTTTGTTGTTTGGTAACTTTGTTAGCGTACTATGTTTGGTTTAGAATTCCTCAAGAAAATCGAATATTATATTTCGTCGAGAACCGGTTGAATCTAAGAACTTCTCGTATTGTTTTGCTTTCTCTGCCCTCAAATCGACTTTTTATTCTATTTTAACACGGAAGTCTAGATATTGCATTTGAAACTTGAAGTATTGAATTCTGCTGTACAGTGTATTTTTAACCAGACACGAGATTTGCGAAATAAAGTTAGTTTAGAACTCTTTGTCATTGTACAAACTCGCAGCGGTTTTATGTGAGTCGATATCGCCATGTAAGCGCAAATTTAGGCCGGATAATTTGTTAAAAGTCTCCAATAAGTAATATATACTGATACAGTTGGCAGGAATTAATTTTCTTTTAATAGTTGATGACATAAATAGTTTCGAAAGCAATTTTTTGATGAATAAGCACAAGTAAATCATTTTCATTACATTCTAAAAATAATCTCTCGCTTGTTCGAACTCACCTATGTTTCAGAAACACTTTTGCGGAAACACTGCTGAAACAAATGGCGCTTACAAGTTTAGCCAGGATATAAACCTTTTTACGTAGACAAATCATGCGTCAGTGAAGGAAAATGGTTTTAAAACGTCAGAAACGTTTTCTTGCTCCAAAGGAACAAAATGTGCTTCTAAAACATGCTTTCCGTGCGGTTAAACTGAGAAGCGTTTATCTCACCAAAATTTCCGTAACATTATTTCCTAGTTTATCCCTCAAGCCCGGAACAGGATGATAATACCATTTCCCCTCCCCGGTTTTTTTGGATTGTATCGCTTTTTCACGCCTCGTGTAAAACTGAACACCATATGACCAATAACCTCTATCAGTACAATGTATAAAGGTCGGGACACACTATGAGACAAGTCGCAGCGACAGGTCTCTGCGACAAGTCGCTCCGTGTATACTGCTTAAACAAGTCGCTCCGGCACACAGCGAAGTTTCATTTGGAATAGTGGGAATGTGAACTAGTTTTTAAATTCAATATGGAAAAAATGATGCTCTGTCATTGGTTAATATATATTTTGTCGCAGCGACTCGTCGCAGAAGTGTGCACACGCTGCGACAACGCTGCTTTCGCTCATTTTGTCGCTGCGATCAGTCGCACGAATTCAAACTGGTTTGAATTCGTGCGACTAATCGCAGCGACAAACTTCTGTCGCAGCCACAAAAATTCTCCCAGAAATGCACCATGTCACACGAGGCAACATGTTGCAGCAACTTGTCGCCGCGACATGTTGCCTCGTGTGTCCCGACCTTAAGTGTACTCCTTCTCATTTCACTTGATAAACTAGCGAAATTGTATGAAATTTATCGGAAAATTTATGTTGATTTTACTGACAAAAGCTTATGCTGACGTCAAACAGACCAGCTAAAACCCAGAAATATGCGAACCCTGAAACCAATATCTCTGGTCACTTTCGCATGTTTACTTTTCCGTTCGGTTTCACGATAGAGGAAGGTTGTTTCCCAATGGAGTTTTTTGGTATCACAAAAATGTTCGTTGCAACCTCTTTCAACAATTTTTTGATTTCCCTCCCTTCGTCTGACTTTTCACAAGCAAGAAGCTCTTTTAAATAATTTCAAGTCATATGAAGTTTTCTTCTTCGCGTAAGCACTTTCCTGCTCCTCAGTAAATGCTTTTATTTTTTTGCACAAACAACCGTGCAATGGCGGGAAATGACGTCATCGATATCCTCACTAGTGAGGATATGGAAAATACGCCACAACAGTCCTGGATGCAGTTTCGTATGAATTTTACGAGTGGTGTGAATTTCCAGTAACACTCGCGGCTATGTAATAAAACAAACCTCTTATCAACTCTTACTGGCACGGGGCCGTGCTGGGAATATATCACCTTCGACCTTTCTTGTATGGAACTCGCTTCGCTCGGTTGGTTACCAGAAAGACCTCTGGAAATGCTGGGCTGTGGTGTGAAGTGTGGTGTGATGTGTGGTGTGGTGTGTGGTGTGGTGTGGTGTGTGGTGATGTGTGGTGTGGTGTGGTGATGTGTGATGTGTGGTGTGGTGATGTGTGATGTGTGGTATGGTGATGTGTGGTGTGTGGTGTGGTGTGGTGTGTGGTGATGTGTGGTGTGGTGTGGTGATGTGTGGTGTGTGGTGTGGTGTGGTGATGTGTGGTGTGGTGTGGTGATGTGTGGTGTGTGGTGTGGTGTGTGGTGATGTGTGGTGTGGTTTGGTGATGTGTGGTGTGCGGTGATGTGTGGTGTGGTGTGTGGTGTGGTGTGTGGTGATGTGTGGTGTGGTGTGGTGATGTGTGGTGTGTGGTGTGGTGATGTGTGGTGTGTGGTGTGGTGTGGTGATGTGTGGTGTGGTGTGGTGATGTGTGGTGTGGTGATGTGTGGTGTGGTGTGGTGATGTGTGGTGTGTGGTGTGGTGATGTGTGGTGTGTGGTGATGTGTGGTGTGGTGTGGTGATGTGTGGTGTGTGGTGTGGTGTGTGGTGATGTGTGGTGTGGTGTGGTGATGTGTGGTGTGCGGTGATGTGTGGTGTGTGGTGTGGTGTGGTGTGTGGTGATGTGTGGTGTGGTGATGTGTGGTGTGTGGTGTG
This sequence comes from Oculina patagonica, assembly GCF_052425735.1. Lineage (NCBI taxonomy): Eukaryota > Metazoa > Cnidaria > Anthozoa > Scleractinia > Oculinidae > Oculina > Oculina patagonica. The sequence continues at coordinate 17,124,343 of NC_135769.1, forward strand.
GTGTGGTGTGGTGTGTGGTGATGTGTGGTGTGGTGTGGTGATGTGTGGTGTGTGGTGTGGTGTGTGGTGATGTGTGGTGTGGTGTGGTGATGTGTGGTGTGCGGTGATGTGTGGTGTGTGGTGTGGTGTGGTGTGTGGTGTGGTGTGGTGTGGTGATGTGTGGTGTGTGGTGTGGTGTGGTGTGTGGTGATGTGTGGTGTGGTGTGGTGATGTGTGGTGTGTGGTGTGGTGTGTGGTGATGTGTGGTGTGGTGTGGTGATGTGTGATGTGTGGTGTGTGGTGTGGTGTGGTGTGGTGTGGTGTGGTGTGGTGTGGTGTGGTGTGTGGTGATGTGTGGTGTGGTGTGGTGATGTGTGGTGTGTGGTGTGGTGATGTGTGGTGTGGTGTGGTGATGTGTGGTGTGGTGTGGTGATGTGTGGTGTGGTGTGTGGTGATGTGTGGTGTGGTGTGGTGATGTGTGGTGTGTGGTGTGGTGATGTGTGGTGTGTGGTGATGTGTGGTGTGGTGTGGTGATGTGTGGTGTGTGGTGTGGTGTGTGGTGATGTGTGGTGTGGTGTGGAGATGTGTGGTGTGCGGTGATGTGTGGTGTGTGGTGTGGTGTGGTGTGTGGTGTGGTGTGGTGTGGTGATGTGTGGTGTGTGGTGTGGTGTGGTGTGTGGTGATGTGTGGTGTGGTGTGGTGATGTGTGGTGTGTGGTGTGGTGTGTGGTGATGTGTGGTGTGGTGTGGTGATGTGTGATGTGTGGTGTGTGGTGTGGTGTGGTGTGGTGTGGTGTGTGGTGATGTGTGGTGTGGTGTGGTGATGTGTGGTGTGTGTTGTGGTGATGTGTGGGGTGTGGTGTGGTGTGTGGTGATGTGTGGTGTGTGGTGATTTGTGATGTGTGGTGTGGTGTGGTGTGGTGTGATGTAAACAGAAAAATATATTTCTCCGCCTTTCTACGCAAGCTACTAAGAAATTATTTGTAAAAGCTTATTGAAAAGTTCTTATTCCAAAAAGGTTAAAAAAGAACTCATTGAAAGAAAATAAGTTTTTCGATGAGTTGTTTACACAAGCTTTACACAAATAGTAAGGGTTTTGTAAACAAGCGATGCGAGACAGTTCACGTGCTCCACGCAACATTTCTTTTTTTAATGAAAATAGTATCCTATCTTGCTAGCGGTAAGGAAAGGCTTTTGGTCTAATAACTGCTGTTCTTGTAGGATTCTAGGTTTTTATTTGCATGAAAAAAGGCATTTGTCGTGAACGACGTGACAAAGAGTCACACCACGCTCCTTCACATTGCGTGAAATCCCAAGCGCCAATGGTAACGTTTGTTTCTTGAAGCGTAGTACATAAGACAAGTAATAGTACACTTTGTTCTTCCAACAGTCTTGTAAATAATAAATTGATTGACAAGTTCTTTGTTTTTTCGCCTTGTATCTCGAATTACTCGATTCGACACTTGAAGTTGTTGACTGCTACAGTAACTCATTGATTAATTCATAATGTCAACTTTTATTCAAATGAAAGTCCACACATGTTCGCATAGCGGACTCACTTTTACTGTTATTTCTCTGGCTTATTGCCCGAATTCTGAGCATTTTGCCCGAAAAATTTCCGCGCTGGGGGGGCTGCAGCCCCCCTCGCCCCCCCCCCCCCCGCCTCGTACGCCTATGGCTGTGCTGCGTGGCATGGCGTGTGCTGTGGTGTGTGGCGTGGCGTGTGCTGTGCTGCGTGGCATGGCGTGTGCTGTGGTGTGGGACGCGGCGTGTGCTGTGCTGCGTGGCATGGCGTGTGCTGTGGTGTGTGGCGTGGCGTGTGCTGTGGTGTGGTATTTGTTGTGTTGCGTTGCGTGTTACTGACTTTTTGTATGGGCTTTTACTTTCCCTAAGTAAAAGGCATTTTACAGGGATGGTTTAAGGACTTGTTAAAGCGGTTATGTACAACTGGCAAAAGGTGTGTGGTAGTCCATAACGATACTAACATCGCAGTTACAATTGCCACTGAAATGTGTCTTTTCCATCGTCTTCGCCAAACAGCCATGACAGCCATATTCTGATACCGAGTCGTGATCGCTAGAGACACGCTGGTGAAAAACCACTCAATCACCAGCTGAACTGAAGTTGTGATGGCAAAAGACTGTAGTAACTTTAAAAGGGAATCGTTTTGTAAGTAAATAAATTGATATAAGTACAAAACTCCGTTAACAGACACTACAGCAGTTGACTCAAACAACATGCTCATGATAGAGATATCAGCCATAAGTCTCTCACGGCGAGGAGTACGAAAACTTCCCCAAGGAGCTAATGTTCTTTTGCGAATTTGATGACAAATGTGATCGATCACAACCATAATGCTACGTTCTGCGACTTCTGCCGCGCCGTGAATTATTCCAAGAATAGCGATGGTTTGCAAACTGTCAAGATCCGCTTGTAAAACTCGAAACATAACCGCTGAAGCACAATACAGCAGCGCTAATGGGGCATACGTATATCCCGGATGAATAATGTTTCGGCTTAACTGCTGAACACAAATTCGCGAAGTTACTTTGAAAACGAGTCCAATGAGAGGAGAGAAAAGTGCGATTAGAAGTTTGCCTTCCTTGCTTTGTTTTATGTAGGCTGGATAAATGATCTGGGCCACGGGAATGGAAAGAATTAAAATAGAACAGGGGAGAGCTATCGTTTGTAAAAAGAAAATCACTTGCTGACTCCTTGTCCGTCGCATGCGGAAGTGATTAGTTAGGAGATGGACTTGCCAACACGCACTAAGAACACTGCTAAAGTGGATTGGAATCTTTTGTAAAGTAGATGGCTTGGAATGAGATATTCCTAGGGCTTGTAGAGTCATAAGGAAAAGTGCTTGGAAACAATATTCAAAGCAATAAACCAAGATCAGTTTTCTTTTCACCCCCATTAACTGATGTGGGCGAAAAATAAATAACACACATATAAAGAAGTGAAGGTTTAGAAAAACAGCAAAGATCACATCAGAAATTGATCTCATCCACTGCACTTGTATTGGAATGGACTTCTTTGGGTAAAATTCGCAGCTGGCTACAGTTTCAAGACATAGATAGGAGATCAGCATGTATACTGAACCTATGATAGTAGCAGTTAGTAGTGAAATCAAAGCTCCAATGTACATTGATTTACAAACTGTACGCAGAGCGGATGGTCTGAGTCGCTTCCAAGCCATCGCTCTATCTTCAACTTGTTGATCTCCATGTGTTTCTTCGTTTTCCTCGAGTGAACATGCGTCTGTAACTCTTACATTAAGATGGATGGACGCAAGATGGCTCAAGCTTGTGGCTTCTCTGTCGCTGTATTCTTGATAAATAAACTCATCAACAGGAAGATAATTCCATTCTCGGCCTGTGCTTTGTACAGGATCGTAGCCAAAAGACTCTGCCGTAAATTCAGGTTCTTCTGGATTGTAGTGCTCTTTCACGCCTCGTGTAAAACGGAACACGATTTGACCAAAAACCTCTATCAGTGTACTGCTACTCATTGTTCTTTGGAGTCCTTTGTTGTTTGGAGTCCTTTGTTGTTTGGTAACTTTGTTAGCGTACTATGTTTGGTTTAGAATTCCTCAAGAAAATCGAATATTATATTTCGTCGAGAACCGGTTGAATCTAAGAACTTCTCGTATTGTTTTGCTTTCTCTGCCCTCAAAGCGACTTTTTATTCTATTTTAACACGGAAGTCTAGATATTGCATTTGAAACTTGAAGTATTGAATTCTGCTGTACAGTGTATTTTTAACCAGACACGAGATTTGCGAAATAAAGTTAGTTTAGAACTCTTTGTCATTGTACAAACTCGCAGCGGTTTTATGTGAGTCGATATCGCCATGTAAGCGCAAATTTAGGCCGGATAATTTGTTAAAAGTCTCCAATAAGTAATATATACTGATACAGTTGGCAGGAATTAATTTTCTTTTAATAGTTGATGACATAAATAGTTTCGAAAGCAATTTTTTGATGAATAAGCACAAGTAAATCATTTTCATTACATTCTAAAAATAATCTCTCGCTTGTTCGAACTCACCTATGTTTCAGAAACACTTTTGCGGAAACACTGCTGAAACAAATGGCGCTTACAAGTTTAGCCAGGATATAAACCTTTTTACGTAGACAAATCATGCGTCAGTGAAGGAAAATGGTTTTAAAACGTCAGAAACGTTTTCTTGCTCCAAAGGAACAAAATGTGCTTCTAAAACATGCTTTCCGTGCGGTTAAACTGAGAAGCGTTTATCTCACCAATATTTCCGTAACATTATTTCCTAGTTTATCCCTCAAGCCCGGAACAGGATGATAATACCATTTCCCCTCCCCGGTTTTTTTGGATTGTATCGCTTTTTCACGCCTCGTGTAAAACTGAACACCATATGACCAATAACCTCTATCAGTACAATGTATAAAGGTCGGGACACACTATGAGACAAGTCGCAGCGACAGGTCTCTGCGACAAGTCGCTCCGTGTATACTGCTTAAACAAGTCGCTCCGGCACACAGCGAAGTTTCATTTGGAATAGTGGGAATGTGAACTAGTTTTTAAATTCAATATGGAAAAAATGATGCTCTGTCATTGGTTAATATATATTTTGTCGCAGCGACTCGTCGCAGAAGTGTGCACACGCTGCGACAACGCTGCTTTCGCTCATTTTGTCGCTGCGATCAGTCGCACGAATTCAAACTGGTTTGAATTCGTGCGACTAATCGCAGCGACAAACTTCTGTCGCAGCCACAAAAATTCTCCCAGAAATGCACCATGTCACACGAGGCAACATGTTGCAGCAACTTGTCGCCGCGACATGTTGCCTCGTGTGTCCCGACCTTAAGTGTACTCCTTCTCATTTCACTTGATAAACTAGCGAAATTGTATGAAATTTATCGGAAAATTTATGTTGATTTTACTGACAAAAGCTTATGCTGACGTCAAACAGACCAGCTAAAACCCAGAAATATGCGAACCCTGAAACCAATATCTCTGGTCACTTTCGCATGTTTACTTTTCCGTTCGGTTTCACGATAGAGGAAGGTTGTTTCCCAATGGAGTTTTTTGGTATCACAAAAATGTTCGTTGCAACCTCTTTCAACAATTTTTTGATTTCCCTCCCTTCGTCTGACTTTTCACAAGCAAGAAGCTCTTTTAAATAATTTCAAGTCATATGAAGTTTTCTTCTTCGCGTAAGCACTTTCCTGCTCCTCAGTAAATGCTTTTATTTTTTTGCACAAACAACCGTGCAATGGCGGGAAATGACGTCATCGATATCCTCACTAGTGAGGATATGGAAAATACGCCACAACAGTCCTGGATGCAGTTTCGTATGAATTTTACGAGTGGTGTGAATTTCCAGTAACACTCGCGGCTATGTAATAAAACAAACCTCTTATCAACTCTTACTGGCACGGGGCCGTGCTGGGAATATATCACCTTCGACCTTTCTTGTATGGAACTCGCTTCGCTCGGTTGGTTACCAGAAAGACCTCTGGAAATGCTGGGCTGTGGTGTGAAGTGTGGTGTGATGTGTGGTGTGGTGTGTGGTGATGTGTGGTGTGTGGTGTGGTGTGGTGTGGTGTGTGGTGTGTGGTGTGTGGTGTGGTGTGTGGTGATGTGTGGTGTGTGGTGTGGTGATGTGTGGTGTGTGGTGTGGTGTGTGGTGATGTGTGGTGTGTGGTGTGGTGTGTGGTGTGTGTGGTGTGGTGTGGTGATGTGTGGTGTGTGGTGTGGTGATGTGTGGTGTGTGGTGTGGTGTGGTGTGTGGTGTGTGTGGTGTGGTGTGGTGTGTGTGATGTGTGGTGTGGTGTGTGTGATGTGTGGTGTGGTGTGTGTGGTGTGTGGTGTGGTGTGGTGTGTGGTGTGTGTGGTGTGGTGTGGTGTGTGTGGTGTGTGGTGTGGTATGGTGTGTGTGGTGTGGTGTGGTGTGTGTGGTGTGTGGTGTGGTGTGTGGTGTGTGTGGTGTGGTGTGGTGATGTGTGGTGTGGGTGTGTGTGGTGTGGTGTGTGGTGTGGTGTGTGGTGTGTGTGGTGTGGTGTGGTGTGTGTGGTGTGTGGTGTGGTGTGTGTGGTGTGTGGTGTGGTGTGGTGTGTGGTGTGTGTGGTGTGGTGTGGTGTGTGTGGTGTGTGGTGTGGTGTGGTGTGTGTGGTGTGGTGTGTGGTGTGTGTGGTGTGGTGTGGTGTGTGTGGTGTGTGGTGTGGTGTGTGTGGTGTGTGGTGTGTGTGGTGTGGTGTGGTGTGTGTGTGTATGGTGTGGTGTGTGGTGTGTGTGTGTGGTGTGTGTGGTGTGGTGTGGTGTGTGTGGTGTGGTGTGTGTGGTGTGTGGTGTGGTGTGGTGTGTGGTGTGTGTGGTGTGTTGTGTGGTGTGTGTGTGTGTGGTGTGTGTGGTGTGGTGTGTGGTGTGTGTGGTGTGGTGTGGTGTGTGTGGTGTGTGGTGTGGTGTGTGTGGTGTGTGTGTGGTGTGGTGTGTGTGTGTGTGGTGTGGTGTGGTGTGTGTGGTGTGTGGTGTGGTGTGGTGTGTGTGGTGTGGTGTGTGTGTGTGTGGTGTGGTGTGTTGTGTGTGTGTGGTGTGTGTGTGTGTGTGTGTGTGTGTGTGTGTGTGGTGTGTGTGTGTTGTGTGGTGTGTGGTGTGTGTGTGTGTGTGTGTGGTGTGTGTGGTGTGTGTGGTGTGGTGTGTGTGTTGTGTGTGGTGTGTGTGTGGTGTGTGTGGTGTGGTGTGTGTGTGTGTGGTGTGTGTGTGTGTGTGGTGTGGTGTGTGGTGTGTGTGGTGTGGTGTGGTTGTGTGGTGTGTGGTGTGGTGTGGTGTGTGTGTGTGTGTGTTGTGTGTGTGGTGTGTGTGTGTTGTGTGGTGTGTGTGTGGTGTGTGTGTGTGTGTGTGTGTGTGTGGTGTGTGTGGTGTGTGTGGTGTGGTGTGTGTGTGTGTGGTGTGGTGTGGTGTGTGTGTGTTGTGTGTGTGGTGTGGTGTGGTGTGGTGTGTGTGTGTGTGTGTGTGTGGTGTGTGTGGTGTGTGGTGTGGTGTGTGGTGTGTGTGGTGTGGTGTGGTGTGTGTGGTTGTGGTGTGTGTGTGTGTGTGGTGTGGTGTGTGTGGTGTGTGGTGTGTGTGTGGTGGTGTGTGTGTGTGTTGTGTGGTGTGGTGTGGTGTGGTGTGGTGTGGTGTGGTGTGGTGTGGTGTGGTGTGGTGTGGTGTGGTGTGTGGTGTGTGTGGTGTGGTGTGGTGTGTGTGGTGTGTGGTGTGGTGTGTGTGGGGTGTGGTGTGTGTGTGGTGTGTGTGGTGTGGTGTGTGGTGTGTGTGGTGTGGTGTGGTGATGTGTGGTGTGCGGTGTGTGTGGTGTGTGGTGTGGTGTGGTGTGTGGTGATGTGTGGTGTGGTGTGGTGATGTGTGGGGTGTGGTGTGGTGTGTGGTGTGTGTGGTGTGGTGTGTGTGGTGTGTGGTGTGGTGTGTGGTGTGGTGATGTGTGGTGTGGTGTGGTGTGTGGTGTGTGGTGTGGTGTGGTGATGTGTGGTGTGGTGTGTGGTGTGTGTGGTGTGGTGTGGTGTGGTGATGTGTGGTGTGGTGTGGTGTGTGTGTGATGTGTGGTGTGGTGTGGTGTGTGTGGTGTGTGGTGTGGTGTGTGGTGATGTGTGGTGTGGTGTGGTGATGTGTGATGTGTGGTGTGTGGTGTGTGGTGTGGTGTGGTGTGGTGTGTGGTGATGTGTGGTGTGGTGTGGTGATGTGTGGTGTGTGGTGTGGTGATGTGTGGGGTGTGGTGTGGTGTGTGGTGATGTGTGGTGTGTGGTGATGTGTGATGTGTGGTGTGGTGTGGTGTGGTGTGATGTAAACAGAAAAATATATTTCTCCGCCTTTCTACGCAAGCTACTAAGAAATTATTTGTAAAAGCTTATTGAAAAGTTCTTATTCCAAAAAGGTTAAAAAAGAACTCATTGAAAGAAAATAAGTTTTTCGATGAGTTGTTTACACAAGCTTTACACAAATAGTAAGGGTTTTGTAAACAAGCGATGCGAGACAGTTCACGTGCTCCACGCAACATTTCTTTTTTTAATGAAAATAGTATCCTATCTTGCTAGCGGTAAGGAAAGGCTTTTGGTCTAATAACTGCTGTTCTTGTAGGATTCTAGGTTTTTATTTGCATGAAAAAAGGCATTTGTCGTGAACGACGTGACAAAGAGTCACACCACGCTCCTTCACATTGCGTGAAATCCCAAGCGCCAATGGTAACGTTTGTTTCTTGAAGCGTAGTACATAAGACAAGTAATAGTACACTTTGTTCTTCCAACAGTCTTGTAAATAATAAATTGATTGACAAGTTCTTTGTTTTTTCGCCTTGTATCTCGAATTACTCGATTCGAAACTTGAAGTTGTTGACTGCTACAGTAACTCATTGATTAATTCATAATGTCAACTTTTATTCAAATGAAAGTCCACACATGTTCGCATAGCGGACTCACTTTTACTGTTATTTCTCTGGCTTATTGCCCGAATTCTGAGCATTTTGCCCGAAAAATTTCCGCGCTGGGGGGGCTGCAGCCCCCCTCGCCCCCCCCCCCCCGCCTCGTACGCCTATGGCTGTGCTGCGTGGCATGGCGTGTGCTGTGGTGTGTGGCGTGGCGTGTGCTGTGCTGTGCTGCGTGGCATGGCGTGTGCTGTGGTGTGGGACGCGGCGTGTGCTGTGCTGCGTGGCATGGCGTGTGCTGTGGTGTGTGGCGTGGCGTGTGCTGTGGTGTGGTATTTGTTGTGTTGCGTTGCGTGTTACTGACTTTTTGTATGGGCTTTTACTTTCCCTAAGTAAAAGGCATTTTACAGGGATGGTTTAAGGACTTGTTAAAGCGGTTGTGTACAACTGGCAAAAGGTGTGTGGTAGTCCATAACGATACTAACATCGCAGTTACAATTGCCACTGAAATGTGTCTTTCCCATCTTCTTCGCCAAACAGCCATGACAGCCATATTCTGATACCGAGTCGTGATCGCTAGAGACACGCTGGTGAAAAACCACTCAATCACCAGCTGAACTGAAGTTGTGATGGCAAAAGACTGTAGTAACTTTAAAAGGGAATCGTTTTGTAAGTAAATAAATTGATATAAGTACAAAACTCCGTTAACAGACACTACAGCAGTTGACTCAAACAACATGCTCATGATAGAGATATCAGCCATAAGTCTCTCACGGCGAGGAGTACGAAAACTTCCCCAAGGAGCTAATGTTCTTTTGCGAATTTGATGACAAATGTGATCGATCACAACCATAATGCTACGTTCTGCGACTTCTGCCGCGCCGTGAATTATTCCAAGAATAGCGATGGTTTGCAAACTGTCAAGATCCGCTTGTAAAACTCGAAACATAACCGCTGAAGCACAATACAGCAGCGCTAATGGGGCATACGTATATCCCGGATGAATAATGTTTCGGCTTAACTGCTGAACACAAATTCGCGAAGTTACTTTGAAAACGAGTCCAATGAGAGGAGAGAAAAGTGCGATTAGAAGTTTGCCTTCCTTGCTTTGTTTTATGTAGGCTGGATAAATGATCTGGGCCACGGGAATGGAAAGAATTAAAATAGAACAGGGGAGAGCTATCGTTTGTAAAAAGAAAATCACTTGCTGACTCCTTGTCCGTCGCATGCGGAAGTGATTAGTTAGGAGATGGACTTTCCAACACGCACTAATAACACTGGTAAAGTGGAATGGAATCTTTTGTAAAGTAGATGGCTTGGACTGAGATATTCCTAGGGCTTGTAGAGCCATAAGGTAAAGTGCTCGGAAACAATATTCAAAGCAATAAACCAAGAACAGTTTTCTTTTCAGCCCCATTAACTGATATGGGCGAAAAACAAATAGCACACATATAAAGAATGGAAGGTTTAGAAAAGCAGCAAAGATCACATCAGAAATTGATCTCATCCACTGCACTTGTACTGGAATGGACTCCTTTGCGTAAAATTCGCAGCTGGCTACAGTTTCAAGACATAGATAGGAGATCAACATGTATACTGAACCTATGATGGTAGCAGTTAGTAGTGAAATCAAAGCTCCAATGTACATTGATTTACAAACTGTACGGAGAGCGGACGGTCTGAGTCGCTTCCAAGCCATTTCTTTATCTTCATCTTGCTTGTCTTCCTGTGTTTCTTCGTTCTCCTCTGGCGAACACGCGTCTATAACCCTTATATCAAGACGGCTAGACGCTAGATAGTCCCAACTTGTGGCTTCTCTGTCGCTGTATTCTTGATAAATAAGCTCATCAACAGGAAGATAATACCATTCTCGACCTATGCCTTGTAGAGGATCGTAGCCAAACGACTCTGCTGTGAATTCAGGTTCTTCTGGGTTGTAGTGCTCTGTCACGCCTCGTGTAAAACTGAACACGATATGACCAAACACTTCTATCAGTGGATTGCTACTCATTGTTGCTTGGAGACCTGCGGAATAAATGCTTTCAATCCACGGATTTGTGTTAGCGTAATTTTGTTTGGTTTAGATTACCTCAAGCCAAGTCGAGCTATTATATCGACGACGACCTGTTGAATCTAAGAACTTCTCAAGTTGTTTTGCTTTGTCTGGGCACCGCAAACGTCTTTTATTCAATTTTAACACCGAAGTCTAATTCTTGCTTTCGAACCTCGAAATATTAATTTCCGCTTTTTCTTACCAAATATGAGGTTTGAGAAATAGATCTAGCTAACAAATCTTTTTATTAATATTATTCAACAAACCACAGGGCAGTTTTTTGTTTGTCGAGAGCTCCTCAGTTGTAAACGCGAGCTAATAAGACCTGGTTCAATGTTAAAAGGCTCCAATAAATAGTCTATACTGATACAATTGGCAGGAATTAATTTTCTTTCAAACTATGTCATCAGCTCTACAAGTTGCAGAGCTGACATAGTTTCAAAAGCAGTTTGGAATGAATAAGCGCGATTTAATTATTTTTAAAAACAGTCTCTTACCTAGTTCGAACCCTGCTCCGAAGTTAAGCGTGCGTTACCATGCAAAGCAAGAAGTGTTTTTGGAATACAATCAGACCTTCCGTAAGTGTCCACCTTACTTACGAAAGGTTAGACCATAGGGCGGGATTATTTTTAGTCATAGCCTGTAGTTGTTTCAGAGAGTTAATCCATGCACAGAAGCATCCGTGAACCCAAAAACGCTTTATTCAAGAACACTTCAAGTAATTCGAACAGATTTCAGCCCGTTCAGTTGTGATACCGACCGGTTAGCTCAGTTGATAGAGCGCCGGACTACCGTGCGGCAGGTCTCGGGTTCGAGTCGCAGACCGGACCAACACTCAGGGTCTTAAAATAACTGAGGAGAATATGCTGCCTTTGCAATAACATCTTTAAATAGTTAAATATTCTAGTCTTCTCGGATAAGGACGATAAACCGTAGGCCCCGTCTCCTGTATCTTCAATGTTTTGGTCAGCAGGGGACGTAAAAGAACACACACACTTATCGTAAAGAGTAGGGCATGGAGTTCCCGGTGTTGTGGTCTGGTCTTTGCCCGTTGTACTGTGCTTACTGTGAAATGCTCGGAGATATTAGCTGTATAAGCTACTCTTTAATTACGAGGGTAAAGAAAAGTGATGTATGTATAAGTATGTATGTCACGATGAGCCAGTAGTCACTTGCGAGCATCGGCTTTTTTGTTTGATTTGTTTTAGCGATGGAATAGTTCCAACGCTGTGGGATGCCATTTATGATATTAAAACCAAAACGTTTCGGAACTCAGTAGGTTTTATTATTTCGGCTTTTACTGTTTTTTTTTTTTGTTGTTGTTTGAATTTGTTTGAGCAATTGAATAGTTCCAACGCTGTGCATGGGATGCCATTTATGACATTAAAACCAAAGTGTTTCGGAACTCAGTAGGTTTTAATCAGTTTCGGCTTTTACTGTTTATGTAAGTAACGGATGAAGACTGCAGCAACAACGATTCGAATGAACTGCCAAGTGAACAGCCTAACAAGTGCATAAGCACATGAAAGGTCTGAACAAACAGACCGAGCAGACGAAGGTCGAAACTGCAGAAAACCATCCATAAGAGTGACTGACTAGAGGGTTTACTGACTAAGTGGTAAAGAAAAGTCCTAATCGTTTTTATTTTGGTTGATTTGTTTTAGCGATGGAATAGTTTCAACGCTGTGGGATGCCATTTATGATATTAAAACCAAAAAGTTTCGGAACTCAGTAGGTTTTCATATTTCGGCTTTTACTGTTTATTTAAGTAACGGATGATGACTGCAGGTCCTGCAGCAACAACCATTCGAATGAACGGCCGAGTAAACAGCCTTCATATGCGCAAGCACTTGAAAGGTCTGAACAAACAGACTGAGCAAACGAAGGTCGAAAGTGCAGAAAACCATCCATAAGACTGACTGACTAGAGTGTTTACTGAATAGATGGTAAAGAAAAGTCCTAATAGTTGTGTTTGTGTAAGTAATAGACGCAATCTGCACCAACCGAAAACAAAGAAAATAGTCTGCAAAAATGACTGACTACGGTGTTTACTTGGTAGCGACCTGTTGTCCTTATTACATTTTATCCCTCAGGTAGTTTGTAGGAACAAACTTGATTATCATATCAAGATTGTAAGCCATTTCGTTATCCCGTAGTGGATGTTAAAATTTAAACAGAGCAAAAAATTTCTAACCATGGGGCCTAAAAGTGGTGGCGGTCGCTCATAGGAGGTGGTCGCTCCACAACTTGTCAGGGTGATCGACATCTGTCTTCTTCATTCAATATGAATGCACTATAAAGCAGTCAGGTGACGAGAATAAAGAGCTTTATCAACTAGTTGATGTATTTCGAAATTCTCAACTGAACTAACATTGAAACAACTGTATGAGCAGCAGCCTCAGCTTGCATAGCTGGCGGTTTCTTCGGCGCAAAATGAGGGTAAAACAAGGCGAAAGCGAGCGGTGAAGCCGCGAGAGGCATGGGAAGGAGGAAGTTCTCTGTCCCTCCTCACCACGTCTCGTTTTGCCACGTAACCGTCGCTACGCAGGCGATACTTCTGTGTAAAAAATCAAATGATATTATGCATTGGTAATAGAATCCATAAGCACACCCATACTACTTGTTTGTTGAGCATTTTTCCTGGAAAGTTTAACAGAGTGTTCGCAGTGGCGTTTAAAGTATCGTTAAAGTTTTGACTGCTTCCTTCATTAAACATGCTCGTTCTATTCCTCCACTATTAAGGGCCTGTTGTAAAGGTGACCATGGGAGATAAGATGACTCTTCATTTAAATTCTAATTATTATATTAAATTTGTTAATTGTTGTCTTTCTTTTACGTACAGATGATAGCTGGTTGAACTTGACCGACCAGGATTTAGAGAACATGTTATCAAAGTACAGCGATCCGAACTCAAGGGAAACTGGCGAACTCACGAGTGAAAATACGGCAAAAAGTAGTGTAAGTACTTAACTTAACATTTTCTCTTTTTGTGAAAGTTGACGTTACACCGTAGAATTCCGCTCAGCTTCTTCTTGTCAGTTATATACCGGGTTATATTCTCATCGGTCTGGTTGTAAAGATAGTATAATATTAGTGAGGTATAAGCATAGTAACTGACTTTGGTATAACGCATACTACTAGTACGCCGACCATATCGTTTTTTTGCCACTGCCTGCCTACCTGGGGTCTATTTTACCTTTAGGTCGAACGCACTCCCCTAATCTCTGATTAGTACTAGTATTGGGGACCCTCCCTTTCTTTTTCAGTGTTTTCTTGTGTGAACATAACACAATGACTAGAGATCACCTCGCAGTGCGCATCTAATTGAGAAATCTTGTTAACGTTTAAGTGACTGTCATTTTATTTTCTTAAGCCTACTTCTTCTTCATTTCAGGACACATCAGTAGACCTGAATTCAGTGACTCAGAGTTTAAAATCATTTGTGGACAGAGTGTCCAGTTACGAGGGAGCAGAATTCCCAGGGTAAAGGGTTTGTTTTATTTTTTTACCTGTTAAGATAAGATAAAAACTTTAATAGTCAGCTCCCCGCGGGGCTTTTCAGTAACTATTTACAATAAAAAATAAAAACTACTAAACGCCTTGTTCTTTCGCTGATGTTCATTAATTCATTTAATGAAGTATGTCACTGGGCTTGTAGTGGTCAACAAATTGCGTATGCGCAGTTCCTGCCAAAAGTGCCGCTACAAAATGCAAATATTTGTCTAAAATTTATGAAATCCTCTTCTTTGAAGCCAAAAATTAGGAGACGCGTGAAACGCGGTGGCATGATGATGAGAGCGTTATAGTCGCCTAATCGAGCGGTCCGGGTTCAAACACTGGCCGGGGCCACTGTGTTGTGTTTTTAGACAAGACACTTTACTCTTGCAGTGCCTTGCTCCACTCAGGGCCGGGTTGTTCGAAAGACGATTAACGCTAACCCAGGATTAAAAAATGATCAAGATTTTAATTTCTCTTGTTTTAAAAGGTTTCCATAGCTAATGTTTTGTTAAGTTTGAGATTGGTCCACATCAAAGCTGGGGACAGAAAATGTTAACAGAAAACCTCAACGAAATGTTATAAAATTGAAGTCAAATTTCACGCTAATCCTGGATTAGCTTAATCGTGCTTTGAACAACCGGGCCCAGGAGTATGAATGCATGCTGGTAACGTGTTAGGGAAACCTGACAACAAGGCTGGAGGATTACCTGTGATGGACTAGCATCCCATCCAGGGGGGGGGGGGGGGGGGTAGCAATGGCCATAGTCGCTTTATGATACAGAAACCAGTGACAAGTGCCGACAGCTGTGGATTACCATTTTCGTGAAGACCTACCCTCTTACCTGGCGTGTTTTTGATCGTTTTCAAATTATGCTCAAAATAGAAGACAGATAATGTTCCAACCCTTTTGTATACAGTCAAACCTGTTCAATACGGACACCCTAGGGGCAGAGCTGTGTGTTCTTCGTATTATAGAGGTAAAGATAATATGAATTCTGTTTTCGCTGGGACCAAGTAAACCATCTTTATATAGAGGTGTCCGTATGGAGAGGTTAAACTGTACACAGTTTCTGGATATGTTTGTCACTTTATTATCCGCCTTTGTTTTCAGAGATCGTGAAGATGAAGATATTCAATTTGACGCCGACTCCTTTATGGACACAGTGGGAAGCCTGCTAGGTAAGGCAAATCACTAGGTAAGGTTAAATCACAGCAAAACTACTGCCTTTGCTACAAGTCGTTAAAATGGTCATGGTTGCAAATCATGGTTGCACATCTACAGCGGGCGTAAGGCTACAACGAAGGACCGTATTTACTTTACTACATGTGGTTTATTCATTCCGTTTTTCCCAATTCCCGAAAGCTAGTTCTATAACATTGGGCAGACGCAGAGGCCGTATGTTTTTATCACATTGGACTGCAGAAAGATAGGTCCGGGTTCGTGTGATAGGCGCGGTCATTGTGTTGTGTTCTCGGGTAATCCCGATTTCTCGAAGCTCCCGATAGCCGTTTCCCTTGGATTTGCTTTATTCAGTCAAATAGAGCGGTTTTCACTTGAGTGTCGAAAGTAAATTGCGTTTGCTTTGGTTTTGCATTACTGCGCTTAGTGATTGGTTTAAAAATCTCCCGCCACTTTCTCAGCCAATCAGAACTAAAACCAAAACCAATCGTGACTCGCTCGTGCACGTTTTCCCGCGCTTGGTGCCAGCTACATGTATTTGCTTCGAGTTTTGATTGGTTCACTGGATTGTCTGTGTCCTTTGTGATTAGCCAGAGTAATTACTTTGGTTTTGGTTTTACGACACTCAATTGAAAACTGCTCTATTACAATTTTTTCCCGATTTCTCGAACCAATTTCAGGTTCGAGAATTCGGCATTCCACTGTTTAAACAATTTTGCTATAAAAGCACTTCAAACTTTCACCCCGCAGGACAAGGCGTCCGCTCGCATGACGATGACAGTGAGTCTGATAGTGACGATGAAGATATGGAGACATCCTCCGAAGAAGAGGAAGAAACTGAACAAGGTTATAATCATGGGCATCAAATTCTCCTAACTGATTATTATACATTTTCTATGGTTTGCTTTGGAGGAATTTGGTGCTGATCAAGACCGTACTTGAGATTATCAGTTCCTTTATTCTAATGACCTGTGCTGGTATTTGTTGTATTGAAATACAAAAGAAGAGAAGTTAAGGGAAAATTTGAAAGCAACCTAAAAGCAAAGCCCGAATGACTTACAATTAAAGTGCAGCAGTATTACAGTGGAACCTCGATATAGCGAAGGGCCAAGAGACCGGCAAAATATGTTCGCTATAACGAGGTTTCGTTATATCGAGGTTCTTTTCCATATATTTCACAAAGACTGGGACAAAGAATATTATTCATTATACCGACGACTTCTTTATAAAGAGGTTCGTTAAATCGAGGTTTCACTCTACTTATGACTGCCAAACCAATACCAACGTAATTATATCTGGCCAATCACGACAAACACAGACATTGCAATGAACCAATCGAAACTCGAAGGAAAAACGTGCAACCGGCGCAAGGCGCGGGAAAATGCTTGTAAGCCAAGTCACAGTTGATTTGGTTGAAAGACAGCACGTTTACTCTGATTGGTTAAAGTATGTTCCACTGGTAAGCGACTTGAACAAGGATGGATAACACTTTCCACCGGATTAATCGCTATCCAGTACTTTTGTTCATAGTTATCCACTGGATAGTGGTTTGACTGGTGAACAGCGCGGTCCATCTCTGAACAACCAAGGGCTAATATTTAATTGATTATATTGAAGTAGTAGCTCACTTGCTCAGTCTGTACGGGCCTGCTGTATTTTCCTGTAAGGGAACAACCAGAGAGGCCCTGTTAGGGGTTTTAGAGATAAGGGATAACTCGCAAAATTGTCTTAGGGATAAGGGATAAATGCTTAAATAATTATAGGGATAAAGTGTAACAACTCAATTCTTGGGATAATGAAAATCAGATTAATAGGGATAAGACCTTTGGTAATTGTAGGGATAAGGAATAATTATCAGAATTATTGGGATAAGGGATAACTTATCCCCCCTAACAGGGCCTCACCAGATCATGCAGAGATTGTTACTGCTGTTTATTCCTGAATTTTGAACAGTGAAAGAGCTGATAACAAAACTGGGCTCTTGCTGTACATTGCAACAATTGTGATAGTTTGGTTCGTTGTTCCTTTCCCCTTTTATCTATTTTCCTGGATCTTACCAGCTTACAAGGTTGCCACAGGTCAGGAAATGGCCAGGGACAAATAAAATTTGTCAAGGCTAGGGAAAGTCAGGGAATTTTATTTTGAGTCAGGGAAAATTGACATTTTAAAGAAAAGTCAGGGAAAATTGGAATATAACACCACTGATTTCATACAATTAAGGTGGCCCGCGGGTATTTATGAGGCTGACAGTTCCCTTTTTTAAGCGCGTTTTAAAACGGGAAAACGTGAAGCGATTGCTTAGATTTTTGAGAATCTGAAAAAATAAAGCTTAAATTATATAAAATGATAAATTTTATGGCCATCAAACGCGATTTATTAAAGTTTGAGCGATTTTTGGAAGCCTTCGTTTTTTTATAAAATGCGATTATTTTGAAAATGCCACGGTGAATTTTTCTGTAATTACCCCCAAACGCTGCCAAACAGTTGAAGTTTACTCACAACAACTTACAGGAAAATCCACTCCGTAGATTTCCTGAACGAGCGACATCTTTATTTTGCCTTTAAAAACTGTTGTGTATGCGTCTGACTTGACCGTCGCATAAATTTGATACTTATACTAACCCAGTACCAGCCAGTTTTGAGTCTGATGTCACCTAATCTTTGTGTAAAAGTTAAAAAGATCGTGTATATACATCAAATGTTAGCAGTCAATAAAGATGGATGGTTTTCAGTAAATTTATTATGCGACGGTCAAGTCAGACGCATAACACAACAGTTTTTAAAGGCAAAATAAAGATGTCGCTCGTTCAGGAAATCTACGGAGTGGATTTTCCTGTAAGTTGTTGTGAGTAAACTTCAACTGTTTGGCAGCGTTTGGGGGTAATTACAGAAAAATTCACCGTGGCATTTTATTAAAAACGAAGGCTTCCAAAAATCGCTCATAACTTTAACAAATCGCGTTTGATCGCCATAAAATTTATCATTCCATATAATTTAAGCATTATTTTTTCAGATTCTCAAAAATCTAAGCAATCGCTTCACGTTTTCCCGTTTTAAAACGCGCTTAAAAAAGGGAACTGTCAGCCTCATAAATACCCGCGGGCCACCTTTATGGCTGGGAAAACATTTCAGGACAATATGATCTCAGCGATGTTTTTTTTGGTTGGAAGCGGACGCTGGAGGCCGCTACTATATCTGACATTTCGCATTTATTTGGTCACGAAAATTTTATTTTTGTCAGGGAAAAGTCAGGGAATTTTGAAAACTGATGTCTGTGGCAACCATGTCTTAGTAACGTTTGTTTTCGAGTGGTTAAGCCGCCTTGCTTTACCTTGAAGCTGACTTTTACGTTTTGTTAGGAGTTCAAGCAAGTGCTTTGTCAAGCGAAGACGACAAAGAAATGAAGTCGTACATGGATCAAATGGACGACGAATTAGCACGGACGTCTATAGGAGAAAGTTTTGAAAAGGTAAATGTTTTTTTGTAACTTCTTTAGCTTGTATATAAACAAGTTACTACAATGATGTAAGGTAACGCCCATCTTTCTTGTGGACTCGTGTGAAACACCAACAACACAGCCAGAAACAACGGCGGGAAATTTTGCAATAAACCAATCAGAACTCGACGCATGATCTGAACAAGTAGCCGGTGGAAAGCGCGGGAAAAGTTGTGCACGCCAGCTGTTGATTGCCTTTGGTTTTGCACGTGATTGGCTGAGTTGGCAACGTCTTCACATAGGATTATTTTAAGAAAGTCAATCAAAACGCGCTCAGTAAATCAGCATAAAAATTAAACAAACGATCTTCGCCATGGCTAATATATCTTTACTGGATTGGATAAAAAGCGCCATCGTGTTAGAGCAGTTTTCAATTGAGTGTCGTAAAACCAAAACCAAAGTAATTACTCTGGCCAATAGGACACAGACAATCCAGTGAACCAATCAAAACTTGAATCAAATACATGTAGCTCGTGCGAAGCGCGGGAAAACGTGCGCGAGCGAGTCACGATTGGTTTTTGTTTTAGTTCTGATTGGCTGAGAAAGTGGCGCGAGATTTTTAAGCCAATCACTAAGCGTAGTAATGCAAAACCAAAGCAAACGCAATTTACTTTCGACACTCAAGTGAAAACCGCTCTATCACTAGCTCGCTTAAATCAAAGTGCTTGACAATGAAAGGAAGAAAAAGAAGAGTATTTATCACTGCCCTACCCCCAGCGACTTATAGAGATTAGTTGGTTGACCCACGCACCAGTATTGCAAAGGGCGTGGGTTTGAATCCCGTTTAATTTTCCATATTCTCAGACTTTTTTTACAACTACTTACAGCAAGGCGCCGAAAAGTGTGACCACTTTTAATTAATTCACATTCTTTCGTGCAGATTTAATCCAATCAGAAGTCAACTGCAAGCTATCTACGGCTTTTGATTAGATTAAATCTGCACGAAAGAATGTGAATAAATTAAAAGTGGTCACACTTTTGGGCGCCTTGCTGTAAGTTGCCTCAAGACATTGACGATTATTTTCACTTCAAAAGCTATAGTTTTTATTTTTTTTTATCGTTCCTACACCACATTTTCCCCAAGTCTGTTTCTCCCTCTTAGATGTCGATACCGTGGATTGGATCTTGAACCAGGCTTTGTACTGTGTCAAAATTTTAGTTACAGACTATTCAAAACATTTTCCTTGCTGTAGTTAGCCCAGTTACTTATACTCTCTTTTTTGATGTATTTTAGAGGGCATCCGTCCCTCAAGGAACTCACCAAACCCAACCAAATTTGACAAGTGAATCTCAAGAAGATTCTGCAGAGGACACACCTGTGGATGTGGACTTCAATCTCGTGAAAAACATCTTGGAATCCTTTTCCACTCAACAAGGACTAGCAGGACCTGCGTCGAATATCCTTAATTCAATGGGAGTATGGCTTCCGCCTAACACAGACTTAACCGATTCTACTTAGCTAAAAGACAAGGAATCGCTGTTCACCAAAATTCTGTTCTTGGTTTGCTATATCTGCTGAAGGGATCGACTCAAAACAAAGTGCGAAGGCGATGATAAATCGTAGAGCTATGTAGCCAGGTTCGGTGCTCGAGGCCAGACTCGAAGAGCACAGGGGACTTTTTTAAAAGAAACACATTCTGGAAGATACGATGTGCCTGCAATTGCCTCTATCTTTAACCAGTGATCGTTTTTTTTTTTGGCCCTGATACAATTTCTTCAGATAAAGACAAAGATAACATTGTTCTTACGGACTACACTGAAATTACGCGGAAAGTTCTTCGTAGTTGTTCATTGAGTTGCGTCACTAGCTGCTACGTTTGACACTCAGGTATACTTTTGCCAGGGCTGGACTGACCTGGACTGATAGTGGAAAATGGTAGTTGCAAGAAAGCTTTTTGTATGAAATTAACTTAGAAATGCGAATAAAAGTGAGATACATTCAAAAAAGTGAATGTTGTACTTGCGATCGCCCCACGGTCAAATTCAACAAATTGAGAGCACATTCGCGAGACATTCGCGCGACGCATGTAAATAGAAAATAAGAGGGCGTAAAAAATATTGGCTTGATCGCTGGCTACCCATCCACGTGATATTTTAGTTTTATTCTTTGATGCTCGTTTTAGAAGTTCATCATGATCATAAACTTTATTCTTTGCATGCCCTTCAAGGTACCCAATTTGGGCTTTAAGATAAAAAAAATTGTGTTTTATTTTTATAAAGTAATTATTTTTTTTTTTTTAAATTACTGAATACACCCTCCTTTTTCCTTTCCAAATGTCGCATCCCAGTGGGGGGGGGGGGGGGGGGGGAGTACACGGGATTTCAAGTGACGGGGATGATCGAATGGGGGCAAAAATCAAGACCCAAAAAAATTCCTAGGGCTTTCAACAAACCCAAAAAATCCCTGGACCAAAAATCAACCCCATGCCGAATTTTCTGACCCATGAAAGGGGGAATGACCTGAAGATATAACACAAAGAAAAACATTAGAAACATGTTCAGTGTTCGTACTTTATTCACAGAACTATGCGGCCAAGGCACTACCACCAATCTTGAGATTGTTTTTATAACCCAAAAGATCCCTACTTAAATCAAGCTACCCAAAAAGAAATTCTTGCCAAATTTTTCTACCAAGAAAAGTCCCGGAATCGAAAATTTCAAACCCAAAAATATCCTTCGACCTTCCCCGTCCCGAATACACCCATCCCGAGTACACCCCTGGGTGTCGCAATCTTGTATCCTGTCCTGGATCCTGTGAATTCTGAATTTCTTTCTTCTTCGAACTTCCCACGAAGCTGTCATGCTAATTTTCATCCCTTTTATATATTTTCTTCAGAAGGATCTTTTGTTATGCCGATTTCCTTTTGTCGGGACACCTTTTCCTAGTCTATTTAATTAGCATTGTTTACTTTACATATCTTTCATCTGTTTACTTTTACCGACCGGGTTAAATATTAAGAAAAAAAAACCATAAATTTATACTTTACAGTAAGAAGTATCGTATTTCATAAAATTAGCCTTGGATGTGACCTTCGCACAAATATTCATCGCGTTCATAAGCATGGAAAAATTTTCAAGAATGTATGTGTTCCTCGTGCTTTGTGTTGTAACAATCGTTAATGGCGGCGAGGTAGCGAAGACAACCACGACCGAAAATTACTGCCCGTATTTCAAGAACCGAGCTCCGGCGCCTCAACCAGGCCTCAAGAACTGTACATGGTATAAAGAAAACGCCTGCTGTCTCCAAAGTGAACTGGACCTAATATTCCCACAAGTTCTTCCACCGCTAGGAGCGAGCGAGAAATGTTTACGCTACACGAATTTCCTCATGTGTTACGTTTGTGCACCAGACCAGAACTTATTCTACGAAGACGAGAGATTGACCGTGTGCGAGGCTTTCTGTGACAAATGGTTCGCCGCCTGCGGTGAGGCAAAACTCAAGGGAATGAATATCAAAGAGCTTTTCAAATCTGGAACGGAGTTTTGTGAAGCCAGGAAATTTTCCGTTCTCAGCGCAAGCGGCCCCAATTGTTTTAGCTACGATAAGGAAATTGAGAGTTCTGCTTTGGCGAAGATGCCTGCATTACGCGTTTTATGGTTTGCTGTACTTTTTGCTGTCCTGTATTTGAATGGAGGTTTATAAAATAAAGAGGTAAGCTTTATCTCTTCTAGAAATATTGATATTTTACTCGCTATAAACAATAGATCGATGTTTATTTGCATAAGGAAAAATCTTTTAATTGTTGTCTTTTTAATTAACTTATGCAGCTTTTGTCTTTTTGCCATTTAGATTATGCTATTTCATTATCTTTTTTTTTACTTAAATAAAGTAAAAATTTGCGCATAACCTTAGAGGTATATTCCCTACATATCCAAATATTATTTTAAACCCCTTGTGAAATTAAACATGCCTGTTTCATATGTTTCATAATGGTGTGAACTGGACATAGGTGATATACTTTGGTGGAAGCGGGGGTGGGGGGGGGGGGGGGGGGGTTTGCACTGTAATGGGGAACTGAGTTACTGTACAGGGGAACGGTAATGCATTCTTGAGGTTGGGATATCCAACCTGAGCCCAATATCTGATTGAAATTGAACTTTGGGAAGGATTTTAGAGGAAATTCACCAGGACTTGAGCAGTCATTGGGCACAATATGTATCAAAACTAGTTACACCTGATTGCAAGTTTTGTGTTACTGCTTAACTATCTTATCGAAAGCAATCTTTTCTAACAACACCAACCAGTCAGAACTAACTTCGAAGTTCCACCGAATTCCCATGAATAGCTTAAAAGCCGTGAGCCCTTGCCCATAGCTTGTGAACTTTGAATCTCCAATTTCTCAGACCTGATAAGAAATTGTTGTACCAGGAATTATTTCCACCTTATTGCAAACTTTTTTTTACTGCTTCAGGTATCTTATCGAAAAGATAATTTTTCTAACAACAGAACATTAAAAACAAACTTCGAAGTTTCACTAAACTTCCACTGACTCGCATAAGACGCACCATTTCCAAAATGGCTGCACGTGAGATTTTGCCTATACCTTGTGCCTACTTTGAAATTCATTTTCTCAGACTCTGATAAGAAATTGTTGTTGGTGTTATCACGGATAATTACTTTCATCTTTACCTTTTATTAAGGGTAGGAAATAAGGCCAATAGGATTTACATTATTCTGGTACTTGATTTTTGTCCAACTTTAATAAATATTACATCCACTTCCTCAGTGGATTCCGTCTTAATGGAATTCATGGAGGACATCGATTGACAAGTGTATTTAGTACAGGTTGAAAGGTGTGATTGTCGCGGCTATCCATTTAGTCAGACTGACCAGCCAGACAGAACCAAGGTAATACTCCCACAGCATTTTGTGATTAAACTGGGGCCCACCGAGTACAAAGGCTCTTTTCATTTAATTTTTGCACTCCCTTCCCCAAGTGCCCATGCAAGGAGAGAATCCATTGAACTGTCATGTAAGGCAAGGTACCAGGTTGTTAAAATAAGACAGTAAACTTCGGTCCAACCAACCAACCATAGTGGAAGGTGGTCCCAAATATTCTAGCCGGACCAAAACAAAACAGACCTTTTCATTGACTTTTGACTGAAATTTCCAAAAAGCTTGGGTAAATGGAGAGCACCCTCTGAACCTGCGTAGAATGCTGCATGTCTTGTAGCCTGTGTACAGCCTTCCCCCTCCCCTCAAAAGCATCAGCTGTACACAGGCTACAGTTCTTGATGGTAGAAGGAATCTTTCAAACGGCACATACTAAGGAGGCAAGCATGGCCGAATGGTTTAGGGAGCTGGTGCTGTTATCCGGAGGTCCATGGTTCAAGACCTGCCCCTGCCACTAGCTGGATTTGTTCTCGGTAGACAGATTTCAAATCCTCGGCCACGCTCTGTATATAGCCAACTGGTCTGCCTTCTGCCAGTTGGGATTTTTAACCATGTTATGTTCATTTAAAATATTTGTTTCCTCTGTTTGAGTGGCATGCCTGTAAACTAGCTATCTTGAAGCCAAGTGCATGACCACTGTAAACAACATTTACATTCTTTTTACATTACTCTGTGCCAGTTAGAGAATGTTAACTCATTTTTCTCTCACTACTCTTTCTAGAACTCCTTCTAGGAAAGCTGAATCAATTTTGAGATCGAAAGTGGTGTTGCAACAGCATTAACCTTGCTCTTTAAATACTTTGAGGTGAACAGCCCATGGGTGAGAGACAATTAAATGTAAAATTCTGTAGGTAAAAGAAAGCGTGCCATTCCAAGCCAAAGTGATGATTTGTTTTGAGAGGTTCGCAGCCCAGTATATTAAACAAGGTGTATTTTATTTGAAATTTATGATCAGTCATCCAGTGTAAATAAATAATTTGATTATATAGTGAATTATCTTGATAAAAATCACTCAGTAATGCTGACTTAGTGATTTGGAATAAAATAAAGAACATCTGATGACTTTTTGTTAAAATCCTTTGAATTGTCAAATAATAGTCTATTTCCCTATGTCAAACAGTTTAGGACATTGAAGACAAGGGGGGTTAATATAATAATAATAATAATAAAAAAAAAATAATAATAATAATATTAGTAATAATAATAGGTTGAGCACTTGATGTAACCCTAACAGTCAAGTGATGAAAAGCAAAGTGGCCAAAAAGTAGTAAGATCCACTGGCATACAAACAAGACTGCATACATACATGGTGATGATTTGATTTGCTCTCTTTTGTCAGTGCCAGTTCTTTAGGACGGCGTGTTCATTCTCATTTTTTTCTCCAAACTACAGACCAGAATTTGGTTGTCTTGTATTAAAGGGCCATAAAAATAAACTCTTGAAAACATATTGTTTTCAACTCAATGCTAAATTTAAAAAAAGGAAGCAGGGTATATGCAAATAATGCTTGCCCTGTCTTGATTAACCACCAAACTCTCTGAGAAGTTCTATTATTATTAAGGTACATTTAACTATATGCCTGACTGTTAGTAGAGAGAAGTGATAGTTTCAGCGGTGAACTGAAAGGGGAGAAAGGGCACTTCACTAAAGTGATAACAATAAAAACGTAAATGGAGCTTGGCTACACTGACAAGGTATTGCAGTTTTATACATTAAGAACAAGACCAGTAGCAGATCCAGACCTTGAACTACCGGTAAAAGGGGGGGGGCTTTTTTGTTTGTGTACACCTAAAACATAAGGGGAGTCCTCTCTCCTCCGCAAAGGTCTCTTATTTTTTTTCGTGGAGGCTGGGAAATGGGGGGAGGTGAAAAGTAAGCGTGCGGAGCCTGGAAAGAATGGCAGACGCGAAGGGGATTTTGCCTTCCCCCATCCACTGAAGGGTCTCTGCGAAGAAGAGAGAGGGGAGTAGTTAAAAAAGTCTATTACCAAAAATAAGGAGGTAGCCCAGGCACCTTCCCTAGATTCATCATTGAAGACCTGTTGAATTTGTACTCAGACATTTCTGGCATGAGATGTTCCCATTTACAATAAATTATTATAATTTATAATATAATAATACATGAAATGAATACATGCTTACAACTATTATAAACACAACAGACATGACAGTTCTCTCCACACACACTGCTATAATATTATTTTGTCATCAGATATGCAATGTAAGGGGTGGCACAGACAATAGGTTCGTCAATCATTAGACCAAACATGGTGTCTTCAATGGTTTTAATATATGCACAACATACCTACTGAAATATAACACTATTATTTTATTGCACATCATCTGTTATAATTCCTTGATGCTTTGGATAATATTAAATCTCATTCAATTTAGGCTTATATACCATGGAATAAGCGTAAAAAATGGAAAATCCATTCTCAATCTTCACAATATTTGTTAAACAAATTCTACATTACAGAATATGGTGATACAGACAGAATATGGCAGCATATATATTTTTATACTTTATTCAAAAGTGTCATCACCTTTAAAGAAAAACTGATTCCTGTTGAAAATCTCGGATTTAATGTTTGGCTAGACAATGGATTAAATGACTGATGACGAAAATAATTCTTTTTACAGATGATACCGAGACAATTTTAGTAATTTCCTTGCATATTTGTTTTACGGTTAAACATGACAGTGATTTCTAATTTAGTAATTAAAAATAACCTTGTTTATATGCAAAAGACAACTGTTTATAATAATTATATAAAGTTCGCGATATTTTGCTAATGGTACAAAGCTATTATGCGTACATCGCATGTGACTAGAAAATATGGATAAAATGATAAATATTTCCGAACTTTGAACCGGGGATGACAGCAAAGAACGGAGTATTCAAACTCTTTGCGTTGTATACTTAATTTCTATGAATGAAATCTTATAATTTAGCCAATATTTATTACAGTTTTTAAAACGTTCTTTTACTTTATTTCCTACTTTATGGTTTGTGGAATTCTTTGCGCATGCAGCTGGCGTGATTTCATTACATTTTGCTCGGCAAAATGTACACTTGATGTCAATTGTTGTCTGCGGCAACTGCGGCAATAATGAACGATTTTGAATGAAAAGGAAAAACTCCACAAATTAGCATAACAGCAATCCCTTTGTTTGCTTTTTGCCATAATGAAAGGGCTTAAAAGCGCACTTTCTTGGCGAAACCTTTGTAAATGATTCGCTGCACCTTCGAATTCGAAATTGTTTCTTTCAGAAATGAAATTAACACTGAAATTGACATGATCGTGTTGCCATCTCATCGCTATAAATTAAAACTGTTAGCTTTTTCAAAGCTGTCAGTCGATCGAAATATATTACGTCGTAGATTACAATATGCTTTCAAACTTTGGTAGTAACACATACGAATAAATCCACAAGCGTTGTTAAAAAGCGTGCAAAATGAATTGCTTGTGCACGGGTAATTGATATATAGCGTGACGCGGTGATCAAAACAAAACATAGTACCTACTTCGCTAATATAGTAAACATTCCTAACACAGCTAAAAACACACTATTTACGGTTATTCGCTGGGACGTACTTTTTGTTCCTGACTGAGAATCAAACGTGAAGCATCTCCCGTTAGCTTCTTTGTCGATTTCGAAGCGACGCGCTTTGCAGAATCCTTCACCGTTCTTGTAAATATGTTCCATTTTTCTTCCTTTTAGCACAGCATCCTTGCAAGCACTGTAGATCCGATCGCAGAATTCTTCACATACAGTGAGAGTGAAGTCCCTGAAGAATGAATTTTGGTTCGGGGCACAAATGTAGCAGTAGAGATAGTTCATGTATTGAGCACAATCGCTGCTCGCTCCCACAAGTGGCGTTAACTGTCGAAACGCAAACTCGATTTCCTCGTCGTAACAGCATGAATTATCCTTATACCAGCTGCAATTTCTTAGATTGTCCTGCTTAGACGGACCCCGGTTCTTGAAATAAGGACAAAACTGTACATTACTGCGTGTGCTTTCAGTGTCATCGGCTGCAGCAACAACACGCCAAAAATCCAAACCACAACATGCCCAGAACAATAACAAAACAATCGATCGATCTCCACTGGTTATCTTCATAGCACTCTTCTCGTCAAACTGCAGGTTGTTCGCATCTACGTCGTCTGTTTGTTTACTCTAAAGTGCGTGATCTGTCGGGTCTTGGCACAGCACCGCGTGAAAACCAACCAACACCAGGCGGAAAGTGTTGACGGGCGCTTCGATCGCTTACAAGGTTCGAACGATCACACCCCTTGTATCAAACTCCAGTTGGCGTCGACTCGTGACTTTTTGAACTAATTCTCTAGCTACTTAGAGCATTCTCTACACTCTAAGCCACTCCCGGAAACATATTATTGTAAGTTGTTGCCCCTGTAAATTAACCCTCGTTGCTTGTGTAAATTGAGTGGCACGATAATTGACATCGGTCGCGACCACCCTTGGTATGTAAATCACGAATGAGAAGGCGGCCCCCGGGTGGGGTGGAGTGACATGAATAAACAAAATTAAATTGCCTCCATAATCTTTCATCAACTTCCGGTAATTTCTTTAAACAAGAAGAATTTAATTATTCTTAATTAAGCATACGAAATTATTTTGTTCAGTAAAGTAGACTGTCTGGCCCGTTAGAAAACTTTGGAGGTGCAATGAGGAACAGGGAGGGGGCTGTTATACCCCATTTACTGTGTCCAACTTGTCTCTCACCATGCAGGTGGGATTCCACCGTTTTACTGAAATCAGTCAGATTTTTTTTATAATAAAAATTTTCTTTTAATGTTAAGAAAGTTTTCAAGTGTAACATCAAAAATGCTTTCAGGAAAATAATATGGAACTGGTCAACATTTTGTCCCAGTGACTCAAAATACCCTGGAAACAAAACTTTTCCTAGGTGAGCATGCTACTGGACCCCCTAGAAGCTCGCACCTTTGGCACTCATGCTTTTAGAAAACAGACAGCATATCTTCTGGATCCATGCCTGCCAAAGGTGTGACAAGATATTTTTTTTTTATAAAACTGGAAAAATAATGTTGACTACCCTAGAGATGTGCACTTGCTTTCTGCACCTGTTTTGCAATTTAATATTTCACTCCACTCTTTTATTCCATTTTAATGGAATAAAAGTACTAACTTAAAAGTACTAACGGTAGGCCTGCAATTGTTTATTCACACATTTCTGACATCGAGTAAATGCATCTTTTCAACAATAATTTATTTAAAATCTGTCCAAAAAAAAGAAACATTATACCACATTTTA
Organism: Oculina patagonica; assembly: GCF_052425735.1. Taxonomy (NCBI): domain Eukaryota; kingdom Metazoa; phylum Cnidaria; class Anthozoa; order Scleractinia; family Oculinidae; genus Oculina; species Oculina patagonica. The sequence goes on from NC_135769.1 coordinate 17,153,134, forward strand.
TCCTGTTTTATAACTTAATTTTTCTTCTGTGTGCCATGAGAAGGACACTATTCTGCTACAAATAATAACACATGTAATATCTGTTAAAAACTAGTCTAAAGGTTCTTTTTATCTCTTAGCTTATGTTATAGTTAAAAGTTATGTGATGGTGTGTAATATTTCAAGGTGTTATCAAGTCCTGCTATTGCAGTGGTAAGCTACATTCATGAACATGAAAACTGTAGTCCAAAAAAATCACCAGCTGAACAGAAAATGTTTAATTATCAGGCCACAAACAAGATGCTGATTTGTAACTAAAATAAAAATATATTTTTTAAAAATAATAATAATAATCAAGTTGCAGATGAATTCTGCCTTATATCAAGACCCTAATTATCACTCAAATTTTCAAAATTTGTTAAAGAAACACCAAGTAGAATTGAACACACCCTCCCCTTTCCTCCTCCAATTCCTGCTTCACCACGCACATTAAATGGCAAGACAGATGGATTTATCTGTAAGCCAGTTGTATTTTTTTGTAATAGTCTCCTTAAAACATGATGATAGTGATTACACTAAACAGTTGTTTTTTATTTTATGCGGTGAATTTTAAATGCACCTGTTTATCTACCTGATGTTATTAACCTCCAAGAACCTCTGGTAGCCATTTAAACACGACAATTTGAGGAGAATGGACTACACATTGCATGAAAACTACAATAGCAGTAGGCTACAAGTACAGTCACCTCAGATCATTCACTGCACGATCTAAGGCATTTTCCATGACCACTGCAGTAGCAGTAAATGTTGATATTACTGCATCAACACGGCCCAAGTTCAAGACTGTAAGCTGAGGCATTCACTGATTGCCTTTTGTAGCATGTCTAGTTGAGTTTTTAGTCTTGTTTCTCATTTTTCTTGCCTTACGAAGAAGCTGTTGGCTTGTCTTCCTCCCTGTCGCTTTGCTTTTTATCACAGTGTTATTTGATGCTTTCTGTAAGGTTTGAGTTGTCGAGTCATCCACACTCTAAATTGAAGAAGAACTGTATTGGAGGCATGAACTAAAAGGCATAGGCATCTGCTACAGAGAGCTTAGCTTCCAAATGCATATATTCATAATTAAACAAAAGGGGAATTGGCAACAAGTGCCAAATTCAAAATGGCAAAAAAGGAAATGATACCATTAAACAGGCTAGGCCACGGTATTTTAAGTGATTCTATTTATTTTCGTTAATTAACAGCTCTAAACTTCAAATTGGCAGAGAAAAAGTCTTTAATTGGCAAAACCACGGCCACATAACAAACAGGGATGATCTTTGAGCATTGTAAATGACAATTTTATACAAATTGAGGTAAACTTGAAAAACGTCGGTCCAATGTTTTTCAAGTTTACCTGAACGCAATCCGTTTTAATCTTCTTAAATTTTGCCCATCCATGCCTCTTTTTGGCCTTTCTGTGTTTCTTTTGAGTTATTCTACAGTTTTAAGCAATTATTGTGATATCTCAGTTAGTTCTATGACCATTTTGGTCAGTGTCAAAATAGCCTAAAATTGCGTGACATAGCCCCTTTAAGCAACCAAACAGCAAGCTGCAAAACTTGTATCTGAAGAAGGAAAGAGTGCAAGTTTCGTACAAACTCTTCCTTTCAGTTGACATACCTCAACATCTACTTCTGAATCTTCTGATATTTTCTCTACAATCTGGGGCATCAGACTGGCTTCTGAAAGGAAAAAAAATCAGGCAATTAAAGATTACTTTTAAAAAGTATACTTCAGGATATAAATAGATTTAATGTATAAGAGGTGATACTTATTTGGTTCATGTGCTTAACACCAGATCAAGAGGCTGAGTTCAACAGTATTTTAGATTAACATTAAAGTAATTAATGATTGACTATAATTGTTATAATTGTTATTACTGGTACTGGTAATCAGTACCGATATGCTCCACAAAATTTACATCCCAGCGCACAAGAATTTTGATAATTCTTAAAGGGGCTACGTCATTGGGATTTTGCAGTTTTTTGGTCTAAACTGCACTGAAATTTGTGGTGGGCAACTTAATCCATGAAAAACATTTTCTTTGAACATCTTAAGAAAGATACAACCTTCATCTGCAGATAGAAATCAAGCTATGGATATCAATATCAATTTTTTGAAGATGCACGGAAACATCTTGAAAAGTTAAGCTGTACAAAAATCTGGGAAAATCCTTGACAAAGCCCCCTTTAACCTTTAAGATCTTTGTTATGATACTTAGAAATATTTGTGAAGATCCTTGAAAGATTTTCAGCAGGACTTACCTTGTTCAGCCAGTGTTGGGCTAGTTGTTGATGTAACCCTGTTACTTAAGGAAGAATCTGTTACTCCATTTGGATGACTGGTGGGAATCTTCTTTGATTTGGAGGTTTTCTTAACAATTTTTTTCCTCTTTCTTGGTAAATGCTGAGTAGAATCCTTCAACTGCCTATCACTTTGGTTTGTATATTTATATTTCTGTAGGTTGGTTTCAACAGTAGACACGTGGCTGTAGATGCAAATTACATCAAGATAATGATCAAAAATGTTAGGCAAAGAAGACTATTTAAATACTTAAAACCATAACCTAAACAACACAATGTTCTCAGCCAAAGCTCGAACCCTACAGACTACTAAATCCAGAGTCCAGCCCACTAACCACAAGGCCACCATGCCTGAGTCCATAATCTGAACAGAAGACTCACAAATTTTTTACAGTTATGGAAATCCTGATCCTCTCCAATCAGTACAAAAGTGCACTTAAATTTTGACAGTGCCACTTTGGTATCCTTATGAAGCTGCTAGTTAAATCCATCTCTTGAAATTATAAATAATTATATGTATTGTGCCATCCCATGGGGTCACCACATTATTGCGGTGGGATGGTTTGTGCGTCTCAGTGACCCTTAGACAGTGCTGGAAATAATTTTTCTTACTTAAAAGGACGTGTCCTTCCAAACTTTTATTTTGAACGGACATATTAGAAAATTGGTCGGACATCAATTCGCATTTTAAATCAAACACATTGAATTTTCCAAGACACAGTCACGTAAGTTCTCGGACATCATGTCCGAACATATTGCAAAATTGGCCAGACATTTTGGCATATTTGATCGGACAATGTCCGATGACCGACAGTAATTTCCAGCACTGCTTAGAGCTATATCGGCTGGAGTCTTGTACTCCTGGCAGGGTTACCCATGCCGAACAGGTTGAAGGGTAGAGACCAGACGAAGTGTGACCTCCCTGGTCCTCCAGGTTGGGGGTTGGGCTGGGGGTTGATAACCCACTCCTGTAAAAAACAAATTTATTACAGAAACGGATGACATTCAAATTACTACCAACATCGGTGAAGCGATGAGGGCCCATAGTAGCAGAATGACGCATTTGGGTCAAAGCCGAAAGGAAACCCAAAGGCCGATAGCTTCGATCGTGAATCCGAAGCTTGAAACCAGGATAGGAAATTGGAACGTTAGAACAATGTTTGAGACCGGAAAGCTGGCCAAGTAGCAAGAGAGATGGAAAGATATAAGCTGGATATTCTTGGTATTAGCGAATGCAGGTGGAGAGGAAGCAGAAAATCAAAACTTAGCACAGGGCAGGTTATAATTTACAGCGTTGATGAAGAGATTCATCAAGGAGGCGTGGCAATTATGATGTCCCAGCAAGCGGCTAAATGCCTTATGGAGTGGACACCCGAAAGTAGTAGGATCATCAGGGCAAGGTTCTATTCAAAGTATAGGAAACTGACATTGATACATGTTTACTCCCCGACCAATGACGCGTGCGTAGAGAACAAAGATGAATTCTACGAGCAACTAGAAAGTACGGTACAAAAATGCAACAGAAACGACATCCTGATTATTACTGGAGACCTTAATGCTAAAGTAGGGAAAGAAACAACTGAAGAAAGAGAAGTGATGGAACAACATGGCACAGGAGTCAAGAATGAAAATGGTGAAAAGCTGTGTGAGTTCTGTGAGATGAACGGGTTAGTCATTAGAGGAACGATTTTCCCCCATAAGGAAATTCATAAAGCAACATGGACATCACCAAACAGCAGAACTAAAAACCAGATAGACCACACAATGATTGCTAAGGAATATAGATCATCAGTCATGAACACTGTAGTTCGGCGAGGTGCAGACGTGGGAAGTGACCACTATCTAGTGGAGACTAGGCTTAAGCTGAAGTTAAAGATAAGCCCAAGGGAAAAGGAAGGTCGAACAAGATTTGACATGCAAAAGCTGGCAGATGAAGAAATACGCAACAAAAACAACATTGAGGTCAGAAACAGATTCCAGGTCCTAGAAGGATTGGAAGAAGAAGAAAATGCCGAACAAAAGAACAACAGAATGGAGAATATCTATGTTGCAACTGCTAAAGAGGTACTGGGCACAGCCAAGAGGTCAAGTAAACCTTGGTTATGTGGAGGAACGTGGAAGAAAGTAGAAGAAAGGAGACAACTGAAACTGAAGCTCGAAAGTACACGTCCAGAAAGAGTCAAACAAAGAATGAGGGAGCAGTATAAGGGAAAGGACCGGGAAGTGAAAAGGAGTGCACGTGAAGACAAGAGGCGCTGGTTGAATGAGATGGCAGGCAATGCTGAGAGAGCGGCAGAAAATGGGAGAACTGGGGAATTACATCGAATAGTGAAGACCTTGACGGGTGAGAAGAGAAGAGCGAGTACAGCAGTAAACGATAAAAACGGAAGACCGACAAATGAGGGGAGTGAAAGACTGAAGATCTGGAAAGAACACTTTGAGGAAATACTCAACAAAGAACCACCTAAAAGTCCTATTCAGCCCTATGAATTGGAAAGAAGGCAAGTCATGTCTGGTTTCCTATTTCTACTTGCAATTGACTGGGTCATGAGCAGGACTACGGAAGGTAGAAGAACTGGTATACAATGGAAGTTCACCTCCGTCTTAGAAGACCTAGACTTTGCAGACAACAACGCTTTGTTGTCATCCAGGTACGTCGACATAAGAGATAAAGACCAGCAGGCTAGTTGATGAAGCTGCAAGAGTCGGTCTTAGGGTCAATGCAAAGAAGTCAAAAGTCATGCGAGTGAATGCCAGAAACGACCAACGACTAGAGATTAATGGTGAGCAGGTAGATGAGGTGGAAGAATTTGTGTACTTAGGTGCATTGCTGGACAAAGAAGGTGGAACAACCAAGGACATACAGCATAGGCTAAGTAAAGCTAGTCAGGCTTTCTATAGGATGCGAAGATTATGGGAGACCAGTGAGATTGGAAGGAAGACGAAGGTACAATTGTTTAAAACAATAATTATTGTTAGGCCAGTTTTGATGTATGGATGTGAGGCTTGGAAACTTACGAAAACAAAAGCAAAGAAGCTGGACGGTTTCCAATAATACAAGTACATGAAGAGGATTCTAATAATAAGGTGGCCTCAGACCATATCCCACCAACAAATCCTGGAGAATACAGGAGTGAACAGAACGAGCGATGAGATCAGACGCCAAAGATGGAACTGGATTGGTCATATAATGAGGAAAGGCAGAGAGGAACATTGTGTCACAGCTTTGGAGTGGAGGCCAGAAGGGAGAAGAAGACCGGGTCGACCGAAAACAACATGGAGGAGGATGGTTGAAGATGAAAGGCAAACAGCTGGGTGGCAGTCATGGGCGAATGTCAGAGCCCTTGCAGCAAATCGTAGTGGGTGGAAAGAGAATGTCAAAGCCTTATGTGCCTTATGGCATGGAGAGATATAGGTATAGGTAGGTATATGTATTGTGAAACCTTTTAATCCAACCACCCATAGGCCAGCAAAATCTTGTCATGTTTGAGTCGGTGACCATATCAAAGGGGTTCTTACATGTTAATAGAGAAAATGACTAAATAATAAGCCTATCATCAGACCAAAAGAACATGGCCACAGTAACAAGGTGGTCACGCTAACAATAAAGTGATGATCTATTGTACAGTAATGAACTCTGCATTGATTCATAATTTCTAACCTTAACGACTTTAAGAGACTGTCTTCCTTCTCTATAGCGAAGACAAGTCCTGTGTCAATCAATGCCTCGTCAACTTTGTAACTCGGTGGTAGATCAAAGTGAAACTCGTTTTGTAAGCCTGAGATCCTCAACTGTGGCTCTTCAGGATATAGCAAGTGAAAAATATCTTGTGTGTGTTCTCTGAAGGTAGCAAGTGTCCATTCCTTTTCAGCTAAGACCTGCAACAACCACAAAAGAGAAGAGCTTCACTTTGAAAGAGGAGCAACAATCCCAGTTTTAGAGAGCTTCTTATAAAAAAGAAATTGAACCTTTCCATAGTAACTAGCTCACATCCAATCTTCTCAATAATATGTATTATTATGTGGTCTCTTATTCTTTCTATCACCCCCACCCCCCCCCCCCACTCCTTTCTGGTCACACATCCCCAACCCACCCATGGTTACCAAAGTTATGGGGATTCAGCAGAGATCTTTTCTACTCTATGCCCTTTTGAGTTACTTAGGTTTTCTTTTTAATGCACATTTCTTTTTTTCCTTTTGTCACTGTGTGTGTGTGTTTTTTCTGTACTCGCGTGTCAGCCTTGTGTGTCACTAAAATATACAACTAATTGTCCTATTGTAAACAAGTATTATAATTTATGGTCTAAGGTTTAAGGGCCTGTTTACATGGAGGAAGTGTGCCCCAGCTAACCAAGTTACCCGGTTTATCAAGCTACCCTGGGCGAGCCAACTTTTCATATGTTTCTTTATAATTAAAAATGCATTGAAGCGTTTTCATGCTAGACAGGGTAACCCACTCTCCCAGGGCACCCTGTCTACTTGCCCGGGCACTTGTTTAGGCAGGCTATCTTTTTGCCATGAAAACGGTTATGCCAGGGTATCCCGGCTTCCCAGGATGTGTGTTCTTAAATTAAATTTGAAGTTTATGGCATAAAATGTATCAATTTATTTTCAATGTGGTGGCAAAAGACTGTTGAATTTCGATTGAATTCCCAAGGAAAATGTATGCGGTAAATTTCTAAGAGCTTGGACATTAAAACAAAATAGGTTAGAGGACAGCTAGCTTGAATCTTCAGTAAGAGCTACATGGTATTCCCACACTTTGACACGCTTCAATGACGCTGTCTCAACACGGATAGAAGGGCTGTGAATTTTGTATGTAAAGGCAGACCATGTTTCAGCCCTTCTAGCTTGGTAACTCGGTTGGTTGGGGCACCCTCCCTCCATGTAAACAGGCCCTAAGTAAGCAGAGTAGCAAGTAATGTTGTTGTTGTTGTTGTTGTTGTTGTTATTATTATTATTATTATTATTATTATTATTATTATTATTATTATTATTATTATTATTAGTTAAGGACCCTCAAAGGCTAGCCTGCAAACACCCGACACATTTCCAGCTGTCGTTTCTCTTTGTTGCTTCTTTTTCAACAAAGAAAAGCAACGGCCGGAAATGTGTCTGGCCTCCGCAGGCTACTCAATAGCAAGATTTCCCTGTAGCTCCATACTTAATTATGTATGCCAAATGCCTGTTAATTAGTTTATCAGATTAATAGATGAGCAATTAATGATCAAAGATGACAAATGCCTCCAAATCATCATTATCAATAACAATTCCGTTTTTTTAACTGTTGATTCCATGTCATAGAAACCATGAGTCCATGAACGGTGTAAGCTTGACCCTGATTCATTTTGTAGTTTAGACATTATAGGAGCTAAACTGTTTTGAAGTGTGCGGATACCGCCATGAAATTAATAGATGAGCAATTAATGATAGAGGTATCTGTGATCGTTGATTGTGACAGATAATTTGTCACAATCAAAGATCACAAACGCCTCCAAATCATCATTATCAATAACAATTCCGTTTTTGGCAAGATTTCCGCACAGCCCCATACATTAATTATGCATGCAATTTTGTGACTGATTCGTTCTTTTCATGATTGCTGTTTGTGTATAGTGATAGTATGAAATAGTTGCATACATAATTAATGTATGGGGCTGTGCGGAAATCTTTCCCCGTTTTTTTAACTGTTGATTCCATGTCATAGAAACCATGAGTCCATGAAAGGCGTAAGCTTGACCCTGATGCATTTGTAGTTTAGCCATTATAGGAGCTAAACTGTTTTGAAGTTTGCGGATACCGCCGATACCGCCAGGAAACTCACGAGGGAGCGATCATAACATGCATTCAATAAAAAGAAGTGTTCGTTGGATATTAAAGTTACCAGAAATCGTTTTTCCCTGGACGAACAAACCACGTTGATTCGTAATTTCTTCGCCATGTTTCAACCGACTCCGATTTTGACAAGTTGATCCGCCATCTTGAATTGTGGACGACTACCGCTGACAATCGACATTTATATCGACTGCTCATTGCGCAGTAGGTTCCTGCGCATATATTTTTACAAAACTCCGCTAACCAGTGAGGCTCAATGTTTTGCCCAAGCTTCGAAGGATTGTCGAACGCAGCGGGGATCGATTTTGTGCAGTTTTCTGTTTCCCAGGGATTTTTATCTGGAAACTCCTTCTCCACCAGATGAAAGGTATGAAAGCATTCCTTCACTTCAAATAATTGTTTAGGATTTATCTCGTTTATTGACTTAGAAAATGCACGCGCGCTTTCCTAACCACAGGTCAAATAATCTCAGATGTTTCATAATTCAAGGTCGGGTGGGCTTGGCAGGTTTTTTTATTAATAACAATTCTTTAAATCGCATTTTTTTTTTCGACAAAGGCTTTACAGGTTTCGTGAAAGAGCAGTAATTGTTCTGGTTTGCAAGTTTTAGTTTTGTTGACAGGAAATTCAGGGATGTTGATATCATATTTCGTCAAGTATTCCCGTATCTTAGCTGAGCTATAATCAGTTAGCAAACTAATATTGGCTCATCAAAAATTCAGTATTGGTTGTTATTTAATGGGAGCGGCGTAAATGATTTATTGCAGTGGGAAAGAATCTAGTTTGTTTGAAATAAATTGTATCAATTTTATACGATTTCACTCAGAACATGCTCTTTATAATTATTTTGTATATAAATCAAAATGCAAAGATTTGGAAAGGTTTCATCCTTACTTTTAATCTGTTATGTTTTTGTACTATGTTCCCGAAAAAAGGTTACAAGAATGGTGCTGTTGTGTTAGAGGTGTCAAGTTAACATATTTGACCTGCAGCCAAGACATTCACTGCTACAATATTTTATATAAACTTACATGTAGTTTACAAATTTGGTTCTTCTTTTTGACCACTATAGCATTGAAGAAGCATATTTATTTATCACCAGGCTTTGAATTATGACAGTTTATTGCAAGAAAAATATATATCGATAATACAATATCTCTGAGTGGTTCTGATCCTGTGATCAGGCTCTCCACTAGGGCTTAGGTAAAGGAGGAGGAGAAAGAGAAACTGAACTGGCAATCCAAAATGGATGTGATGATGACATAACATTTATGGCCCACATACCACAAATTTTATCACAGTGCTTTTCAGTGTACCTGTACACCTGTATGTGAGACATGAAAGTAAGATCGCTAGTCAGCTTGTAAAAAAATATTACATGGTGAGGATTGTGACAATGCAGAGATATCATTGGTTAGTAAATTTTTTTTAGTAAGAAGTAATCCAAAAAAAATTCAATAACATGAAGCCACCTGCAGTATCACTGCCAATACCATGGTAAAAAAGTTAATACCGTTACATTTAGAGAGGAGGTTTATTTCATAGAGGAAAGGATTGAAAGCATAAAATCCAGTTCATTTAATTTGAACTTCCATTCAGGACCACTTCTCTAAGGGATTAACGTACCCTCCCTAGGTACCTATTTGGATAAAGATCATGTAATATGTCAAACACCTAGAGAGAGAGAGTATTTCATTGCATTTCCAGACATTGAGTTCTAAGAGACTTTGAAATATGACATGTAGCGGAGTATTTTTGACAACCTTTGAGTTGAGTTGTTTGGGAATGAAATGGATCTTTCTCTCAAGTGCTTGATATAATCTAACTACCAAAGAGTTCTGTCATAGAATTGCCTTTAATACTTTAAATTAAAAAAAAAAAACAATGTGACAAGTTCTATATAAAATCTTTTGTTAGAAAATGTTATATTGGTATTGCATAGTGCAGCAAATTCCATCCTTATGGGGGAATTGCTGCAATGTGCTATCTCAAAATAACACTAGTCATCATATTGTGCAGGATCTTTGTATTTTAGGCGTGTGTTATTTATATTTTGGGTTTGTTTTTGGCCAGTGAGTATTGTTTGCGATGTATGTGTTACGTATAAATAATTTTCACATGACGTCACGGCCGGTGGCCATCTTGGTGGACCAGAAAACTCTGGGCAAACATTTTGTATTGTTTTGTCCAACAATATGACAGCCATGTCACATGAGTGAAAACCATTCATTGTGTTATTCCAGAAAATATCCATACCCACCCCACTGAAGGTCATCGGAAACTCCACGGGGGTGGAACTCTCAAAAGCCAAAATGTTTAAACTGAACTTCCAGAAGGATGAGGCGGTTCAACCAAAAAGCCTTCTGTGGGGGAGGTATGGATATTTCCTGGAACAACACATTTGGTATATGCATAAAGGATGAACAGTGGAACTTCAATTTCCAAACCTTTAATTTGGTAAAAACCAAAGTTTGAGAAATCTGGTTAAATTGCAAGATCCTTTCGCGTCAAGTAGGCTAAAAGCGGGAGACAGCTGACTGCATTTGCTTAAAATTAACTTTGCTTAAATGGCTTCTTTACTTAGTCCAGACTTTGGACTTTGTTATCCATTGTACAGAGACAGGAGGACTAAGACGACTTGACTCAACTGCATTTTGCAATTTTTGTTCTCTACTGAGTGGAGTTGCATAATAAGAATTGTAACTGTCTGTCCTTGTTTTCTTTGTTTTTCTACTTTCCACAGTATGTTAGAGAATCATAATATTAAGTAAAATGGAGGAGGAAGATGTAATGAACACTAGACTGGCAATCAAAGAATCACTGAAAAAACTTGATGATTACTCATCTTATCTCAGGTATATTAATCCACTTTACCTTGAATAGTAATCTTATAAGGATTTTTTTCCTCTGTGACAATGCACAAAAGTAGCACAAAAGTTCTCATTCCTTTTTCCCACTAGAGTTTTTAACCCCTTCACATTGTGAAACACTGTGCCTCCGTTTTGGGTATGGTGAGGGGTCAAGAAAAGTGAATGGATAAAAGACTTTTTAAAAAAAAAAAACATTTCCTCTCTGACAGTCACAGCCAGTGATTGTGAAGCTACCTGGCAGCCTGTCAAGTTCTCCACAAATTCTCAAATGCCTTCCCAGCGAATATTGAGCTCTTCATCTGAGGAGTGAAAGTATGAAACAGAGAATGAAATTTTAATAAATTATGAATGCAGTTATTATGTTCATATTAAAAGGAATGCTTGACTAAGTTTGACTATAGCAATATGGGAGACACGCAGCCTAATGGTGAGTGCGCTGTACTCTGGATCGAGCGGTCCGGGTTCAAGCCCTGGCCCAGGGCATTGTGTCGTGTTCTTGGACAAGACACTTTACTCTCATAGTGTCTCTCTCCACCCAGGTGTATAAATGGTACCTGAAAACTAGTGCTGGTGGGGCTGACCCTGGATGGACTAGCATCCCATCCAAGAGGAGTAGAAATACTCCTAGTCGCTTAATGATACAGAAACCGGGACAAGCTCCAGTGGTATGGGCCACTTGGCTCGACGCAGGCTTTACCTTTTTTACCTAACCTCCCCCCCCCCCCCCCCACTCATACAAAACATGTAAAATTCATGACTCCCAATAATGCTACAATTGCTAATTTCAAACCAAGTAAGTCATGCCAGCTGTCAAATGGTTTATTAACATTTTTTCTGTACTGTCTTTTCAACATACATGTAGATCAAGGCTGACAGACATCAAGTCCACACGTGAAGGAGTCAAAAACAGCATAGGCAAAGCACGCACAGAGGTTGAAGAGAAATTTAAGGAAATCCAGCAGGAAATAACACAAATATTAGAAACGCGCCAAACAGCAATTCTAACTACTATTGGTGAGATTGAGAGGAAGGATCTTGATCCTCTATCTAATTTGGAAGACAGGATCAATGGAGAGCTAGATAAAACTGTTCAGCTTATTGAAAAAGGTAGGAGCTTGTTGATTTGGAGCAATCCTGCTGCCAGAGTTTTCTCAGATTCTTTCAACCAAAACTGAAAGAGAGAGCACAGGCGTCCCAAACTCACGATTAGAATAAGACATTATATGGGGAATAAAATATTGTTAGTTTAGATTGCTTTCTGGGCGCCAGCCGTCTCCGAGGTAAAATCGGTCGAAAACCCAAGTGTGCAGCCTTGACTCCGTCTTATGAAGGGAATTACAGTGGTAGAGTAAAAAGCCTAAAATGGTGCAAATAGCCAAGAAACACAACAGAAACACAAGCGGTGAGTTTATTTTATTCATCTACATAAAAAATGTACGGTAGTTATTTTGAAGTATTTTGCGATCCAAATTAACGATATTTTGTTCCCCATACAGCATCTTATAAAGCACTCAAATTCTCAACGGTTCCCTGGGTAACCTAATACCGCGCCAGCTGAAAGGTGACGTTTCGACTCACACAATGTACATGTACCTTGGCGCTAAAATTGAATGAATAGACAATTAATTTTTTGCTTTCCCTAATCATGAGTTTGGGATGCCTGTGGAGAGAGGATGGTTTATGTGCAACTACTATTCCTTGTTGTTTTAACCTCTGTGGTTATTGACAGATTATTTTGTGTTCTTGCATGTAAATGCTTGCCTCTCAGATTACTTAACTATGCTGCTGGTTTCAACATTGACAAACTGTGTCGCATTTGCTTTTTTGTAGGAAATTCCTCACTTGATGAGGATGATGCTACTCTTCTAAGTGAAGGACAGAACTTGCATAATGAGCTGCAAATTTCATCTATAAGGTTAAAAAATAAACAACATGTAGACTGTAATTTTTTTATATATGCTTCTCAACATAATGGTACACTACCTGGACAATCAATTTACGCCATCAACCCTCCAAGTTTATTTTTTTCCTTAGTGGCCATTTGGCCACCAACTACTCAAGTTTTGGTCGCCAGTGAAAAATTTTAGTCACCAAATTAAGCTGATGCTTTCAATCCTTCCACTCAATTTTAGTCGCCAGGCCGGCGACCTTGGTTCAAATTTAGTCGCCAGCTCCAAAATTTTAGTCGCCATGGCGACTAAAATGGTCTTAACTTGGAGGGTTGGCCATTTTGAAAGGGTACTATAAACTTCTCCAAAGCTGGGTGTAGCTAAAATTAAACAAGGTGTGCTTGCACCTGTTAGACAAAGTGGCTTTTTAAATAGTTGGTGGATTGGATTCAAGATTGATAGATCTGGGACTGGATGGGCTCATTGTCCCCACCCCCAATCCCCTCCAAAAAATTAAATCTCATGGCTTGGCAACACTACTTTCAGTATTTCCAGGAGCTGATATCTCCAAACAAAACTCATTACAGTACACTGCCATGAGGTTAAAGTATTTTTTATTAGCAGACACATTATCAATCTTTCCATTATTGTAGGTCACTTCCGCAAGTCAAATGTTAATGTTATTTTACTTGCAGGTATCCTGACACTCCATGTATATCGCAAACCTTGTCTGTGTCATTCAGTGACAGTCACACCCAATCAGTTTTAGATGCTGTCAATTCTATAGGAGAAGTATCCATGACTGGCTCACTTCAAATAGCAGAGCTGGTAGAGCATCCTGGAGCTATTCTGGTACAATGGTTTGATGAGGTAACATTTCTTCAGTTTCACTTTTCTTCACTTCATTGGACACTGAATCAATGGTTCAAGGTTTAAGCCATTGCTGGGTTTACTGTGTTGTATATCTTGGTCATGGCACTTAATCTTCATAGGGTCCAGGGGCGGATACAGGGGGGTGGATAGGGTGGATATCCACCCCCCATTTTTCAGTAAAAAAAAACATTCGAAATGTCACTTTATTTGAAATAGAAAATAAAGAAAGAAAGAAAAATTAGCTCTCGCTCATGCCTGGTTGTTGTTACGCCACGTTTCGGGTTAGGGTTAGGGTTAGGCCCTAATGGTCTGCCGTCCACCCCCCTTTTGAAATCCTGGATCCGCCTCTGGGGTCACTCACAACTTAGAAATAAAAATTTATGAGAACTGATGAATAAATTGTTGGGGCACCCTGACAAAAATGCTGAAGGCTAACCTGCAATAGACAAGCATCCCATCCAGGTGGAGTAACAATACCCCTTGCTGCTTCCTGCTTCAGATTATAAAGTTAGTTTGTCTGTTCCTTTGGACTGGAATTATCTTAGTTTGCTTACTTTCAATAAGTGCTATCACTGTAACTTATCCCCCTTTCACTGTTCTTTGTAAAAAGTGCCCTTTAGCTATGCTCCCCAGAATATCTAGCATTGTAGGTCCACAATGCGTGCAGCGAGAGAAAGAGAGTATGGAATCCTGTACATGTGTAGTTAGTTATCTTGAAACAATCAACACTGTATTCCCCTGACATTAAAAATACATTATTAACAAAGGTGACATATGATGAGAGTAAGAAAAAAATTATGAGCTAGAGGATCATTAGTAATTAAAAAAAGACAAAAATAATTTCTGTCTTCATTTTATGTACCACTCAATTCTTGTAACTGACATTAAAAGATATGTATGACACTCAGTGAGGAGAATTTGTATTTCAAACTTGGGACTGAACCAGAGATGCTTTTTATATTTCAGACATTTTCAGACAGTGAATCCATCACAGATTACAGTAGTGGCGTCCAGGAATACATGCTCCAGTGCTGTCGTACAGACAACAAAGGAAACAGTGATTCAGTATTCAGCACAGTATATTGTGGTGAGGAGTCGTCAAACTTGGTCACAGACCTTGAACCACATGTGTCCTACACTTTCCGTGTCTGTGGAAGATTTGGAAATGAAGGGAAATGGGGATCTTGGAGTATTCCAAGGAATGGAATAACAACGCTTGACCAGCATGGTAAGATTACAGACAATTATTAGGGCCTAAGGTTTCATAATAAATTTTATTGCAGGTTTTCATTCACTATTTGGCATGCATAATTTTTTTGCTTGAAAAACATACATGCTCAATAGCTAGAATATTTTTTCTAGCTATTGATAACAAAAAGTATGCAAGCATATTTAGCTAAAATATGTTTACTAAGTATTTTTAGCTATTGTTTGGTTTTGAGAAGTTACAAAGCGTAGAATTACAGACAAACCAACAAAGCCAAACATCTTGTAACTTGCACATCAGAGTGCCTGCTTGTCTGAGGGCTAAAGAGTGTTTTACAGTATTCATTTTTGGCTATGGACACTCCAATAGTACATTGTGTGATTGCAGGGATTCTTATTTTGTGTTAACTCAGTTTTCGTTTTTACCCAAGCTTTTGCTGCTTTCAGCAGCAAACTCAGAAGTTTCGATATAAACTTCGATTTTAACTCAGAAGCTTCAATTAACGTAACACCATTGTCATGTTCTGAAAAATCCTGTTTAGAACAAGTTTATTGCCTTTTAGCTCTGCTATGGTCAGCAGTTAATGAACTTGTGCGGAAAACCAGTCTCAGTCTGCTTGAAAAACATTTTGAAGCAGAGATTAAGAAATTTTTGTTTTCTGATGACAGTAAAATAATTACTAATATTATTTATTTTCCTACATGTCAGACAATAGTAATTTGCACGGCTGTTTTAGGCTAGCAAAAATTTGTAACCACTTGTAATTGTATGTTTTGTACTTTGTGTTGTGGATGAATAAAAAAAAAATTAAAAAAAAATTAAAAAAAAATTTACATATTCTAGATACTTATAATGTATTGTTGTTTCTTTGCGTGTAGAATGGTCTGTGGAGGACTGCATCAACCAAAATAAGCTTGCTGTGTATCAGCTTAGTAACAGACGAAAGACTGCAACAAAAGTATTCCCCGACTGCTCCAAAGTTCTACGATCAAGGACAATGAGTTACAGACTTGATACACCACTGGTTCTCAAGATTGATGAGACCGGTGACCCCAGTAATGGTGACGGCATTGGCCTTACTACTGCGTCATTTGATTTTAGCAATGCAAGGCAAGTTCTACAATGTCCTGGTTCAGTTAGCATCAATTCCAAAGGTGTTGTCTACGTTAATGGAACAGCCATGACAACAAGATTGCCACAGTTCAAACGAGGCTCTGTTGTCATGTTTGAAGCAAGTCGAGTCTCCAAAGTCAAGCTTCGAGTGTCAATCACTGTTGATGACAAGCTAGTGACTTTTGATTGGCAGGTTGATGGTGGAGGTGATGCGTTTTATTTTGCGATGGGATTTCAACATTCAGGCTGGCAGGTGTCTGTCTAGTATAAAACCAGTATGGAACCTTTTATGGCAGTACAAAAGTATACCTTCAATCTCCTGATTAATTATGAGATATTCTACATCATGCACTTAAACTTTAGTAAAAATGCTTTGTTTTTGCTAACAAGCCAGAGCTGTCATTAAGTTTTTAAGCAGCCATTGCATTGAACTTATCACCCATAGCATTTCACATTGTGCGCAAGTGTTGCATGTCAGCAATCAACATCTTCACCCGTAACATCAAGTGAACTCAGCCATAACAAGTTTTATGGGTTACAGCCCTTAATGACGGCTCAGCATGCAGTTCTTATTGGTAGCCACTGAGATAATAATAATTGGAAATTTATAATAATTATTTGTATGAAATTTTGGCCCCTCAAAAAGTATGCAGTTAGAGAGTTGCTAATAAGACATTGGAATAAAAGATTTAAAAATAGCACCTGAGAAATCATCCGCCTTTGGCCTATGGTTGCACTAGTGGATATTTTCCAGATTCACATAAACATTTCTGGAATTTTCATATTTAGGGCATTCTGATTCGTAGCTTTAAAACCAAAAAGGTATTCGAATTTCAAACCATTTTATTCACATAATTTGATAATCTGAGGACACTCGTGTGGGAATGGAGATGCAACCAAACCCAGATGCATCCTAGATTTATCATGAGCCAAGAAAATATTCTCTGGTGTTAACATAATACTAGGCATATTTGTTTCTAAACTAATCCGGGCCAAATATACATGTCCATAGCATGGACATGAAGCACATTTTGGTAAAGTGTAGGCTTTTTTCTGATGTGAAAATATTAATTGTACATCAGTGCCTTTTGAAAATAATTTAATGTAAAAAATATCCGTGAAATCATCCTTGTGTTCTATAAGTTATGACACTATATTGATTCTGATTTATTAATGTGATTTTATAAAATGATTGTTAAGCAATTTTCCAAATTATTTTATTTTTATGGTGATTATTTACACTCCTGTTGCAGTGTTTCAATCTGAATTGATTTATATTTTATGAGCAACACCAAAATTTATTTAAAATGTTTTAGGTAAAATAATTTGCTGGTGATAATTATGGTATCACTGTTAATTTCTTTAATATACAGTAGAACCCCGGTAACTCGAACTCGGATAACTCGAACAACCCCGCTTACTCGAACAAATTTCCATTTCCCTTGGATTTGATCTCACTTTTCAGTCGTTTTTACTCGGTTAACTCGAACTCGGATAACTCGAAAACCCTGCTAACTCGAACTAAATTTCGTTTCCCTTGATCAAAATTTGGGTCAAATTTACCCCGATAACTCGAATCCCGGTTCCTGCAACTCACTGCGGTTGCCCATTGATTAGAGCAACGAACTGATCACGTATTTGACAGCCTTTTCCCACTCTTATCCTAAGAATTTATGATCGTGTTATAGTATCTGACGAGATAAGTTTAATTTGCACTGCGCTGTATACTGAAGTGCTGTACAATCAGTTAACTATCAATTATTAACTTTGCAAATTAATATTCAATCTACCCCGATAACTCGAAACCCCGCTAACTCGAACGGTTTTTCGTTTCCCTTTAGAGTTCGAGTTACCGGGGTTCTACTGTATATGTACTTATGGATTTGCTTGCGTTACATGGGAAACTTGCCAGAAGGTCATGTGACTCTAGCTGCAAAATCCACCTGACAAATGAATACTGGAAGTCAAAAGGGAACAAAATCATACAGTTAGTTGCTATGGCTAGTCTGAATGGATAAGGGAAAATAAAAAATAAGCTTTTTACATGGGTCACTTTTGACTGTTCTGTCTTTAAGTAAGACAAAAGATTATTAAACGAAGTGTAGACATGATCAGCCGAGCTACAACCAACAACCACACTTGAAACACTGCGTCTGAATGCGGTTTACAAGAACAGCTGCTTGTCCACGTTGAAATTAAGCAATTTAGCCTCTCCTCTAGTATAAATTCAGTCTTCAATAAGGTCTAACTTTACATCGGCACATAAACTCCGTAGGCACAATTATTCACATTTCTAACAATTTTGTTTAAATGGGACAAAAATACAGTTATATGGTCTAATGATGTAATGGAACTCGATTATGATGCATCACATTAAAGTTTGATAACTATAAATGAAGTAATTGTGTTATTTGTAAAATTTGAATCTCAGACTTGTTACTTAGCGCATTGGGCTCAACATACAGAGGGCTTTCTGTGTCTAAGGCACTAAAGTACTCTCAGTTCTTCTTTCCTGTGTGATCATGAGCCCAGGGGGGGGGGGGGGGTACTCCGGCTTGTAAATGACGGGGATGATCGAATAGAGGCAAAACTCAGGACCCAAAAAAATCCCTAAGTCTTCCGACATTACCCAAAAAAATCCCTGGACCAAAAATAACCCCCAAAAGAATCCCTTGTCAAATTACCCCTAAATTGCCAGGAGGGGCAAGAACATAACACAAAGAACACTCGTTTTGTTTATTCATGATACCATTAATACGCCAAGGCCGTGCCAAGGCCCTTTAGTTCGTTTTTAATACCCAAAAAAATCCCCTATCTAAATCAAGTCACCCAAAAAAATACTTGCCAAATTTTCCAACCCAAAAAAATCCTTCGATCATCCCCGTCATTAACAAGCCGGGGTACCCCCCCCCGGGATCATGAGAAGTTCCTTTTATCGGAATTTAACACTGCATCCATGTTTTAAGTTGTTCAGTCAAAACGTAACGTTGAAATTTGGCATTTATCTCTTCATTTTTTCCCACACTAATCTATTTTGCGAAAGCGTGCGTTCCCTGGTCTGTTTCTTCGTCCATTCCCTGTGTGTTCCCTTATTCCTCCCTCGTTCCATCCTTTTCGCTTATCCTAAAACTAGCCCTTGACCGGCGCAGAACCCTGTGTTGTGCAACACCCAACTTTGGTCAATTTCTAAGCTTAGTTGACACGTGACGTATCCTTGGGCCGAAACACAGCCCGTGCCTTCCTAACCCTGACACCCTACTCCGGTGTATTCCCACATGGCCGATGGCTCCTCAGGCTACGTTCCCCATGTAGTCGCTGTGAGTTCCCCCATTCATTTGCTCGTCTATTACACCGTACTTTCCTCGTGCGTTTCCCTGTGAGTTCCTGGTGCTTGCCATGCCGCGTCCCCAGTTGCTTCCCCATGCGTGACCAAGCATTCCCTTTGCGTTCCGGCGCGTTCTTATCTGGTACGTTCCATCATGCATTCCATGGTGTGTTCCCTCTTTTATCCCTTACCCTGACAGCAAGGGGCAGTAGATGAAATCATGGTGTCCTCGGGGGAATCGCATTAAATTACATCAGATTGAGGTGAAATCAGACACAATAAGCCTATCAAAATCGTCAGCTCATCCCAGACAATAAATAATGGCCGATCCCTATGATTGACAGTGGTTAATCCAGGGATGCTCAAAAGAAGGGTGGGCCATTGGGGAATGAGGGAAGTGATACACCACTGGAATATTGATAGCGCCGTTTTTTTTTTTTTTTTTTTTCAGTCATGAAAGTAGTTGCGTATTTGCTTTGATTTTACGCTTGCTGAGATTTATAATTACAGTTCATACAACTGCTCTAACCAATCAGAGAAACTGTGGCATTTTTAACCAATCAGAAACAAGAACAAAAGTATTCTCGATTACGCGCCCATTCCCGCGCTTAACACCGGTTGCATGTTTCGACATGTTTATATTTCGAGTCCTGCCCACGAAAAGGGGCAGTTATTTTCTCTTTTTAGCTATCTTGGCGAAACAAGAGAACATAATTATATATGGACCCATGCATGGGAACCAGAATTTCCAGAACATTGCTGTTCCATTTGCTCTCCAACAGAAATTTCCAGGATCTTTTTGTTAAATGCTAAGTACCCTTAATGGCTTTCTACCATAGCATGCAATTACAGCAAACACCAAACCTTCCACCCCCGCTTCCTCACCTCCCTCAAATAAGTTTACTTGTGTAGGGGACTGACTGCAAATGTAGATTCCAAGTACGTGTTTTTCAAACTTGGATTACAATAGACCTTCGAAGTGACCACAATTTCTTTTCTGGTTTTAAAAATTGTTTGAATACCTTAAAAAAAAAACAAATTACAGAGAATTCGCGTGAAGAATGCATGGCCAAAACGGACAACTTTGAGCCTGCAGTATATGATGGACCGATCCAATTAATAGAAGAATGCCATGCGCGCTTTTTGCTCGACCGTGAAAACAAGGGCCTGGGTACGAGCTGAAGAAAGAAGAAGAACGAAGGGAAACGTTGTTGAGTTCACAATTTTTACAACACGTTTTTTGACAGAAGAAAATGCCTAAAGTACGTCGCAGCAGAAAACCCCCACCTGAGGGATGGGAACTGATTGAACCAACGCTTGATGAGCTGGATCAGAAAATGCGCGAAGGTAATTTTCCTTTCCAAATATGTGTTGTATTTCTTGCGTTCTCAGGCTTGGAAATTTCTGCGTTTGTTTCTTTTGAACTATAAAATACTCAATTGTCTGTTTGTCTTTTCCCTCCTTCAGCTGAGACAGACCCACATGAAGGGAAACGAAAGACGGAGTCTATGTGGCCTATATTTAGGTATGTATACGCGATATATCGATGTTATGAATAAGATATTATAAAGCTTAACAGTGAACGACATAAGGTCATGTCTTTATTTAATATTTCTGTGACTTCTGTATCAAAATAACATCAGCACGTTTTATTCAACAGCAAGCTTAATAGTAAGAGATGTTATAATAATTATCGTTGGTTTATGTGATCATGAATGTAACTGAATTGCATTGTGATAAGAGAGAGATCATCACAGTTGAACAGCAAATTCAGCAGTTGCAAGGAGAACTTTAAATTATATAAGGTATAGGTATATAATCTCGTACACTTTATGTTTCGGGGTCTGAGATCGTGCGCTTGAAAGATAATAATAGAAAATTTTTACCCTAAGAAAAACCTCAACCATTTTTCACAAGAATTTAGTAAATAAATTCATTTCACACTTGATGCATTTTGCGAAGGACGTGAAGAAAACGACCCACCTCTGTGATGCAATGTCGTACAGCAAAATATAATGTCGTACACTCGGGAATCATACCACTTAATTCGCTTCGTCAGAAATTTCCAAGCTAACCAATTCTAGCAAACAAAAGTGAGTTTATCTCTTTTTCATTTAAGCTAAAATAAGTATGTTTCGAAGTAAAAGAGGGAGTCCAGCTTGTTTTGAAGCGGTGCGTGTGCGTGCGATCCAACGAAAGAGCGGCTTATTTACAGAACTTTGTATGGACTATCCAACGAAGCGACTTTCGGAAAACGCTGTAGGTCAGCGGAAACGAGCTGTACAAAGCCCATTTGAATTCTGGGACACAAGATGGCGTTGAACTTTACGAAGGACAACTTTTCATGACAAGAGGGGCCGTAAGGGGGGGTAGTGCGCACAGTTCACGGCTATTAAAGATGGAAAATCACGAATCACGGTAATTAATTTTCGAGTTTCACAATTCACGGAAATTAACAACATAGACAAGGAAGTCTTGTGCACTTACGCCTCCATATTGAATGTTTTCACTCGTACAAAGGCCATCAATCATTGATATGTTAATGTTTCTTTCCGAAGTTATTATTTATGCCGAGGTAATGGACTTCTGTTTATGAACTTGCTAATCGGCAATTTTGCAAAAAGGTTGCCGGCGAACACAATGTTAGTTAAATCTAAGGTCATCTAAAATAAACTAGTACTTCATCCATGGGGAAGTAGTGAGAACTATAGTGGCTTAAACTATAGTGGCTTATACTCCTAGTCACCTCATGCACGTCTCAAACGAGGGCTTCAACTTTATACCCTTTTTTAAATTAAGGTTAATATCAACCTGAAACAACTTAAATTTGGTGTTTGAATCCCGTTTCCTGATATTTTACTTTGACTAAAAGCTTGAGGCCTCTTCCTGTTGAAATTCGCTTAGTTACATTTGTCATCGTTTTACAAGTTATACGTATACTAGAAGTATTCTGAGCAAACGGCCTCCGTAACACTAAATCAATTATGATTGACAGTTTAACATCATTGATTGCGTCTTGGTGAAGCAAAGACTCGATTTCAGTCGACAGCACAATGTACAGTGCTAGCAAAAAACAGGTAGAATCACGTCACAGTTAATTTCCTATTGGCGATCCAAAGAAATCTTTTAAAGCTTTCATCAGGGGCACCCAACGGAATATTTCGTTAAAGAGGGGGGTCGTTAAAATATCTGTTCGGAAGACGATTTGAGATCTAGAATTTTCGGAACATTCATTGTAAATTTTTTTGCTTGCCTGCCTTTCCTAGGATTTTCGAATATCTAAAAAATGGTATAATTGTTCATTTTTAACGGATTTTTACTCTAAAAAGGTCACCTAGGATTTTCGGGAGCCCTTCTCTGGCTGGAATTTTTTCGAAAAGGTAAGTTTTGATCCCTATAACTTTCGGATCACTAAAGTCAGTAAACGGCACCTTCTATAACAGAAATTTGTTTGTCGCCCTCGACCTCCATGACTTTTTGACACAGAATTTTAGCGTGAGCTTGGCCAAAATGAGTTAGAAGGATTGCGTGATTTAAGATGCACGCGACATCGAAAAAGAATGGCATCGTTGTCCTCTCTTGTTATCTGACCCCTTGAGTCGGCTTCTGGTCTCAGTGCCTGTTTGTTTTACAATCTTCTGACAAGTCGTCAAGTGCGGTACTTAGCCATCACGCAAATCGCGCGTCTGAGTCGAACAGACACTCAATTTGCAAACATCATAAGGGGTCATCTTTGCACGGTAGGTCGGTTTTCACGGAAAAAGTGAAGAATTTTAGTCAAGTTTCACGGTTATCGAAAAATAATTTTTTGTTTTCACGTGTCACGACAAGCATGTTATTCACAGTTCACGGATTTTAATATTTCGTAATCACAGATCACGGAGAATAAAAACACGCAATCACGTTTCACGAGAAACCCCCTTACGGCCCCTCATGACAATGAAGGTTTGTTTTCAATTTTTTCTAGAATTATTTTCAAGCGCGTACGCGGAAAGTTGATGTATGCTTTACGTTCCATCTTCCGCTGCTGGTACGCAAAGAGTTTTCCCTCTCCTTTCCTTTTTGAAAGAAATAAAGGCAATATAGTTTGAGGGAGTCTTTGTGTCATTTTCAAACTTTGTGAACCAAAAATACTGTTGTTCGGCTCTTTGTGCGTACAAGAAACGACTTTTTTCTCGGCTGTACGACAATATATACTGTACAACATTATATACCAATACCTTACATGTCTGTTGTTGGCTCATTTCATTGACCCAGACGATCATTTTAGACATATGGTGACAATGTAAGGTTCCAATAGTTTATTTTATAGAGGTTATTCAGTGTAACATTGTGTTATATATCGCATGGTACATGTATTTTTATGGGTCAATTTTTATCTTCAAGTCTTCAGGCCAAAAAAAACTTAACTAGCAAGTAAAAATTCCATGCCATATTACCAGGACGTAACATGTCGATAATTTTGATAGTCGATAAAATTTGATTGTGGTTGATCAAATACATTACATTTATACTTATCAATTGTTAAAAGTCGATTGCAAAATTTCTTGTGATTAATGACTTTGTTCGATAATTTTTGATTGAAAATACAAAAAAATAATATATGGCGGGAGACAAGACTACAGTTGCTGCGCACACTTACTAGAATTTCGTGGCTGATTGAAAAATGTGTCTGCGTTATTTTTTGTTGATAAAATCGATCATCAGTTGAAAATCTTGTGATTATCGGCTTTTATCGACAAATTAAACTTGTCGATTGACAATTATCAACAAATATCGAGTATTATTATTCAACTAGTGCGCGCGCTGCCCATATATGGTCAAAATGTGAACGTTATCTGTCATCCGTACATAACAGATATCCTACGATATACGTAGGTTGCGAAGATTCGTCCGAAATCTTGTAAAGCGCTGCATAAATACAGTTTTTCTATCTGCAAAATGTGTTTTGTTGACAAGTTGTTGAATAATAAAACAATTATCCTGCTCAATCTTGCGGAATATCGGCTGATTTTAGCCAACTCGGCCTACGGCCTCGTCGGCTAAGTATCAGGCGATATTCCGCGCGATTTCGCAGGATAATTGTTAACTATCGACTTATCAACTACGTTTTTGATGATCTACTTTGATCGACATGTTACGTCCTGATATTCCAGACTTCCACTGAGTAAATTGTATACTATACAACCATCTCCCCACCTTTTGATTTGTGTTTGTAACTTTGTGTTGTAGTCAAGGTGAATAATAGCCTGCGAGCAGGCTCCCGAGTGAGGCAAAGGGCCTTGGGGAGAAAAACGGGGGAGCCTGCGGACAAAGGTTTTTTGCCGCCATTCCAAGCACACACTGTGCACAAGATTCTAGTGCAAGCTCTGATTGGTCAGATCTCTGATTGTTGACAGGTCTTATGATTTTGCCAACACCAAGCACGAGACGCGGCATTTCGCCTCAGTGAAGTGTTAACATCGCGTCACCAGTGGTGAGCGAATTACACTCTAACTCTGTAATTTGCCACATATTTTGCTAGTGCGGTTTGTTTGGGCTCATTTACAAGATATTCTTTAAGCTCAAAATGTTTGCTCTGGAAAGACAAGGTCTGAAATTTATCTCTGAAAATGTTGATTACTTTCATTTAATAATTGCGATGCCAGTTTTTTTTTTTTTCCGCGAGCTGTCATTCTCAATTACAAACTAATTGCATTCCAATGCATCGAGGCGGAGATAATGACACGTTGTTGACAGAGTAATGACAAGTTCATCAAAAAGGGGCGGAATGGCGGCTTCGGTCCTTTGTCCCATTTCCTTTTCGCCCCATCCTCGACCGGAGAGCCTGTTCACAGGCTAGGTGAATAAAGGCCAGTTGTTTTGGCCAAAATAATTTCTTGATCATTTTCTTATCTGAAAACCCCTTCAAATGGCCATTAGTCATTAGAGATTAGTCTTGCACAAGTGCTGCCTTGATTTTTTGTTCTGAAAATAATATAAACTTAATTTTAGCACCACTTGGTTTGACTTTGTTTATTTCCAATATTACAGAATCCATCACCAGAAGTCTCGCTATGTTTATGAATTATTCTACAGGAGAAAAGCAATCAGTAGAGGTACAGGGTTTGTTCATGATTTAAAAAGATATTTAAATATAGGTATGAAGGTTTTAATTCAAGAAATAGAAAATGTTCTTCATGTAAGAAATAAAAGTTTATTGTGGCAAGTTATGTAATGTTTAATTAATGAGCAGCAGTGTTTTATCAAGTTTAAAACACGAGGCGCAGCCGAGTGTTTCTGACTTGATAAAACACGAACTGCGAATTTATTGAACGGCTTAAAAATCTTCTGATGTAGATCAACTCATTCTTGCACTAATATTTAGATTTGGGGTTATTTTGGCCTAGAAAATTGGACGTAAAGTTTAGCCGTGTCTTTATCAGATATAAAGACACTCATTAAACATTAATTTCTTTTGTATTTTCTTTATGAATTATTAATGAGTTTTTTTTTAAAAAGTGTAAAGAATAATGCTGGTCTAGAGGTTGGGTCATCTGTAGATCAAAAAAAGTTTTGTTTGGCAATTGAACAGTTCCCTGCAAATTGAAATGTATTTGTTCTGAGTTCTTCTAAACTTGTAGAAGTGTTGTGAACATGAAGCGAAATCTTTTCAGTTTCATTAATAAACTCTTGTTGCTGTATAATTTGTTTATCAACCTGTAAAAAACAGTCACTGACATTTTCATGATACGGCGATAGAAATGTGTTCTGTGACATACATGTAAGCTGATAGGCAATCAACCTTACCATCACTGAGCAATATTTTTTGCTGTGTTTTTTAAAGAATAGATATATCGTTATCATTGGATAAACCATTATCCAGTGGAAGTGTTAAGAAAACCTAGCTTGCCATGAGTCTGTTGCTGAGTCATTAGAGTATCTGGCTGATGTGCAGAAGGTCACGGTTTAAGTACAGTATTTTTTGTTGTATTGGTTCCTTGAACTGATCTTTATTATTTTTTCTAATCTTAGAGCTGTACGAATTCTGCCTGAAAGAAGGTTATGCAGACAAAAATCTAATAGCTAAATGGAAGAAGCAGGGATATGAAAACCTCTGTTGTTTAAGGTGTATTCAGTGCAGGGATACCAACTTTGGTACAAACTGTATTTGCCGTGTACCTAAAGCTAAACTGGAAGAGGTGAGTAGCTGGTGTCGAAGGCAAAGGGAAAAGCCTGCAGTTGGTGTGCCCACTGCAGGGCTTATTCTGGTTTCTGGAGAATTGAGTCTTGCTTCTTATACTCCTGGCGAAGTGACATCCAACATCTTTGTATTCAGATTTCAACATTTCCTTACCTTAGTCAATTCTAGTCATTACTACTGCTACCCCAATACTTCCCACTCCATGGGCAGGGATGTAGCTCTGAGCAGGCAACCCGGGGGCACCCTATATATTTTTGTGGGGGGAGGTGCCACTGGGAATTTGAAACCCTTACCCCTTTACCAGACCATGTTTAGCTGATTTCACAATCCTATACTAGACTAGACACTGAAAATCCCTACCCTATCCCAGACTTGCCTTTTTTTCAGAACTGCATCACTATCAGTGTTTTAATGGAAAACCATCTGTCAACAACGTTTCTGTGATGATTTTACCGGTTTTAACGTTTAGGAAAGTACCATTCTCTTCTGAGTTTCTATTCCTATTCTGGACTTAATTCATCATACCAGTGATAAGTTTCCTGGTAAATGATACCCTATTCTAGACCAAAACTCTCTGATTTCTATACCCAATGCCAGACTAAACTGCTTGAAAACCATACCCTTCACAGCGGCACATACCTATATAGCTCATATGTGGCAGTGCCCCCGCCCTGTCTGGCTACTGGCAAATTTTACTGACTGAAAGAAAGCCTTTCACTGGCTGCAGCTAAACTTGAAAACTAGAAGACTAAAAGAGCCAGCTAAGGTTGTTAATGAGCGAACTTACTTTTTTCTTAGTTACGTCCTTATAATAGAGATCCTTTGGGGGGGGGGGGGGGAGTTTGTCAGGAGGCCAGTCCCCTTCATGGGAGTTGTTTAGAGCATTTTGATGCACATTTTAATGCACTTTCTCAGGATTTCTTCATGAACGAAATGGGCTTTGTGATTGCCCATAAAAAATATCTTCCATTTGAAAATCATCTTTACTTGCATAGCTGAGCATTTGAATCACAGATTGATGTTATAATACTATTGCAAACTTCTCTTTCAGGGAAAGATTGTTGAGTGTGTAATATGTGGATGTAGAGGATGTTCTGGGTGATGGCAGCGGGACAAGACAACAGCAATCCAACAGCAAGCATGGAAGCTGTAACTTATTGTAATTAATGTGGTGTGGACATTATGGAGACCACAGCAACGTTTCACAGTGAAGCTATCAAAATTATTAACAGTTCATTACTGGTTGCATCCAGTGCCATCAGCAAGCCTTGAGAAACACGTTTTTTTTTTCTGAACTGTTTGCTAAACTCTAGTAAAGGTCGAAAAAGAGCTGTGAAGCTCAATTTTTTGTCTGGGCCCAGTAACTTCAAAGGATGGATTCCGCTATGCACTGATATACTGCTATCAAGTGAAGAGTTTACTGCAGTTGGTTTTGTAACACTTTTAATGAAAAATAATTTATCCAGTAAATAGCATCATTCATCCTTTGAACATTACCTGGCCTTGTTGTATGTCTTGATTTTCTTGGATCTATATTTTGAATGGTATTTGTTTTCTTTTTTTACAATTTATTGAAGTACCATTACATTCATTTTCGCAATCCTGTAAAAAAGTGAACTCGTAATAAATGTATGTAAGCAAAAGTTGAAAGTATGAGGTTTTGTGCAAGTCATTACAAAAGGGAGTAATTATTTGTAAAAAGACAGATTCTGCTGTTGAAAGCGAGTCACAAAAAAAAATAAAATAAAATGTGCTGGATCTCATGGTTAACTTGAATGTTCCCCTGTTAGTTGTGACTAACCTACGATCAGGCGTTCTTTTTTTGCGGGAGACAGAACTTAAAATTTGCGTCACAGGATAGATTGATATACAGAAGAGAAAGGGTTATCGTCTTCTGGGTATCGACCATGCCTCGTTCGGAGCTTATTGGAAAGATGTCGCTTTCAAGTCACCCGCTGTTGCGAAAAAAAAAAACATTAAAGAATTTTAGTAACCCCCCCCCCCCCCTGATTCGATTACGCACCCTGCGTGCAGTGAGCACTGCCCCCTGTCAAATTAATGCTCGTTCCAATAAGCGCCCCAATACTACAAAAAACCATTTGTAATGCGTGTCCCCCCCCCCCCCCCCCTCAATAACTGTTTTTAATTTTTTTTTAATTAATTAAAAGGAGACAAAACCAAATTTTGGCAAGCAGTAAAGGCAAGCTTCCAATGACAGTCCTAAAATAAATAGATTAAAGTCCGAGACTTTAACTGTACTAGCCTGCTTTACAGACTCCGAGATGGAGCAAACTACAATATTCCAACTTGCTCCCAAGATTTCACCCGTCCTTTGCACTATCGAGAAGGAAACAGCTGCTCTGCGGGCTAACTGAACTGCCCATTATCAACCCGACGGGGACTCCCCATATGGCCCTGACAGAGGTGCTCGTCGCACCTTTAAGGACCCTTTAAGGAGTGAAAAAAATCGCGATTTTGACGTTTTTTTGTATGCTAGCCAGCTAGTGCCGTTTACGAACCCAGTGTACGAGTAGCTGATCGATGTTCTTGTCACCCTGTTCACAAAGGTTCTCTTTCTTCTAAAATTAATCGTTTGTTGTTCATTCTTTCTCGAGTTTTGATTGAGTTGAACAGGCAAACTTCTGGGACCATACAAGCTGTCTTGTTAACAAAGAGTTCTTTCAGCCACGCCCACAAAACATTGCTGTCAGGGCAGCCACAGTTACAATGAAAGAATTTCATTAAAGGGATAAACAGGATCCAATAATGCTTTCTATGGTAAAATTAGACTCATATGATTTTTTGTGTACAGTGCTTTGTTTTGAAGATATTACTGTCTGAATTTTATGACGGCTCGTTGAGTAATAACTCGAAATAATATTTTCAACGCCTCGAATGTTCAAGCTTCAGGTATGCTAAAAATCATTTAGAACTAGCTAACAAAAGAGAGTTAATCTTTGTTTTCTTGTATACTTGTAGATTTGAAGTGAAAGCTAATATTGTATGATGTGCTTTACTTCTTGTATGCTCTTATGGCTGCAAGTTCAAACCGAAAGCTGGAAACCAAAGAGCTTTTATTATATTTTTAGCCTAACAACCTTTTACCGGAAAACACGGTTAATTATGTGCTACGACTAGCACTATAGCTACTGTAGCCTGGCCCAGGCGTTTGATTAGTTAGAAAGCCGCGCTAAAAACAGCAAAAAAAAAAGACGAAAGACGGAGAGACGCGCTGTTCTTCGCTCTAATTCCGATTTTCGCGCTGCTGTCCAACTAATCGAACGCCTGGAGCAGGGTATTATTCAGCTTAAATCTGGACAAATTATTGAACCTTCTGTCTAATAATAATAATAATAATAATAATAATAATAATAATAATAATAATAATAATAATAAGATAATCAACTTTATTTATAGAGCCAGTCACATAACAGTAAAAAACTGAAAAACCAGTGGCCCTCTAATATAAAATACAATTCTAGTCTAGAAACTTTTTATTGTTGTTTCATCAAAGCAAAAAGTAACTCGCGGTAAAGTAACATTTTCGTTGTAACTTTGCTGTGTAGCACAATGAGGGCTTTGATGATTGGCTAAACCACAAAAGGCTTAAAAAGTACAGAATCAGTACAGGGCGACGTGTTGGTATATAGTAGTTCCTATATATATTTTTTTTTTCAAGGTGTTTGAAAAAAGTTCAGTTTCACATCAAGCCAACTTTTAATTCTACCCTTTCTTCCCTTCCTTCAGTAATTTCATTTTCGAGTTGTCTCTTAGCTTAGTTTTAAAATGAAGTCTGAAAACAAGATGTACTCTTTTGCGTTCATTTTCACTGCCAAATCAAAATCATTTTCATGTATGAATTGTTTTGCACCCAGCCTCGTTATGAAAAGGAGACTAAAGGGCGGGGTGAAGGGAATAAGGGGAGGGAATAATTCCCTTGCGATAGTGTGTTCCGGCGACAATTTGACAGTTGCTGAGCCTGTCAATTTTCCCGCGCCTTTCCCCATGCGACAAGGTACATATTGACTGAGTTAGTCAGCCCAGACGTGCTGTCTCGAACAAGTCAGGTAAATAAGTAGTGTTATTACCCTTGTTTTGTCAGTTGAACGTGTTTGGAAACTGTCAAAAATGCATCGGTAAATACGCGAAAACGTGTTGAATAACACACATTAAATAACAGGCCGAAACTGAAATAACTGTTATTTCTATACCGGCCTAAGCGGGCCGGAAAAAAGCCGTATGGACCTGTTTACGTCAGCGCGTTTGACTACGTATTTTCCAGTAGCCGAAGGGCACGTCCATTGGCAAGTGATAATAAGCCTTATTTTATTTTTGTCAATCTTTACTTCAATCTCGCATAGAGCGGACGGTGTGGTGAGTACCTTACTTTGTTGTGCATGTTAGATAATTAGGCAACGAACATTACTTCGTTTATAGTAAGACCAAAGTGATTTATGTGTGGTGTTTGCGTCCTGTTTTGATCGTGGATATCTTTTAGGAAAACGTCTGAATGTTTTACTAGGCTGCTACCTGACCGAAAACACCCACACCAACAACTTCCAATGTAAGCTAATCTTCAAAAGGGTGCCAGGGTTTTTGATGTTTAAATTGAAGATCTTGAATTCATTTTCAAGTCTAAGGTCCGATTAGAAACTTAAACAGATCGAAAGTACTTTTTACGGAAGTGTTTGGAACGTCGAATATCACTCACAGCGAAGCCGGACAAATATTTGTGTGACGTTTCATGTGAATCTGTCAAACTCTTTATATGGTGTTTAACTTGTTAAGGTGAGGAATACTAGCAAAATGAAACCTAGGATTTCGCTTTTTACGTTTTTGTAAATACAGTAAAAACCCGCGTGTAAGAACCTGCTTTTTTAGAGTTTGGCAAAACAGGTTCTTATATTTTGGGGTACTTACTGGCATTTTTTAGCTTCCCTGTGCAATTCTTGATCTCTAAAGACATCCTTTTTGATAAAATACAGTTATTGTATTATAAATAAAATAGTTTAACCCCACATATAAGAACCTTTTGGGGTATTGAGGAAGCAAATTTCTGCCAGGAGGTTCTTAATTTCTAGGTTCTTACACGCGGGTTTTTACTGTATTGCGCAGTTCATCGACAGCATGATGCCAGCTTCCAATGAAACAGAACTGGCAATACCGACGGTATTGCTTTGAATACTAAGTTTCGGTGTTTGTGGGAAAGATGACTTAGAGCCATAAACCTTGCTTATAACCATTAGTCTGTTTGTCTTTAAAATACCGCAGGTTTGTTTATCTTTGTTTTATGAAACAAGAAACAAGCTTTATCACGTTAGTCTCAGTTTTATTTTATTTTTTTACTTTCAAGCTAAGTTTTGCGCATGTAAACTTTAACTGCGCGGTTTTGCGCGAAGTCCAAGTATCGGATAAACAAAGTCGTTAGCACGCAAGTATTGAAAAATAGAAAACGACGGACGGCGGAATATTACAATGTTCATGATAAACGGAAACCGAAAAGCAAGCGCTTGGTTAAATCGCCTCAAGCCGATAACGCAACTTTATTGAGACTTTGCGGCAGCTGCGCAGCTGTGCGTGTTTTATGTACATGTGTTGCAAATAACTCAATTTAAAAGACGTGTCATAATTTTAATATCACAAAGCAAATAGGTAACAGAAACTGAAATGTATGGGATGTAATTTTGATCATGTCACAATGATTTGAGAACAAGGCTCTTTACAATTTATTCACTTCAGTTAAATTGAATGAACGCATCTTGAATCATGGCTTTGTTATAAAATAGAATGAAAGATCAAGATAATTTTCTTTGGTTGACAATTTTCTGTACTCCTAACAGCATCTTTTTTTCCAATGTATTTATATTAAAAAAAGAAAGGTGTTAATATGATTAGCACACATTATTGGTTCATTAACCATTCCCTAAAAAAGGTTTTGCTGGACATCTTTCTTCGTCAGTATATGAATAACTACATTTTGCAGGTAAAATAAGTAAATTTAATCCTGAAAAATCGCCTTTTGACGCAGTCAGAGTTTAATTCTTTCTTCCCGGAACTTTCTTTATTTTAAAAGGCACTATCAACAATGTTTAGTGTGATTTTATAAGGTGATGTTACACGAGACAATTTTAAGGCAAAATTTTTGCGTTTTAACATGACGCGCGGGGCGATTTTTCGACGCGACATTTTGTTCCGGCAACATGTTGAAGGTTTTCTAATTGCTCCAAAGAACCTGCAAAATTGCTGTGCAAATTTTTTAAGCTGCGTTAAAACTAGACTTGTGTTTCATTTAATACTTAGATCTCACAGTAGGTAATAGAAAACCGTAAAACAATACATGGTTACTTTGCAGAAAAGCTTTCGACAGACTGGTTCAAAGTAATGTTAGTTTGGGTTTCTACATTTTATAAGCTTTGCAGTGATATATTGCTTTCCATGATTTCTTTTAAAGTGGCGCGCGTAAGGAGATTTTCCCGGAAGGCACATTACCGTAGAATTCCGGTTATAAGCCCTGGGCTTATACAACTTCGTAAGGGTTTTTGGGTGGGCTTATAAGCGGAGGGGCTTATATTCGGGAGGGCTTATAAGCAGAAGGAAAAAAACGTTTTGAAACGAGCCTCGGGAGTGTTGATCGAAATACGTTTTTAAGTTAAAAACGCACAAAAAAGCAACATTTAGCCCTGTTCAGTGCTGTCATCCGGTAGAGGTGGGCTTATATCCGGGGGGGGGGGGGGCTTATAACCGGATGTATTTTTTTGTTTCCAGGTTGATGGGCCTATAACCGGGGGGGTCTTATAAGCGGGGGGATTATAACCGGATGTATTTTTTTGTTTCCAGGTTGATGGGCCTATAACCGGGGGGTCTTATAAGCGGGGGGGCTTATAACCGGAATTTTACGGTATTTTGTTAACAGTAACCTAAAAAGAAGTAAGGATGACTAACGATGGCGAGAATAAAATGATTATAATATGGAGAAAAATGAAAATGGGAAGCTAAGCTCTGAATCATTTGGCATTTTACGAAATGGTCCATGTTGTACTACAAATGTTCTTAAAGAAATAACTTTCTAGGATTTATAAAACTTGGTCAAACATTTAATGTGGTGTTTTGAGCAAATTCCCGAACAAAAATCTGCAGGCTTGACGCACCTCTGCTACTAAGCATGTTGACAATAATTTTAAGCCAATTCCAAACCAGTATTGCATTCTTATTAAAAAAGTCACCTAATTAGCACATTCTTACTTTGCTTTTGTTCTTATTTTTATCTTACCTTTGTTGTATTCATTTTGCATTCCATTTTTATCCGTCGAAGGCTGTAGAGCGGCAGCGGAAAGCTTATATTCTTTTTAATATTTTAAGCCAGTGAACGTTTTAACTGTGTAACTCATCCTGGCTGCGCTTCACTCTTTAATAGAATAAATCATATAAATACATGCAAAAGAAAACATGTCGACTCTTCAAACATGGGTGATCGGTGTCATGTTCTTTTTTTTACATCTTAAAATTTTGCTTGTGGACGTTGTAGAGCCACGTTTGTATTGATCTTAAAATACATACTTAAAATCAACTAGAAGGTTGTATTGGTAATTCATTTTTTTCGCCTTTAATATTAGTATGCAACCAAGACATAAACATGCAAGTTTCACTTATTTTTTCCAAATTCAATGGTTTTGGGGCAAAGTGAGTTTTATAGAATAGTGTTCGATAAAATATACAGGTATATTATTGGTTTACAATATGGTGATTGCTAGCTGGTTCAGTTCAAACAAGTGTGCTGATCAAAACTGGCAATCAAAAAATTATCTGTAAAACAGTATTTGGTTTTTTGGCGAAGCCGCATTGTTCATTCGATTAATTTCGGGAGATCTAACACAGTCAATGAAACAACTCGCGGCAGGAAAAAGAGATATTTTAAGTTGAATAACAAATTGTGAACCCTACACGATTGATAAGTTATTACCCAACCAAGCCGGCAATTAATATGACTTAAGTCAACATATATGTGTTTATTAACCGCGAAAAAAAAAATCACTTAATGCCCTGAATCCTAAACAGAAGCAATAAAAAACTTTTTGAATTTTGCATGTCTCTCAACCCGGTAAGACTGTGGTAAGTATCTGTCGTGAATTTTTATTAATTTTCTTCTTGCTCAATTTTTTTTTCCTCGCGCCTCTGTGCCAGGCCATCTGTCGCAGAACCTCTGTAGAAAAAGTGCAGATTTTTAAGTTTCGTGCTTTTAAGCCCTCTCCTCTACTTGTTTGATTAGGTGGGAATCGCCAGCTGTAACTATATTTCACATACGCGGCAATTTTTTGTAGCAATTTTAAAAGTAAACAAAGTGTAACCCCGATATGATGCTGCTTACTGAAAATGTTTTCGCGATATTCGATGTCTTATGAAAATACAGTTTCGAACGTAAGGATGAATTCTCGTTGTATATATCGTTGTTTTTGCCTTCACAAAATGAGAAAGAACGGCAGGAACAAGGCCTGTAGAAACGAATTTACATTTAAAAGTATCTTGCTATCGTTTCAATCGTTGTCTTTAAGGTCAGTACTGTTTAGAAAAGATGGAAATTCGTGCACCATGATTTGGCGTTCTACACAAACTCATTTTATGTAAATTTCGTCATTTCAAGTTAGTTGCTGCTCGCAGCAGAAAGTAAAAAAATAACAAGCTGTTTAACGCACGTGCAGAGCCAAATTCACCTTAAAGCCCGGGCCAAACGAGGGTGAGAGTCGACGAGAGTTCAAACTCTGCCCCTCATTTGGCCTGAAACTCTCACGCACTCTCATCGACTCTCATGCGCTCTCATATACTCTTATCGACTTTGAACATGCTCAGATTTTTCATGAGAGTCGATGAGAGTTTTCTCTCGTTTGGCCCGAGTTAAAAATAGTCGAGGAGAGTTGACGAAAACTCTCATGAGAGTCAACTCTCATCAACGTACTCTTATCTTCGTTTGACCCGGGCTTAAAGCTTATGAGTAATATTCTAAAATCATGTACACATTATTGTAAATGGTAATTCTATTCAGGCTATATCAGGGTGTGCTATGGTTATATGCGACAAAGTACAATAAATAAAAATTTGTAGAATCTAAATTTGTCGCCGGTTGCAGAGTCTGTATTAGCTTTATCAGAAGGCCTGTTATATTGGATAGTCTGAGTAGCACAGACACCCTTAAACATTTTTCCTCCAATTGAAAACAAGAACCAACGTCAAAATGCGTTTATAGAAAAACGATATTGTTGTTAGATTTGTCAACCTTCGACAGGGGTAAATACGTCGTTGAAAACTGAAAAACATCCTGAAAATTTAGATAAGGGGCGGTTCTGGGGCATAATTGATTTACTACGGTCTTTAACTATATTGGAATGAAACCGCCGAACTTAGATGTCGAGGTCAACTGAAATTCTGAAATCATTGCCGATTTTCCTAAGCTAGTACTTTAGTCGTACGATGTTTATTTCGAAATAATGGTATTATGATAGCAATATGCATGTCATTTTACGTCGTGAATAACTTAACATTAGATCTAGCAAAATAGTTAAGTAGCATATAAAGTTTCGATGCACTTGTCTGTAAGATCTTACCGCTGTGCTTGACGCAGTGTTTATGCTAGCAGTTTAAGTGTACTGAAAAGTGAAGAAGATATTGTACACTACGGAGTACATTAATTCATATCCCTCATGCAATGTGCTCAGTAAATCTCTCGGTGATTGTTTTCCAATAAACATTTACGTATTTTTTTTGACGCCGTCAGGAGACTATGAAAGTACTTGTAAAATTTTGCGCCACATTTGCAATTTTTTTAAACATGACGCTGAAAACCGAAACATTTTTATGACTCGTAAAGGAAATTAAATGAATTTACAAGGTTTAAAATCGAAACACTACTTGATTTTGGTTTCTTTAGTGCATTGACTTTTCTTGAAAGTGCATTTGAGAGTTTAAAATACGCCATTAAAAATATTTCTGCGTTTTACACTTTTCTACTTCTACTAGTTGAGTTAAGTACTTTGATGTCTTTTTCGAGCTAGAAATAGTTCAAAATTAGATCAAGCTTGTTAACTGAAGCTACATGTTCATATTATAGGGCAAAAGTCTAACTTACATTTCGTGAACAATGCTTCCAAACAAGTACGTGAGAGCGTTTTCAAAGGAGCACGTGCGCTCACGAGCAGTGCCTCATGCGCCATACTGTGATTCAGTTATCGTTTCCGAAAATACATTTCCCCTGCCCGATAAGCTTTTATCTGCACATGTCGATATTCACATCAGCACGATCGTGCTCTAATAACCTCACACAAAACATGCTAGAAAGCACTTTCTAATATGACTCTTTTACTGAGTTCACAACATTGTCGACATTTTGTTGAACTTGAAGTTGTCTTAGCTTAAGTAACTCCCTCAGTTGTTAAAACGTATCATCCTGCAGTGCGTTTCCGGTGCTTTATTTTGGGAAAAGTTAACAAGGAAAACATATTGCCTTTTCATTTTACTTATCTCTTCCGGGCTGGCATCAACACGGCGCGATTGTGTTGCTAAAAGCTTATGAGTTTTATTAATTAGCTAATTACGAACCTTTCATCGTGTTAAACGAATTCACGTTTATAAACAGCCAGCCTCGATAAACAAGCAGAATTCCCTGTTGTAAGCCTTTTAACGAACATGGTTTTGGTTCGATTTCAATCGAAATTACTCGGACGTATTGAACATGTGCTACTCTTTAAAGAGGTTCATACAATTCTTTTCTTAGAAAGTTTATGACGAAGCAATTTCTTGTGTTCCATTAAAGTTAGTATGGGGTTAAAACTCAATACAGAAAACTAAAGTGATTATACCTCATAGTTCGTGTTTACGGCGATTTTTTCAGCAGTAGGGGTTTTTCAGCTTAACATTACAATTGCCTTACTTAATAGATTTATTTAGCAGGAAAAAAGTAATTACAAAAATCAGCAAATTATGGCAACTTGTGGTCAGTTGAGTGTTTATATTGCCTTTTCATATGCCTTTTCTTATGGTAAAAACTTTATAGTTATATTGAAAACCATAATAATTAATAGTTCGTGTTTACGACTTTTTTCATCAGTAGATTACTTTACTCCACAGGTTTATTTAACAGGAAAAAGTAATTAGGAAAAAACAGCAAATTATGGCAACTTTTGGTTCTTTGAGAAATTGAGCTTTGAAAACACATTGCTTTTTCAATTCAGTTGTTTATCTTTTCCGGGGTCATAGCATTGCGCCGGCGCGAGCTTTTATTCCAAGTAAATGAGTTTTCTTAATTTGCTTATTACTTCATTCTACTTTTTTACTAGAATTTTCCTTAACTAGAAGAAAAAAACTCATTAAGCGAGTAAATAACCAGGAAAAATAACGTAATAAGTTACCTAAGCTATATAAAATATATCTTTATCCTTCTGTTTGTTCACAGAGGAAGCAGTAGGGGTTTTGCTCGTTGTTATCAGCTTAAAGATGTAAACAAGCCGACACCAGAACTCTTTTCACAAGTAAACTGTTTACAATTCAATTCCTTAGTGGCGCGGAACTAAAGCTCAAGTAGTCTTCATGTTTTTGGATCTGTTTGTTTGCCCCGCTGTCAACTGAAATTACACTTTCATCAAGCTACAATATAATATATTTATCGCGGCGTACACTCAAAAGTCAAAGAAACCGCAGCAAGGTAAGTTTTTCAAAGCATCACAAAATTAGAATCCTTAAAAATAAGCTACGAACTTCTCAACTCTCGTTCTTAGATATTTCTTTAAGTCGTGCAGTCGAAACATAATTTGTCCAAGCATCTGTCATTGTTTAAAGCGCCTCTCGTGAGTTTGAAAAGTATTCGGAAACTCGTGACAGCTTAAACTCTTGAAATATTCGTTCTAATAATTATCCACCCTAACCGTAATAGTTGCGGTTAGAAGCGTGTTTTCGTCTCAGTTGATTGGACAGAATAATCACGTGGTGGGATAGTATTCTTTTGGGAGGCCACTATCAAGGTACTTTCCCGTCCGTGACCTAAGAAAAGGCTTGTCCTTATATTGTTCCTTGCGGCTAATCGGAATGAACTGAATCGTGCACTTATAGCAATTTATCAGTTGACAAATATTTGTCTCTCTGCCTACTGGCTTAATTTTGCGGTTATATTTCTAAAGAACAAAATAATCAAAAACACTAGTGTATTACAACTGCTCGTATGCGAAGGAACTCAGGAATTGACTTACATCAACGTGAGAATTCTATAACCAATCCCAAGGTTAGTGAAATTATATAAGCCAAATATTTAGTAGTTTTGGTTGATTAAACGGTTTCCCATTAGCAGATGGGAGACAGCGATATGTAAATAAGACTGGAAGACGACTAAAAAACTTCACAGAGATAACATCTATTGATGCTTAGGGGTAAGCCAGTAGTGTTCTTGGGAAATTAAGACTTGCCCGCCTTTTCTCTAGATCGATAGAAGTTTACGGTTGATTGTAAATGAAAAGTGGTTTTTAGCGGAAACTGCGTTTTAAAAAAACATTGTAAAATACAAGTAATTAGTATCAACTCCACTTATCACGGTAGAAATATCGTACAAAGCAGTTACGGTAATAGGCCTTCGTTCTGCTGCCTTTATAAAGGCAAAACATTACGAAAGTAATGAGTAATCTTTCTTTTAGATAAAACAAAACGTCGAGTATCAAATCTTTTACCAGAAGATTAATTCTGCGGTAGTCACTTTTCATCGTTACTAATAATTAGCATTTCGACTCGCCCTAATGGCTCGGAAAAAATACACAACTTGTAAATAAATACATTTATTCACTTCACTAGATACAGATAGGAGTTTAACTCTGTGTTAAAACAAAGTGCAACACCAAAGGAACATTTCATGTATTTTGAATGTGGTTGAATAAATTTAGTTGAAATTTTAAGTAAATGATGGGAAATAATGCTAAAAAATGCGCTCATCAAATAATGAGAATTTTGAAATTTAAACGGAATGTTTGTAATTACAGTTTGCTAATTTTTAAGATAACTTAACTATAAAGGTTTAGTCAAAACTAACCTTTATCGATAAGAACACGGCTTAGCTTTTCCATGTTTTTAAACATGGAAAACACACAGACTGAAACTTCCCTCATTTCAAGCAACACTTAGTAAGTAAGTAATTTATAAAGTAAATGGTTTGAACCCAGGAGTATCAGTAGTTCGTATAGTGTGATCGTCCGGGTGAGAGTAGTTCTGAGAAGAACTGTTGTTGGTGACTGACGTTTCGACAACCTGAGCGGAAGTCATCTTCAGAGTCAAGTGAAAAGTTGTTGTCAGTCGATGATGTTATAAGTCTGGTCCGTTGAAGCTGATTGGTCAGTTAAGCCGTGATGTTATTGGCTGTAAGACTCGTGTAAAGTTTGTCATCAGTAATTGGTCAGTTTCGATCCGTCTATTGTTAGTCAAATTAAGTCGTTCTGTTGGCGGTTCGTTTGTCGCTTCTCTTTTCGTCGTGAATAAGTCGTTTGTAAGGTGCCGGTAGTTGTTGACATCTGTTGATAGGCTTCTGTTCTAAGTTTTTCACAAACTTAGAACAGAAGCCTATCAACAGATGTCAACAACTACCGGCACCTTACAAACGACTTATTCACGACGAAAAGAGAAGCGACAAACGAACCGCCAACAGAACGACTTAATTTGACTAACAATAGACGGAACAGAACGACTTAATTAGACTAACAATAGACGGATCGAAACTGACCAATTACTGATGACAAACTTTACACGAGTCTTACAGCCAATAACATCACGGCTTAACTGACCAATCAGCTTCAACGGACCAGACTTATAACATCATCGACTGACAACAACTTTTCACTTGACTCTGAAGATGACTTCCGCTCAGGTTGTCGAAACGTCAGTCACCAACAACAGTTCTTCTCAGAACTACTCTCACCCGGACGATCACACTATACGAACTAAGTAATTTATAATAGGTAATAAGGGGCCAATTAATTTTTTTACAGTGTTCATCCCAACATACTTGTATTTGTGGGCAGGTTGAAGATTTCTACTTAGTGTGTTTTCAGTTAGGGCAACAAGTATTTGCAATGGTGAGCTGGAACGCGTAAAATTTAATTTCTAAGTTAGCTTTACTGATAACGAGAAGTGTTTGAATGGACTGGTTGTTTACACACGCATGTCTTAGCGCAGTTTGTCCATGGTTTTCTTTTTCATCACTGTGCCGGAAAACTGAAGTTTCTAGTTTCAAGAGTCCTGCTTCCATTCTTTTTCCTTTGGCCCAACGATGGTGTCTTCTTAAGTCTTGCGTGGCTTGCGTGGAACCTTGATATGACGAAGGGCCAAAGGACTGGCAAAATATTTTCGCTTTAACGAGGTTTTGTTTGATCGGGGTACTTTTCCACATATTTCACTATCACTGGGACGAAGAATATCGTTTGTTATACCGAAAACTTCGACATATAGAATCCTGGTTAAATCAACGTTCC
Organism: Oculina patagonica; assembly: GCF_052425735.1. Lineage (NCBI taxonomy): Eukaryota > Metazoa > Cnidaria > Anthozoa > Scleractinia > Oculinidae > Oculina > Oculina patagonica. The sequence goes on from NC_135769.1 coordinate 17,194,239, forward strand.
AGTTATTGCTCTTTAATCCACCTCTTCAGCACATTTCAGCAAAATAATAATCAGGCATATGCGTCAATTTTGAGTGATTGTCATTTCAGCTGATTAATGGGCCCTTGTCCGAGTATAGAGTTTTAATCATTTTAGTACTTCTCCCAAAGAAGGCTTTCTCCTTCTGAAGAGTTAATCATCGAAACTTAATTTTTTTGGCTACTGCCTAGCCCGCTTTCATTGGACAAACATATGTCTTCCAAGTGCGCCCACAAGAGCAAATCAAAAGCAGAATAGTTTCCCAATAATACAAAGACTATCTCGTCGTCGCATTATTTTTGCTTTCTAATGCAAATGCCTTCTATCCAGCAATACCATTTGATAAGACGAAGTTATATTTTTTGTACTAGATCGTCAGGCTATATTTGCAAAAAAAAAATTCGTTTCGTGCACGGGCAGTAGATGTTTCCAGGCAACAAGACAATAACAGCGTTCAGAATGACGTCATTTTTGGTCTATATAGAATACGTGCGAGAGAAATGCAAGCGAAGAAATTTAATATCCAGGTTATTTGAAGGCATTACTTTTTGTCACAAAAGACAGGAAACCGGTTTTCTGGGAGTTAAAAGCAACTAAATAAATTGATCCAGTTAATTAAGAGTGAGTAAGTTTGAAAGTAGATTTTCAAAAACTTTGTTATGGGGACATAATCGTGTAATTAAAATCTGGTCGATGACAAGAAAACTAATGTATTTCATTCATTAGAATTGTCTTGAATACTTTTTGAGTTATAATTTGGCATGCTGCTATTGCCGAAGTGAACAGCAGATACTAGTAAAATGAACTCGAAATATAGTTTTCACGAACATTTCTTCTAGTGGTGTATTTGCAGTTTTTTAAAATGTCTTTCAATTCGCCACGTTAGAGTCGTGGTTTTATTTGGGTAGATATAACTTTTAATTTGATGGGTCGGTCAGTTCAGACAGTAAGCCAAAAGAAAAGTTGATTGCTTGTTTTGAGTTCAGTATGTTTTCTGTTGCCTACCGACGCGATACATAAACAATTAATTGTGCTAAATGTTCCTAAATGAGGCAACCGAAAAGTTATATTTTAAACGAAAACTGGGCAGCTGCTTTCTTAATGCACTCCCTTGATAAATTTCGAAACAATATAGCTCGTTGAGACATAATGATGACTTATGCCTAAGATTCAACATTGAAAGAGTGCTAGTTAGCAGTGTTGAATCAAAGCGATAATTACAAATTATCTTCGAGAATCGTAGGGGTAAATATCTAAAACCTCTGCACGGAAACACCACCAGGAGAAAAATACGGCCTTACTCCAGTTTTCGACGTTACAGTAAAGTTGTACGCCAATACATGTAAAAAGTAAGGTAAACTGTTCTTCACTGTGGTGCGAACAAGGTGCGTAAAACGCATGCGTGCTAACCTTGGCCATGGGCTGTTTGATTGGTATATTTGTGAAAACCAAAATCTAAAAAATATCATTTATAGAAAACATTCTGATTTGAAAACGATGATACAGCAGGTTTTTGATCTATAACAAAACCGCTGAAGTTTACGTTAGCTTCATCTACAAATGAATCCTGGTAACACGACCTTTGAACGGGAATTGAAAAAGGTTCGCGTTATCGAGGGCAAAAATAGTAAGAAAATGACCTAAAGGAGAATCGAAGGAGGTTCAAGTTAGCGGGAGGTTCGAGTTATTGAGATTCGACTGTATTTCAGTAATTCTTTTCAGAATTTATATTCCATAGCAGGGCCGTATACCAGACTTTTGCCTCAGACAAGGCAAGATCTTGCTAGTGGATTCTGGGGGCATGCCCTCCAGAAAAGTTTGAAATCTAGAAGCTATGAATCTCTTTTAGAGACACTTTTCAGGAGGTATGTTTTAAAAAAACATCAATCTTTTTCAACTGCATGGGGATTATTTTGCCAACAAAAACATATTTTGATTTTAATTTTGGGTAAAAATTTAGACGAGGCAAGTACCTTGTCTTGCCTCTTGCTAGTTACGGCCCTGCATAGATTTTACTAGCTATAAAAATTTTGGTTCTTGTTTTTTAAAACAACAACAACGATTAAAGTGATGCATGAAACGGGGAAATGAGTCAGTAAATACAAAGTTTTTTCATCCTCGGAAGATGCTTAAGAGCTTTTCATTTGATCACTGAAAATAAACTTGTTTTGTAGTTAAGCCATTTTCCGGTTTTTCAAAAGTTACATTGGATTCAGTTACCTCAAAATAAAACGGTAAAAAATGGCTCTTCAATCTAAATTTAAATTAAGGAAAAAAATTAAAGGATGCATGAAAGATAAAACTCTGCAATACAGGCACCTGCAGAGTCATGCCCAAACAACGCCACATATGCCTTCTATAAATTGATTCGTTTGTCACCGTTAATTTGTTTTTACGGCTAACTGAACAGGATAAAATTGCTTTGACTAGCACGAAACACAACACAATATATTGCAGAGTCTAGAATAGACTGAACGTTTCACGCAAAAGCTATCGGAAAAGAATATTTAGAAAATAAGACTTTTGTAGTCTGCCATATTGGAAACAGAAAAGCACATGGCGACCGATCAATATAATAATAATAATAATAATATCGAAAATAGTACGATAAAAAAGTTCAAGAAACATTGCAACATTTGTTGAATGTTGGTACTGTTCACTTAAAAGATATTTTAGTCTTGTCGGCTTGCAGAATGAAAATACTTTTATTCCGTGTCTTTAAAGATACCGTTGACTTCAATTTAGTTTAACATTTTATATATTCAAAGGGTCTAAGTGCCCTGTTTAAAGATACAATGAGTCGATTTGCAGACGGATATCAAGAAAAAGGTTGAAAAACTTTCTTTGTAGAAAGAACAGGTTAGATTTTGGTTAACAAATTGAAAATATATAATATGCCGTCACAAGACGTGAGTGTCATTTAAGGAGAACGAGTCTAAGGTGAGTGTTTGCTACATTTCTCAAGTGTTGTCAAATAACCAGAGGTTTTATACAGTATATATGAATACATAGCTTTGTCTTCTTAATTTATATGTTCATGATATAAATTTATACGTGAGAAAAACAATAAAAAATTCATGTTTTTTTTACTCTGATTAACGTGGTTTTAGCAAAACAGAATGCGCGCAGAATCCGAACTTTATTTATTTATAAAATAATTTACGAAAAAGATGAAGACACTGTTTTGGCTACGAGATTAAACATGCCAATGTGTTTTGTTCCATCGGTTCCAGATCAAAGAATAAGTCAAGGCTATGTCCGCAATCGCGTTGTTTGGATCATAATTTGTTAATTGTCAACGAAATAGACAAGTCAATTTCAAATAAAATTTTCGTGACGTCATTGAGATTTATCAAGAGGTGGCAGAAATTAACGCAGCAAACATTTTCAACGAATTATTCTTTAGTGGTTTATAAAGCCGCAAATTTTAATTTAAGCATAGTACCTCTTCATATTATTGACACATACTTTAATTTAACTTGAGTTTGCATGATATTGTACATGCATTGAATATTAATCACATAAGCGGTACTTATAGCTGCTTACTACAAAATGAAAAACAAGAGTTTTAATAGACCAGCTGGACTTCGGGCTGGAGAAGTAGAAATTGATAAAATGAGCATGTCACTGTTTATATTTCAGGCTGAAAAAAAAAAAAACGTTCGAAATATAGACTCTCAACAGACCTCCAAGTGAGCTTACATGGCACTATTACCTTTTATGCGGTAGTCCAAATTTCCCATACCTGCAAAATGATTGCCATACAAAAATTCAAAAAAAAAATATGCTGTCTGGATTCTCCCACCATTTTTATTTGTTCCTTTCAGCCGCGATTTTCTTGCAATCTACAATTTGTCTTTCTTGTTAATATGCCTCAAGTACTGGCGCAGAAATATTGGTCGGTGTTGTTGTTTTTCCCTTAAAGTCTTCATTTTAAATAACAAGTACCGAAGACCTTAGGCAACAGGACTCTTGGATAAAGCGGATTTTATTAGTTTTTTCCGCTTAAGAAGTGGTATATTTTTGGGTTTTCTATTGTGCCGCATTGTGTCCGTTTTAAAAAAAAGAAGCTAGGAAAAAACAGTTTCTAGTTTTAATCAGTGTCCGCAAGTCAAGCAGCGCGTTTCAGAAATTAATTTCGACGGCAAAAATTAAAGTGAAGGTTAATTTTAGAAATCAACCCGAAAAATGGAAATTGAAAATGACGATGCTGATTATGAGTCGCAAAAAGTCTCGTGTATAATTAAAAACTCCGTAGAAAGAAATTTGTGGTGAATTCAGTGACAGCCGATTTTCTAACATTATACTTTTCGGTTCGTGAGGTGTCACAGTGTCTTGTTTGTATAAGGAAGTTGTTTTTCCACCATTACTAAGTGAAATTGAATAGCCAGTTAGTAGCAATAAAGAGTATAAATCATTTGGCTGTAGGCTAATTCCGATCTGCGGGATTTTTCTATTTTTAATAACTTAGGAAACAGCTACAATTTCCCTCACTTAGTTCAATCTCGTATTTCCTTGGCGTCTTCCGTGCGATTGTTAATCAGTTTTCATAGAGCTCCAACTGTTAAGTCGTGTATATGCCGACCTATAACAATTACGGTAAAAGAAGAACAATGTAGTTTTATGTTGGAGAAGATTCGTACAAGACATCTTTGCTGTGTGAGGTAACCTTTAACTGAACTTACTAATATATAATTAAAGGCGAAGGTTTAAGTGTTACTGAGGCATGAACTAGTACTGCAGTCAGTTTTCGTACAAGATTATACGCACGCGATTCCGTGCGGGCAACTTCGCTCGAGATCAAGAATTGGATAATTTTCATCTTCATCTTTTCATATCTTCAAGTTCAGTTATTCTCATCCAGGGGTTTTATAGCATAAATTTTGTGCAATACGTGTTTCATATTACATGACTCTTCGACAAAAAAAATATCTCTTTTACATGTAAATGTTTTTGGGAACGAGGTTTGCCGTTCGCAACTTAACTTACAATTCATCTTCATCTTTTCATATCCTCACATTGTCTTCAAATTATTCACATCCAGGGGTTTTAAAGAAAATATTATGTGCAATACGTTTTTCATATTACACGACTCTTCGGCAAAATAAAAACACTTTCACATGTAAATGTTTTAGGGAACGAGGTTTAGCATTCACAATATAAAATTCATCTTCCTCTTTTCATATCTTCAAGTTATTCTCACCCAGGGGTTTTATAGAATATATTCTGTGCAATACGAGTTTCATATTACACGACTCTTCGACAAAGAACCTTCAACACTTTTAAATGCTTTAGAGAATAAGGTTTGGTATTTGCAACGTAACTTACAATAAAACGTGATCTTTAGTGCAAGGTGATTAAAATGTGAAAAAAGCGTAATGATTTTTAACAAGATGAAGACGATGATGACGGAGGTAATAAATTTTACTTTCAGAACTCAATCCGATTTCCATTCGACATGACATTTATATTAGAACAGTATAGCTTACCGCTTTTCTTTTCAGGGTTGAGTTCAGAGGTCGTTTTGCGTTGTAAGTGCGTAGGTTTCCCATTATAAGTGGTAGTTAATTCTGATGTTTTTTTTTTTCTGACGATAACTCCACTTTTCCAGTGGAGAAAACTCGACATACATGGGAAAATGACAAAAACGCAAAATGTTTTTTTCACCGGTAACTCCACTACTTCAGTGGAAGAAAACTCGATACACTTGGGAAAATGGAAATAATACAAAATACGTTTTATTTCTTTTTTAAGCATGTGGTCACTCAGTTTTCCATTGCCCACGCCGCAAATGTTCCAAAAACGACTTACTATTCATCACGGCAATATTAAGTCCTTTTCAAAAAGGTTGCTTCCTTCTTGCTTTTTAGCAAATCTCCCGTCTAAATTTTCCCTTGTTCATGCAATTTTGTGGAGTGATTTCTATCGCGCAAAAAAGACCAGATGCATGACTAGTGGATGTTTAACGAGATGAAGCAGACACAGTAATGACCATTAAGCGTCAAAACCGAATCCGATTTCCATTCAAAAGAAACTACTTAAGAGATAACTGGTCATGTCTCCGGTAGTTGTTCTTTTCGGCTGTGAGCTTAGTAAACGGTGTGAATTAACGCGGGTATCAAGTACCAAGTGCGTGCGGTTGTTTCTGTCTCAAAGTTTCTCCGAACAGGTTAGAGCAAGACAGTTTAACAACTGATGGGGCAAAGAGAGATGTTTTACTTTCGATGCTCATAAGCTTTAGGAGCTCTTGACATATTTGGCAGCTTAAACCATTAAGAAGTCTAAAAATGAAAAAGCATTGCTAATCTCCGTTGGTTAGAATGAAATGCTCTTTCATGTGTTTCTCTAGTTTTCTAGTCAGTTGTCCGTCTATTTCTTGGTTTCTTTTCACATTTCGATTGCGATTTTGTATGCTCCACTAAATCAGCTGATTTCATAATGGTCGACAGCCATATACTGCTTTGGGCGGAAAATTAATTGCGGATTTCACGATAAAAAAACAAGGTCATAACTTAGAAAACTGTGTACACCACAAGGCTATTATTTGAGCATCGTACCAATTATTTTGTTCGTACTGTCAAAGTATTCCTTACACAAGAGATATTGCCCTTCTGTCTCAAAGATCGTAGACATCTTATAGTGCTAATTAATATTTCTTATTGTCTTCTAGGTAAACTTCGAGAAACAAAATGTACACTGGCTTTGCCATCTTCTTTTCGATACTGATATTTATCAACCTGGTGGGAAATACGCTAGTGATATTAGCAGTGGCTCTAAACAAGCCCATGAGATCTCCCATCAACTATCTCCTGATTAACTTAGCAACCGCTGACATAATTGTCGCCGTGTTCATTGGCATTCCATTCGTCGTCACTCCTACCCTCACCCACCCCGAGGGGAGAATGGGGGACGTCCTCTGCAAGTTGTTCACCGGCGGGAACGTGGGCTGGGTCGGTGCTCTGGCCTCTGTGTTCACACTAGTGGCAGTCGCAATCGAGCGGTATGGAGCTGTGTTGTATCCGCACAGCCAGAAAGGAAAACTCACAAAAACCAAGCTTATAGTCCTTATAGTGCTATGCTGGTCGCTGTCAGGTCTTTGGGCTATACCAGGCTTCAATGCTATAACTTATATCCCAGAGATAAAAGGCTGCGCTCACAGCTGGTCCAAACCTATCTTCGCCCACTTTTACACAGTTGGGTGGTCTGTGGTCGCTGGTGTCATCCCGATAGGAATCTTGGGAGCTCTCTACTCAAGAATGGTATACCACCTGTGGCTGAAGAAGGACAACGTCAGAGAGGAGACCCAGAAGGCTTTGAAACGCCACCGGAAACGCGTGACAAAGATGGTTGTGTTCGTGACCGTCATTTATGTCCTGTGTTGGGTTCCCGAGCTCTTGATCTACTTCCTGGGTTTTACAGGCACTATCACTCTCGTGGGAATTCATCACGCCATTGCCTCTGCTCTGATCGTGTTCAACTCCAGCGTCAACCCGATAGTCTACAGTCTTCAGAGCACCCAGTTTCGAAAGCACTTGGCCGATTTGATCTGCTGCAAGCGTAACAAGATATCACCCATGAATATTTCCACGACGAGCACGGCGAGAAGACATGATATGGAAATGGCAGAGGAGAGTCGAATTACCAGGCAACATACCCAGGACATTGACTTAACAGTGACAGTAACCTAGCGATAATCGTTTATTGGGGGAAAAAATTATCTCAGGGAACTGGGACACACCCTTTCTTACTGGGAGCCAGAAAACTGTTCAGTCATCCGCATCAGGAACGGCAAACAGCAGTCTTAGTTTAGGGTGGCACAGTGGGGGTGGGGGGGATGGAGGGGGTGTGACCCGAGGTGAGTTGTTTCAAGCAAAAGAAACTAGCTGTTACTTGTTTTAAAGTGGCATTATTTATTGATATGTGAACTCTGAAATTCAAATTTCAATTAACGATTGCATTTTTCGCTGCTGCCAATCATAATTATGGTGACAGCCAAAGAACCAAGAAAAACAGAAACAAACAAAATTGATCGAAATCTACCAATCACAACTGACAGACATGACTTTTTGACCTGGTTGAAGCGAACTTCTGTTTCCCGAGAGGCCAGTTCCGCTAAGGTGATTTACGGCAGCAAAAAGCGTAAATCGTTGGTTGAGGATTGAATTTAAGAGTTTGCATGTCACTGAGAACCGCATAAAGTACAGGCAAGGCAATGCCAGAATCATTCATTACTGCATTCAGTTTATATCATGAAACGCCGAAATATAAACATATTAAAATAGTATATTTATTGATGTACAAAAAATTGGCATAAGCAGTATATATTTGTCTTTCCAGAGTCATGCAAACTAAAAATCTTGTAGGCTAAACAGCTGATGCAAAAGATAATATAGGACACAAGCAATGGGGTAAAGTTGCTGATGCTTTCATTGACGACCTTCACCGACATTTCCTTTTTTGAAGAGGAAAAAACGTGAAGATGAAAACCAGTGAATATAACCGTATACAGAATGCAAATGTTATTTAATCAATGTATTTCTTTAAAACTAGTTTAAAAGTGAATACATGTAAATAAATGAATAATGAATATTTAAAGAATTGTGAATTATTGAACAGAAGATTTTGGAAATAATGCATGTTGTAAATTTTCCATTCCCTCCAAGTTGTTCATAAATGTAAATAGTGTTAAGTTCCATAAGTATTGACCCTTGTTACTTTCAGATTAAGCAGCTTTCTTTCCATTGTTACTTGCTTTTGTAGGGGCACAACTTTTGTTTGGTAGATCATTAAGGTCTAATATGTCTTGTTGGGTAACCTACAACAAACACCAAATTTTATTGCTATTTTTGGGGGAGGGGGTCACTTTGTATGGGTGGGTGGTTGCTTCTTTCAGGGGCTCATTACCTTTGGAACTTAATGGTAACTTGTTATTAAATATAGTTCTTTCGCTTAAGATGTTAAGCCAGGTATAAATGTGATATTTAGTCCTCCACTTTGCTCCCATTTATTCTTACATGTAACTACTTTAAGTTTGCTCAAGAAATAAAGGTACTGGTATATGACAAGGCTGAAAATGTTTATCTATTTCCAGACTGATACAAGGTAAAAAATAAAGCTGTCATAGTTATTTGTAGATCCAAGTGGATCACCCTATCTGAAACATTGTGGAGAAATTCTTTGAAGATCACAGGAGGTATTTTTTTTCCACCAGAGGACAAAGCATTGGACATCACAGGCCTGTGAAAACTCTGCACTCTGCTACCTATCCAGGGGAGATTACATGAAACTTATAGCTCATCTCACAACAAGCTTCAACAACGAGTGTTTCAAATTGACATCACTGTGTTAAATTTTTAACTGTTCAAGGGGTTTTCAAGTCTGTCCATTACTCAGCATCTTGCATGGTCATTCCTCCTGTTTAATCACCAATCAAATGTTACTTGCTTTTTCTTCTACTTCCTTGAACATGAACAAAGAATGACAAATTTGTGATGCAAACATCTTTTCCTCTTGTCATAAGAATAGCATTGATGGATCAGATTTAAAGTGTTCCCCTTTTATTGTTTGTTTGGAGCCTGGCTTATTCTTCCTTATTTCTCCCTTTCTGCATCTTTTGAAGATCTCCATAATTCACTGACAAACCTACCAAGAAAACAAAGTCAATGTAAGAAACAGGCCTTTTTGTCTTTGCATTGTTGTAATCATCATCTTTTAACTACAGCACAGGTCCTTGCAAGTCTCCTTCAACATTTTGTATCACTGTAGCAAGGTGGACACCCACCCTCCTCTTGGTGGGGGGACTCCCTATAGTGGGCTTTTGGAGGGGGGGGGTCATGTCACTTAACTTGAAACAGCAAAATTCAGAATCATATACAAAACATGGACCCGGGTCCATGGACCACCCCTGTGGACCCGGTCCATGGACCACCTTGTGGACCCGGTCCATGGACCACCCCTGTGGACCACCCCTAATTTTCGAAAGAAAATCAAAGTGTAGAATGGGGACAGGGTATGAATTGACGGCAGGTACTAAAACACAAAACAACGAAATGAAACAAAACCAAATTAGCGAAACCACTGAAACGACCAAAACGAAACCGCCAAAACGGTTGAAACGAGCGAAACGAAACATATTCAACTAGGACTCCGGTTAGTCTGTTTACGGTTAGCTGGTAAAGGTTTTGCTTGTTTCGGTGATTTTGTCTTGTTGTCTAGCAGAGTATTTTACTAAGCAAAAGGCAATTATGAAGGCTTTAGGTCGGGTAAAAATATTGACAATATTTGATTTAAAAAAACTGTACATTCGGCGGTTACATGCAATGTCTGAGACATGTCTAGATTTTATGCAAATTTGATCCGGTCACGTAATCAAACGTAAATATTCTTACGGCAGATTCTCTGTTTTTAAACATCGTTATTCTTTTGAAATAGATTTATAATGCTACAAAGAACTAAAACGAAATCTTCTTGTCTTTTGAGGCCGACTGTAAGGCCCCATTTACATGGAAAGAGGATGATCCTAGCACTAGGATCATCCTCCTCTCATGTAAAATAAAATGATCCTAGTGATAGGATCATCCTAGTTCTAGGATCATCCGACCGCCATATGTTTTCAGCTTTCAGTTTACATGTGAATGGTTGCATTTGGCCCTAGCGCTAGGATCATCCTACGCTAGGATCATCCCTCATCTCAGATAGGATGGTCCTAGCACTAGGATGATCCTAGCGTTAGGGCCAAATGCAACCATTCACATGTAAACTGAAAGCTGAAAACATATGGCGGTCGGATGATCCTAGAACTAGGATGATCCTATCACTAGGATCATTTTATTTTACATGAGAGGAGGATGATCCTAGTGCTAGGATCATCCTCTTTCCATGTAAATGGGGCCTAATTGTTAACAACGAAACGTACCAAAAATGAATATATTATGATTGCGTGCATGATCTATAATTTGCATAAAATACAGACATTGAATTCCCTTGGGGCCACATCGCACGTTCAAATTTTAGCGCTGTGACAGCCATGCTTTGAAAGAGCCAATCAAAAAAATTGAATTTTCTTACTTGGTCAGATCTCGCCTTCCGGCTTCGTCTACTCGCGAGATGCGGGAACAAGATTACTGTTTCAGTTGTTTCGGCGGATTCGTTTTGGTGGTTTAGCTTGTTTTGGTCGTTTCGTTTCGGTGGTTTCATTTCGTTGTTTTGGGTTTTGGTACCTGCCGTCAATTGATTTTCTTTCGAAAATTAGGGGTGGTCCACAGGGGTGGTCCATGGACCGGGTCCACAAGGTGGTCCATGGACCGGGTCCACAGGGGTGGTCCATGGACCCGGGTCCATGTTTTGTATACGTCCCTATTCTAGCCATTTTCAAGTGTCACAGTCTGATTGGTTGACTGATCTCAGTATTTTACATGGATAAGGGAAAAAAAAGTTTAAAAGTTGAGAAAAATATAATGGTAGATGCATTATCGCTTCATAGGTATGTGAAAAGGTGACCATTTTTTGTCAAAGGTATCAGTAGGTCTACATTTGTTATAGAGATAGTTGGAAAAACTCTGGTATCAGCTAAAGAAACATGATCTTATTCATCAGTCAATTCCAGCAGTGCCCATCCACCCCCCCCCCCTAGGGCAACCGTGGGGCATTTGCTTATGTTGTCAGTCCCGTGGGAAGGGTATTTGCATTTTTAGCGCGGCCCGGGGACTGGGCATTTGCACACCATGGGGCAACCCCAGGGCATTTGACACGTGGTTTGCGAAAATGCCATAATGGAGAATTTCATTGGTAAAGACATACAGTTTGAAGAAGATTGGTTAGTTCGTCACGGCTTAGACAAGCTGGTCAACGTTTTTAAAGGTATGTTTACTTTATTCACATGGTGGTGACGACTATCTCATTTATTATTTACGCATTCAGTGAAACTGAAACTCAAACTGAAGTGCACAAAAGTGCTTTATAGGTTTTCCAATTTAAATAAGGTGATCTTCAAGACTTAACTTGTGAGCTAAAAACATAATGAATCTAGTTTAAAATGTCATGATTCATCGCTCACGGCTGGCGGCACGTCAGCTGCAACCACTGTTGATCAGTTGTTCTTTAAGCGGATTTGTTAAACATGTTTAAATGGATTGTCTTTAGCATTATTACCAAATATCCAGGATTAAAAATAGTCAACTGTTCAAAACAAAATAAAAAGAAACAGAATCACATTTGAAATCTCCCCTTGCATTTATAAACTACTGTGTTGATAGACGAACAATCCGGGTGTGCGGGGCATTTACCCTTTTCCTCCGTCCTCACCCCAGGGCATTGAGCAGGCTCATGTGTCCCCACCCTGGGGAATTTACCATTTTTAAAAAATAATAATAATAAAATTGCCCGGGGGTTAGCCCGGAAGGGATGGGTACTGCTGGAATTGACTGATGCATTACTCAGTTATGACTTTATTTAAGAAAAAATGTAAATTTGCACTATGCTGTTACATACTCACCAGTTTATGGAAAGAAGGAGACCAGTACTTAATATCAGAAGTATTAGAAGATGAATGTTAAAGCCATAAGCAGTCAACAATAAAATTACTACAATAACAAGACACACGAATATGATGTTGATTGCTTTCAACAGCTGACTGTTAACACCGGGCTCAAAGATCGACTCTACAATCGCTTGAAACATGGAGCTGATCTTCTAGTGTTGAAATGTGTGTCGTTCAAACGTTCCTGGGCAACTATGAAGTAAAATCAGGGTAATTTGATCTTGATCGGCATCAATATTCTTTCTCTTTTCGACCTTTTTCGAAGACTACAACGAGGAGAATATCTTCCAGGCGAACAAATTTGGTCCCAGGCCCACTTGGGTTTGTTAGCACCCAGGCTTTTTAGGAATTGTAGAAAATACGCCCCTCCACCCTCCCTCCCACCCCCCGAAAATAAGTTCCCCCTCCCAAAAAGATAAGCCCCTCTAATTTTGGACGCAAACATCCTTTCAAAAGTAAACCCTTCAGAATAACCGCATGGGCTTATAGCCGCTGAGAAAAAATCGAGGCTACCCTCCTATCATATGGGTTGACCGCGGTCAAACGACACAAATATGCAAAAAATAAGAAAAGTACTGAAAAGATAAGGTTTTAATTTTCACAGTTCGATACATAACCAGCATCGTAAGGGTTTACTAAGTGTTTTGAAGCTTTACTAAAAAAGTTCTACGTGTTTGAAAATAGCGATATGCGGACTTGTCGGCGCCATTTTGTCAAAGCACTTTGGTTCGGATGCGAAACATGTAAAAAGTAAAAACACTCGTTTACCTGAGAAAAGGGGATTATCCTAACACTCAGCAACTATTTTTATCTATCCTTGCTCGTACTAACACTTCAATATGAACAAAAAACGTCAAAATGGAAAGAAAAGCTGCCTGAGACGTTTGACCGCGGTGAATCATATGGGAGTCCTCTTCCCCCACCCCAATCGAGAAGATATTGTTGAAATTTAATTTTTTATATTTAGAAAAAAAAAATGCATTGTATCCAGCATATACTTTTTTTTTTTAAAAAAAAAAAACTGTCCTATTACCTGAGTCCCAGAGGGAGTCTAAATGCAGGGTACTTATGGTGTTACATTGATACTAAAAACAAAACAAATTAAAATAACGAAATGTGTGCTTTTATTGCATTTGTTATTATTTTAGTAATTGCTATATGACCCCAGTCATGAATCAAAGGGCACTTAGAGCCAGCTCATTCTTCTGCCTTTTTCGGGGGGGGGGGGGGTAGGGTTTGGGAGTGGTGGTGGGTAATGAAAATGTACTGGTACAGTCCACTTAAGTCAAGTACAGTCCCCTGTAAAGTCAAAATGAGATACGCATGTGAAAAGAAATGAAATCACAATTTCACAACTTCTAAAAATGGTGCAACGTGAATCAAGTTGCCGAGCTGTTTAGACCTTAGGGACCCTAAACGTATTTTCACGTATTTTAACACGCGCTGACACAAGCGATCAAGTCCATTGAGGCAGCCGGAAGTAATTTTACATGGCCCCATTCCCCGCTACGTAAAAGTCCACAAGCAGTTATTTAAAAAAGAAATAGTATTTCGTTTCCGGATCGCGGTACGATAAGCATAATAAAGCTATAAATGATAAGAAGAGAAGATTCTAGGTCGAGAATCAGTATTACGCGGGGAGGAAGTGCGAAACAGTCAAGTTTTTTGCATGCATGCACATTACTTTACCCTTCTGTGCCAGCAAACACGAGACATCCGAAGACATCCTGTCTTGTTTGCTCTTCTTAGCGCTATTATTGATGGAAAATGTACAAAGTCAACAACAACATAGACAGAAAAGCTAGAATATTTACATAACAATTAAACACGGAAAGGGCTTTCACACTGTTCACAATATTTTTCACCAATACATCGTTTTAATCGATCTTAGAAGGATCGCAGTCGTTTGGTATTTCTATTGTGTAATTAAACTGCAAAGCTTTTCGTCTTCTTGACAAATATAATTTCGATATTTGAAGAACATGTTTTTACTGCTAAAACGTGTGGACATTGTGGTTACGAGCTTTCTTCTGGTTGGATAGTGTGTAAATAGTTCACATCTTCCACGAAGTTCAGATACACATGTGAAAAGAAATGAAATGAATATTTGTTACCGTTTTAAATTACTGAATTGCGTTTTGAATAACCTTTCTGTCAGCACGCATCTACCGGGCAGTGACAATCATTGTTCATGGATTGAGCAGCGAATGAAATTTGAGAGAAAGATGCACACGAACACGTCGTGTACTGAAACGGATGACGTGAGTCACGGGAAATGAGATGACGTGACAGAAAACAAAAACGTGCTGCTCGGATGTCGTGTTTTTATCAGTGAGCTTTATAAACGTTTATTTAGACGAGTCATATGGCAAGCGTAACTCCATAGTAAAAGTTAAAAATAAGTTCCATGAAGAAATCTTGGCGTGATATCTCTAGATTTTTACCGACCAAATTAAATGTAGATGTAGAATCTCAACAATAGGAGAGGGGTAGCGTATTAAATTTACTTCCGGCTGCCTGGCGGAACTTCATTGCGTGTAACAGTGCACGTTAAAATGAACCTTGATTACGTGTGTCAGCACATGATAAAATAAACCCCCAGGTTGTCAACATTTCGACTTTGTGATACACGTTTCCCTTTTTAAAAGTTCCGAAATGTGATTTGATGTTAATTTATTTATTACACTATACAATGATTTCATTTCTTTTCACATTTGCATCTGAGCTTCACTGAAGTTATTTTTGGCGTTACTAAGGGGGCAGGGGTAGCATATAAAATTACTTCCGTTCTACAACTTCCGTCCACACATTTTTTGTACACGCACACTTCCGTCAACATCTGTATCACTTCCGTCCACACAATTTTTGTACACGCACACTTCCGTCAACATCTGTATCACTTCCGTCCACACAATTTTTGTACACGCAGACTTCCGTCAACATCTGTATCACTCTATTACTCATTCTGGAGAATGAGCTAAAAAGAGATGGGCATGGTGAGGTAACATGAGCCCACAAATAATTACAACCTGACCTTGGAAAAGAGATGTCTACTGAAATGTGTTCATCCAGCAGCATATCTCCTGGCTCATATAATTATTCCTCATAAGAGAGATTTTTTCATATTCCTGGTTTGTTCCTTGAGCTGTCAGATTTAAGGATATTTTAGATGCAAGCGGACCACTTTTTGTTTTTTTTTTTTTTTTGCTCCGCTAATTAGAGAGAAAAAAATTATAGGGAGTCACAGACTTTTTTTGCGTCTAGTAGGTGGGATGGCCTGTACACAGGCTAGTGGAGCAGGATGACTGTACACAGGCTAGTATTGAGCTTAATCCATTTTTTTTTGAAAACACAACCTCTCTAAACAACTTTGGCTACAGACAGCTCATAACATTTATTGTTGAATTTTTATATCAGTATCTGTGAAGAGGTGTGTCAAAGCCAACTTTCTCACTGTATGAAACATCAACAGTTAAGTCCACTTGTTGTCCCACAATTTTCTCTAAATCCTCTAAGACCAGACCTCTCAACTGGTCTAATTTTTCCAGTACACATCTGCGCTGGCTTTTCTTGCGGCAATACAGCTTGTGGTGAATTCTCCAATGGCCTTCTCTGGCTTCACACAATACACTCACCTACATAGTTCAAATAAAAAAAAATGTTAAGCATAATTTGATTCACTTAGTACAGAAAATGGCGAGTTAATTATAAATGTAGTAATTATGCAAATCCTACTGTTGATTTGAGTGAAGAAATCTTCATGTATACATGCATACTGAATAAAAATGTCAGACTTTCTGTTTAGCTCGTGGTACCCGGGAATTAAATATTTACTTATGTAAACAAACCTGCACACAAAAAGTGACTTCACTCTGGATCAAGTGGTCCGGGCCCAAGCCAAGCCAGGGTCACTGTGCTGTGTTCTTGGGCAGATACATAGATCCGTTTTTTGGGGGGTGAAAAATCGGAGGAGGGGAGGGGGGGGGGCCAAAAATTTAATATATTAGGGGAAAGATACTGAACTCTCACAGTCACAACTACTTATTCAGATTATTTTAGGCTAACTGAAGTATTATTAAGTACAGAGCAATTTCAGTATTTAGCCACTTTTCTCCTGCAGCTGCCAACCATCTCCCAATTCCAAATCACAAGATGCTGTGAGGACTAATGAGCAACTACTTAGGCATTTAATTCAGGCTTGGCCTTGATTCGGGCACAGGTTTTGGAAAACAGATGTACTCCTCTAGGCTCTACACATTCATAAATGTGCTGATTAATAACCTCAGCCTATGATCCCTTTTTCCCTCTCCCCATCTATCCACTAGATGACCACTAGCTACCCATGCTTATAAGAAATTATTGAACCTACCTGTCTAATCTGCCATGGTATTTCATGTTCATATAACAGCAACAGTTTCTCTCTAAAGATCTCCTGCATTATTTGCTCAAAGTTTTGGTCCGTGCACACATCAGCAGGAAATAGCCATTCACTAGGCTTGCTTTTTACAGCAAAGTACTCTGTGAGTTCATCAACCCCATCTCCAGTTTTTGCCGAGACCATGAACACGTGTTCAAACTTACTCCACCCCCCTACACTTTTATAGCCCCAGTCATCCTTTTCACGATCCTGCAACAATGTATTGGCTATTTCCAGTAATACTGACTTTGTTTTAACATTGTCAATCTTGTTTAAGATCAGAATTGATGGCAAGTCTGGGTGATTCTCCAAGGAGGTTAAGATTGTTTCATGAATTGTTCTATTTCTTTTCCTGTCAGTTGCATCAATTAACACTGCAATGAGATCTGCGTCATGCAGAGCCTCTCTTGGAGCCCGCATATGCTGCCGACTCATTTTTAACCTCCTAGCCTCAGGGATGTTTACTATCCCTGGGGTATCCAACAGGACTATTTGAGAGTCCCCCACAGTGAAAACCCCGATAGTCTGTCTTCGTGTGGTATGTGGTACGGCTGTTACTGCGCAGACCTTCTCTCCAATAAGGCAGTTTGTCAACGTTGATTTTCCACTATTCGCCTCTCCTATGATTGCCACTTTCAGTAGCTTTGATTGTGGAAATTCTTGATTTTCCGAAGTAATTTCCGGAGGGTTCGAACCACGCTTTGTTATATTTGAGCTTTTGTCACTTGTAAAATCACTTTGGCGCCGAATGAAGCATCCAGTAGCCAACTTCTGCAAAGCATAAACACGATTCGTATAGTTTTGCTGAGTAAATCCTGAAAATAAACTTTCACTGAAGATGAAACCCGTTTTTCTTCCACACAAACGCGACAACGTGAAGGCCGCCATGTTGCGCTGTGTCGTTCCCAGATTCCCTCCGTCGGTTTGTTTTTCAGTGCTTCATGTAAGCCAATTTTAGAACGACCCACATGCAGAACGTTTTCGTAGTCTGAAAGTTTGGACTTGAGCTATAAAGTTTGTGGAAGGAAAAGGCTCTATTTTAGGCGCTAGCCATCCTTTATAGTCGTCGAAAGACACGGATACCTCTCTAAACCATGCAGTTACGCCAAGTCAGCCAAGTTTAGCTGATCCTAAATGCAAATATTTTGATCGATGAAGCAAATGTTCACAAGGATTTGCATCTAAAGATGTTGATTTTATAATTCTTGTGAAAATGAGCATCAATAGAATCGCAATACGAACAAACAAAGGAGATTATCTTGGAGGAGAAAAGATCTATGGGTGAGTACAATCAATATTTTGTGCACTGCGATCAAGTTCGTCAAATTAAAGAGATCAGGTTTAATACGCATGGACATGCATGTATGTGTATAAGCTTAGCAATTTATCGATCTGCTTATTTTTAAATTAACTTTATGCCAGTTTGCTCGTATAATGCATTCAAAGCATTTATTAAAGCGAAAAGCACTCTAAATTCGTCCTCTCAGCATTTCAGCTGGTGCTTCCAATAAGGAAGGGTAAAAGGAGGAGGAGGAGGGGGTTGGAAAAGGTTATTTTATGTGAGCGGTGATTTGACATTTCTTGGCATTAAACGCAAAGTGGCTGGGTTTATTTTCCGGGGGGGGGGGGCTGTCATATAAGGGCTATACGGGTATGTGCCACACTCAATAGGGTATTGCTTTTTGCCTCTCTGACTCTGGAACAGGGTATAGAAATCACCCTTTTGACTCTGGAACAGGGTCAATATTTTCCCTAGAATCCTGATTAAGCACAATCAGGTATAGCTAGGAATCTCTGCTCCTCCCTTTATCTTCAAGCCACAGACAAAGTCAAGTGAATGCTTTGTGATGTACGCTAGTGTTTTTATATCAGTCTTATATACATTTCCATTGTGGTTATTGTCTTGAACAATACCTACAATGTTTGTCTGGAATGGGATTGCAAATTCAGCTTTTTTTTCTCTGGAACAGGTCCAGAGTCTCAGAGAATCAGCAGGACACTCCCATCGTAAATGTTAGGGAGTACCCCCCAATAATTTAAATCCCTTATCAAGATGACATACATCCCCATCCCTTTCACATTGGAGTTTTTCCATCCCTGGAGCTACCAGAAAGGGGGTTACCATGCCTTCTTTCAAAGCTTCAGAGACTGATACAGCCGTGAGAAAAAAAAAATTAAACTAACCTAAATGCCATCTCCAGTAATCCACCACTCCCCAGATCTCCCCATCCCAACACTTAATTTTGCCAGCAGCTTTAATTGAAAAATTTACACAGTGTTTCTTATTTTAATATTTTAGCACTGTGTACCTATGGATATGTGGTACTGATCCATGCAGAGGAGTAAAACTGAAATTTAGAGGATATGAAAAATGTGAGTAGTTTAAGTTGGTTTCCTTTAAAAATGTAAACTTTTTTTTAAAACGTACTTGTCAAAAATGTGTGGTTTCAGAAAATAATTATTAATATATCATTTTGTGGCAACAGTAAATTCCTGAACATACATGTATATTACATAAAATAAATTTCTTTCTATACTAGGTGAATGGGAATTCCGAGAAGTACAGCAAGATGAAGAAACTCAATTACCAATCGAAAGGATAGGAACCAAACAGTCCAGGAGAGACATGTTTAGAGCTGAACTGCGACTCATTGAATACCCAGGTAACATTTCCATTTACTAAATACAGTCATGGGCACCAAATGATATGACTTGAAACTATTGGTTATTATTGGTAGATCACTTTCTCCTACACTAGCCTGCCAGATTTAAACTGTGTTACCACCCAGCAAAGTACCGGTACATATACTGAATCCAGATTTCTCAGGCCTCCAAGGGAAATAAAAAATGGTTCGAGAAATTAGGAGTTTGAGAAATTGGAGAGGAGGGGAGGGGGAATTGTAGTGTTTGACCACAGGCGACCCAAGCTCACGATGTGAGGAGTTCAAATAACACTCTTTTGAAATACACGAAACGTGACTCTCGCCTGGTGGCATATGGAGGTGTTGTGTTACAACGATTCGTATTTATAAAGGTTTGTATGGGAGTTAACCCTTTCGAATTTATAGCTAAATATAATGATATTTTGACAATAAAATCAACTTCCCTCGCTGTCTTGTTGTTATATCTGTTGTTATGTCGGTTCTCGGGCCGATCCGAGGCGTTTTAAGCGAGTTATGCCATTTCGAGTTTCCACTGCTAAGAAGAAGTGAAGGCTGAACACTCGATTCCGAACTGTCTGCCGCTAGAACCGAAAATATCTCGTCAAAAGCACGGCCCAATTCCTTCCCAGAATAAAAGTAGAGGTTTAAGCACTCCTTTTCCGTAAGATTCCAACTCGCATACGTCCCCATAGCACACGCCACAAAGCTTTGAATCCAGCTTAACTCGCCTTCACAGTTTTCGAAACATGCTACCATGAGACGCCATGGACAGTCACACATTCGAGGTCCCAATAGAACGCCGGGTCAAAATAATTGACCCCGAAGAGTTGTCAGCATGAAATCTACTTGTCTCCACTCTTCCCGTGTTGACAACTCTTCGGACCATCCCCCGGTCGGGGTCAATTATTTTGACCCGGCATTCTATTCGGACCTCGAATGTGTGACTGTCCATGGCGTCTCATGGTAGCATGTTTCGAAAACTGTGAAGGCGAGTTAAGCTGGATTCAAAGCTTTGTGGCGTGTGCTATGGGGACGTATGCGAGTTGGAATCTTACGGAAAATGAGCGCTTAAACCTCTACTTTTATTCTGGGAAGGAATTGGGCCGATTGCCGTGCTTTTGACGAGATATTTTCGGTTCGAGTGGCAGACAGTTCGGAATTGAGTGTTCAGCCTTTACTTCTTCTTAGCAGTGGAAACCCGAAATGGCATAACTCGCTTAAAACGCTTCGGATCGGCCTGAGAACCGAGATAACACCAGATATAACAATATCATTACATTTAGCTATAAATTCAAAAGCGTTTTCTCCTATACAAACCTTTATAAATATAAATCGTTGTAACACAACACCTCTGCAAGAGTCACATTTTGCGTACTTCAAAAGAGTATTATTTCAACTCTTCACATCATGAGCTTGGGCCGCCTGTGGTTTGACTAAGTAAAAGCAACTCTAGGGGAAACTGCTTTTGGTTTGAGTTATTAGGAGGTTCAAGAAATCAGGTTCAGTTTTGAAAGTTTCATGGCTTACATCACATTTTTTTTCTTTCTTGTATAGATGGAATACCTATGGGCTGCTATGCTTATCCATTTCATTACACTTTGCAACAAGGTTTACCAGGTAAGACAATGATCTAATTTTTTTTTCAAACTCACTATTAGAAAGTCAGAGTACACTGTAAAGTAGATAAAAACTTGTGAAGTACCGGAAGTTGCTCTTGCTTTTTTCTGCATTTGAGCCCTTGTGCCATGTCATGTCACATCAGCGCACACACAAGCTAAAGCCATTCATCAGCGTGCATGCTAGACTACAAGCAGTCCCTATTTTTTCACAGAGTCCATCGAGCTTGAAGCGAAATTTTTAAAGCTTGACGGAGTCTGCAAAAATTTTTTTCGATGGACTAGGGACTGCACGTAGTCTATGTGCATGCTAAATTACCAAAACAGAGCATGCGCTGATTACTTAAGCTTTGCTATAATAAAATGTAGTGTAGAGCACCATGCAGTTTGTACGGCAGGGTTCGTTTCTCAATGTCAGTGGTATTTTTTCTCATTGTTAATGCCTTTAATGTTTTCACTGACAGGATCTTTTGAAGCAAATGGGAATCAAGCAAATGGAGACAAGTGGAAAGCAAAGGTCACATATAAAGTGATAGCTGAAGTTGACAGACCTGGATCAGGAGAGGTTCTTAAGGTCAGACGTCTTCAAAGAAAGAAGTCAAATTCATCAGTTTGTTCACAGCCTGTCATTGAAATCACTTTAATTTTCACTGCTAGTTCTTTTTAAAGTTGTTAGGAATTGGCAAAAATTTAAAGTCTGCTTTCAACCCTGTAGTGGCCCATCAGGCTGGAGGATTTCTCTGTTTTCATAGCATTAAACATCTATAATTATTTCTACTCCCACCTGGATGGGATGCTAGTCCATGGCAGGGTTACCCCAACATTAAATTCACCGGAACACATTTTATACAAGTATCCTGCCCACAGGCAAGAACACAATACACAATGACCCCAGCCAGGGCTCGAACCCAGACCAGATCCAGATCCAGCATCCAGCACACTAACTGGGGTAAATTCCTTCTAGAATTTTTCAGTCATTTATCGCTACTGATAGAATATGACAGGGAGGGATGTTGGCCTTATGGTTACTGATGTTGGACTACATTTGGCAAGGCCCAGGTTTGAGCCCTGTCAATAAGGGTCACTGTTTTGTGTTCTAGGGCAAGACACCTTACTCTCACAGTGCCTCTCCCTACCCAGGGGTATAAATGGTTACCTGAAAATTGTTTGCGAAGGGTAAACCTGGCAAAAAAATGGAGAGTAACCCTTGATGGAGTAGCATCCCAACCATAGGGGGGATTGTAATACCCCTAGTCACTTCATGTTACAGAAAATGGAGTTCAATCGATGAGCCATTAAGTTCCTCCATTCTACGGGTTTGGAACAGACTAAACAATGTTAGTAATACAGTTGTACCTGTAGTAACCTTACTGATGTTTTGTTCCTTTTTTCAGGCCTCACAGGTCATCACTGTAAATGAAAATCTTCCCCTAACATCTGTTGAGCCTGAAGTCATGACAGAACGCAGAACTGTCAAGATTTGTTGTTGCATCCCAAAAGGAGATGTTTTGTTGAATGCCTGGTAATAGTATTGACATATTATCTTTTGTTGTACTCCATTATTATCAATGTTTCACAATGATTATCGTATAAAAATAATTAATTTTCATGTTCTTGGTATTATTTTACAGGGTGAGTCACAAAGCCATTTATTTTAATATATGCCATCCCAGAAATGTCTGATTGTTGTTGTTTTTCACTATTTTGGTACTGTTTTCTTTTGCTAATCCAAGGTTAGACAAGAAAGTTTACACATCAGGGGAAACGGCTTCACTTCATGTTGACGTCAAGAACAACTCTAATGTGGACATTGACTCATTCATTGTTAAGGTAGGTGGGACAGAAGGGGCTATTAACCACGAAGAGGAGTTGAACCTTTATTAACTTTTTAACCATGCAAATGTTTTTGGGTGAACATTAATTAATATAAGTTAAATAAATTGGCAAACAGACAGGATCTGATTGAAATTTTAAGTTTGTCCAGAGCAAATTAATTCAACATGCTCATTGAAAATTTCCCGCAACTTACCGGTAATTGTTTCTTGTCTTTAATTTCTCATCTCATCTATGATTATTCTAATAATAACTTTTTGTGTTTGTGAATTGTATCCTTGGCAGCTCATCAGAGTGGTAAACCTTAAACCACAAGACAAGGAGCTTTCATCATCTGTAAGCAGTCAGGAAGATAGACAGTCTGTGACTACAAGGATTCCATGTGTTGTCGACAGTGTCAAGGAAAAGTCACTGACTGGTTGCCAAGGAAAACAACTCAGAAACATGTAGGTTTATAATCTTGTTAGTGTTGTAGCTGTTTTTGTTTTTTATATTTTTAATTATCTTTTTGGATGACATCTGATACTTTTTGAAGTACCCAAATAACTGTCTGTGGAACATACAATGTATATGTTTCAATAATATTATATGTTGTTTTTTTCATTATTCATGGCAGTGCACTAGAGCAAATGAAGTTATTGTTGTTGTTGTATGTTATTTGTTGCTGTGGTAAGAGTGGTCAATCTTTTTTTATAGGGAAATACCCCTTGACCTGTGGGAGGAGTCTTCGCGGGAAGAATTTCAACCTTCTACTAATGGTCAAGTTATAAAGGTAAATTATTTAAACAAAGTTTGCTTGGTGCTAAAGGGCTGCTCAGTCAGTCAGTCAGTCAGTCAATTGGTTAGTCAATTGGTTAGTCAGTTGGTCAGTCAGTCAGTCAGTCACTGATCCAATGCAGAACCAGGTGTACTTTTGCAGTTAGTTGGTCGGTCAGTCACCACGCAGTCGGTCACTGAGATAGACAGACAAACAGAGGGTCATTCAATCAGTCAGGCAGGCAGGGGGTCAGTGAAACAGACAGACAGAGAGACAGACAGGGAATCAGTCAGTCACTGCTAACTCTTGATTTGTTTTTTAGAGTAAGTACCATGTAGATGTTGAGATAGACATCAAGTGGGCACTTCCCATCTCCGTCCAACTGCCAGTCACGTTGAGATCACCGCCCAACCAATCAGTGAGTACTGCATTTTATTATCTATTAATGAATTATTGATCATTCAAGTTTGTGGGAGGCACAAGGGGCCTAAAGGTTAGTGCGCTGAACTCTGGATTGAGCAGTCTGGGTTCAAGCCCTGGTTCGGGTCATTGGGTTGTGTTCCTGGGCAAGACACTTTACTCTCACATTGCCTCTCCACCCAGGTGGGCACTGTCAGTTTTAATGCTGGGGGTAACCCTGCAATGGACAAGCATTCCATCTGGGGGGGGGGGGGGAGTACAAATACTCCTAGTCACTTGAAACCTGGATAAGCTCCAGTCTGATGGGCCATGAGGCTAAAAGGCAGACTTTACCATTTCACAGGAGGTTATCAGTGAATATCTCTTCAGGATTTCTGTAGCATGATGGGTCTGGCTGTATTGCTAACCCCTGGATGGTTTGGTAGGCCATCCCAGGTTACAACAAACAGTTTCTCCTTAGAGATATGGCTCCAATCTCCATCTAGGGAAGTCAGCATAAATGACAAGGAAATGATTATGAGTATACATCTTGATTTAGCATGCCTTTAATGTTATTATCTTTGTTTCTCTTGTAGTGGACAGACTGGGAGCCACCTCCATGGGTGTACAACTGCAGAGTCATAAAGATCACTGGCCCCTGTGCTGTTCCAGAGCATTTATTAGGTTTGTTTTTTAACACATGTTGCAGAAAGCCTGTTGCGATTCAAATTGAAACTCTCTACTAGTCCCACAAGCAAAATGTCTAGCTCACTCCTAGTACAAGTGCAGACAAAGGGATTTTTCCCTTTTCCCTTCTGTTTTTTTAAAATCAGATTTTCAACATGAAGTGGGAAAAGGCTGGAAGGAAAGTGAATGGATGTTGCTGATCCCAACGAAAACAAAACAAGGAAGACTTCTGTTGAGAAGGGGGGATTTTGGGCGGGACGTTCCACCATATTTGTTTAAAATTCCTTGTCACTGTTCAAATACCCATGGCTTTCAAGGGTTAGTTTGTTCATTTGCTGTTTAGCCTACAAGTTCCAGTCTTTTGTCAACACTTTTGTCATTCTTTGTGTTTGCATTTCAGGTTCCAAGTTGTTTGTCAACATCCCTGGAATTCAAGCTGACCCTTTCTGAAAACTTTAAAAACATCATTTTGACATGCACTGCCTAACTGTGTGAAAGGAGAATTGGACTGCTAAATCATTGCAAATCATATTCATTACTGCCATTATGTCGCCATCTTTAACTGTTGTCTTCATCATGCTGTGAAGTACTTCAAGTAGTCAAATATTGCTTAGCCAGTAACGGTTAATGGAGCCTCGTAGATGAACTTTTATGAAATAAACAATTTGTCATTCCTCCTGCGACTGATGCAAAAATAAGTCAATGAGTGTAAGAGAAACCATGCAATGCTTAGCGCAATATAAGTCAGAATGCTTTTTTGTGATTTTTAAAGGATTTATTTAACAACAGTCAGATGGAAAAATTGAGATGTTAAGCTAGTTATCTAACAGAGGAAAATACTAATTATTTTATTGATAGTTAGGAATATTTTAAATGGTCAAGGTTGTATTTTGTTAGAAAATTAGTGGTTAATGCATAAACATTACAGATTTTGTATGATCAAGAATAGAATTTGACATATTTTTATAGTATAATGAAGTTATTTTGTATAGAAGAATACTTTAATTGGAAACATGGCTTTTAAAAATTTAATGAATGCAGGGGGGTAGTATCTAAGAGTTTATGCTGTCATTACTTGAAATAAATTGAATTTTTGTAAATCACTGATTAAACATTGTCAATGTTATTGCAGGGAGACGCCAACAATTAACTAACCCAAACACAATTTTGATGTTAAGTATTGTACCCTTGGTGTTAATTGCATTTTCATTGTAAGTTATGTTGACAAACACTAACAAAAGGTAGGTTTTCTTGATTTGCATGACTATTGTTACCTGCAATTCAACACCCAAGAAGTCCAACTTACCAGTATGTTAATTCTGTAACATAAATGTTTTTTTTTTCTTTATGAATATTAGTTATCAGGATTCTAAAGTGTTTCATCATCATCGTCATCATCACTGTCATCATCAGTCATTGGCCTCATCATCATCATCATCATCATCATCATCATCATCACATCATCATCATCATCATCATCATCATCATTATCATCATCATCAACTTTATAAACATCAGTCTGCACACAACTAGTGGGAGCAATATTGTTTTTGTTTTCTCCTAAAACTCCAAATTAATAATTGTTCTCACTATTGAGTCAACGCTTCACTAAGTTCCCAGAGTTTCCTTGCTACGCCATCATCTCTAGTATGAGGTGGAAACTCCTTCACATCACAGTCAGCAAAGGTAGCTCCAGACACTTGGTCTAATTTCTCTTCTGTTGCACAATAAATGATAGTCTGAGCACCTTCCCAAGCCCTCTTGACAGCCACTGTTGCAATGGGGTACAAGAACAGCTTTTTCAGCAGGCTTAGGGATGAATGACGGAAAAGTTCAGTCCAGCATAAACCAGGGCACAGAGAGTTGACAGTAACACCTGAAATTAAAAACAAAGCTTTACAATTTACTTGCTTGGTCCCCCACTTAACAATACATTTATACATCTACCAGTATACATGTATCTCTTTATTTGTTTGGCATTAACCCTTCACAGTGATGCATGCCATCCTGGTGCCACTCTACAAGATTTCTGATTGGTCGTTAATTTGACCCATCAAGATCTCAGACTTGGGGTAGAGTAATCATTCCATGCATTAGGTTGCCCTTAGGCAGCATGTTGACATAATGGTAACTCTATTCCCCCTTTACCCATCAACTCTTTGATTTAATGTATCAAGGTACAAGTACACCTATCAAATAATCTGTTGATTTATTACACACTGCAGTGGTAGAACAAGATCTAGATCTGCTGCTGCACTAGCTTGTGCTTTTTGCACATTCACGCTTTGGTGTTTTAAAAAAGAAATAATTTTATAGTTTCATCGCGCAGCTAATTACTTAGCTAGTGGGATCGGCCGTGCCTGTCTTGTGTAACCTGTGATCAGGCTAATGAGCATAAATTTGACAGGTTACTTAACTTCTACTTGTGCTGTACCCTTGAGCAGGCTCACCCTGGGCCACACACACGATTGGCCAGGAGGGATTCCATGAGCGAAGTGTATTGCAGCTTCGCTGCTCATATTTCCCAAACACGAGCCTGCTCACAGGGCTGCTTGTGCTAAAGCCCCTCCAGCTAAACGAATACATATATAGTTGTTATTGCAGTTGAGCCTGCGATTATGTATTCCTTTGTTGAGAAGGTATGCAAACGAGGCAAACGGGTCAACGCATTGGTTAAAACAGTGCTCAATGACTCTTTCGCCTCGTTTGCATGTCAAACCTCTGTGAACTGCAATACCAGCTATCGAGCAGCTCTTAGGTAAGAACACTATTTGTTGATTTTTTTTTTTTTTTTTTTTTGCATTTAATGAATACTATTTGTTGATGACATTGCAACCAAACCTTACCGTCTGGAAGCCTCTTGTTCAACTCATGGGCAAACAGCATGTTTGCCAGTTTGCTCTGAGCATAGGGTCCTGTCTTATGATCCCGCCTTCCTATTACATCCTTGCTCTTTTCTCCATGAATGTTATCAAAATCAATGCGAGCAAATTTCGCCAGGCTTGACGCTACCACAACAATCCTGCTTGGTGCTGATTTCTCAAGCAGATCCAGTAACAAGTTAGTCAGCAGGAAATGACCAAGATGATTGACACCATAATGAATCTCGAAGCCATCTTGAGTTTTGGGTGTAGGGGGGTCCATGGATAGCCCTGCATTGTTAATAAGGACATCTAGCCTCGCTTCCTCTTTTAAAATTTCCTCAGCAAACTTGCGCACAGACTCCAAAGATGACAGATCAAGGCTTTTCACGACTACTTCTGCGCCTTTGACCTTTGAACGGATTTCTTCCGCGGCCTTTTGTCCCCTTTCAAGACTTCTACAAGCGAGAATGACCCTCGCCTGGCGTCTGGCAAGCTCAAGGGCTGTTTGTTTTCCAAGCCCTGTGTTCGCTCCAGTGATAATCACAGTTTTCCCCTTCATCGAAACTGCATTTTTGCATACCCCTCCTGCAAAATAGCAGCGTAAACGATAGTAGACAAAGGCCAGACCGGCCGTTAAAACAGAGAGAACGATAACAGCATTGTTCGCCATTTTTGAAGTCTCCCCAAGCTGGTGACGAGATTCGACACTTTGTGATGTTTTATATGGAGTATACAAGGACCAGAACCATTTCCAGTCTCCCGCGTTTTTCAACATGGCGGGATGTGGCCACGAGCATCATGAACACGAGCACGACCATTCTGAAGCAGATAGGGGCGCCCAGTTTCATCTTTTTTTGAAGATAGACCTAATTAAGCTTCAGTGCTTGAACGAAGCTGAGGAAGGTTCGGCCAAAAACGTATTCAAACCGTGGGACGAACGCTTGGATACAACTAAATTTGTGGAAAGCGACGCGGACGAGGAACTCCTGTTCAACATTCCTTTTGTTGGTCAGGTCAAACTGAAAGGCATTGTCGTCATAGGCGGTGAAAATGGCGAGCATCCCTCAGAGATGAAGCTCTATAAAAATCGCCCGTTTATGACTTTTGACGATGCAAAGGCGGAGCCTGATCAAACGTTCGATATGAACGAAGACCACGATGGCAGTTTAGAGTACACGCCCAAGGTGGCACGATTTTCCAACGTGGAGCACCTGTCCATTTACTTTCCGCGTAACTTTGGAGCTGAAACAAGCAAGGTGTATTTCATAGGATTGAAGGGTGATTTTCAAGAGGCTCATCGCCATGGCGTGACAATTTGCACATATGAAGCAAAGCCCAACCCATCTGATCATAAAACTGGTGCATTTGACAGTGTCCATCATCCAGTCAGTTAGAAAGAAGATATTCGGTGCAATGTTAACTTTAAGATTCGCTGCAGCCATGCAGATCATGAAAGCTCGGATTTTGGGCTCCCTCCATTTAATTAAACATCTCACCGTTTTACAGCTTTAGTGCAGGTGTCGAATGTAAATTCAATGGAAATGTTGTTTTAAGTAAAAATAAATAACTTTCCCAGACTTTTTTTCGATCCAGATACAGGAACATTAATGTGGCCATTAATGTTGGGCTTAAGGTAACTGCCAGTGTGATTGTCAGACATTAAAATATTGAGTTTATGGTACTGAACTTCTTTAGTAGTTGCATATCTTTGACAGCTCTTGGGGGTTGGATGCAGATGCTCCCAACACCCCCTCATTATGGGCCTGCTACAATACTGCAAGAAAAGTTAGCAAAAATTTGGGAAGTACTGAATTGTCATAGCCTGCACAGCTGGCAGTTTTGCTGTTTTGAGGGCAAAAAAAAAAACAGGGCAAAAACAAGCAGTGACGGTAGTGTTACATATCAACTTGTGTAACAAAAAAGTTGTTTCTGCTTGTTTCTGAAATAACCAGAACCTGAAAATGGTCAGAAAAACTTGAAGTTTGAGTTTTTATATAGACCTCTTGTTGACCAAAATGTTAAAAATGCATCCCCCAGGTTTGCGAAACGCCACTAATAATGATTAAAATTACCAAAATACCACAAGAAGATTACCCACTACCACACTGTACATGTGTGTCTGGATGAACCTGCAGTATTGAACTCCTCTCTAAATTTAATTTGGGAAAACAAAAATACTCAGCTTCTTTTGAAAGGTTCTCTTTATGGGAAAGTGTACATTTTTATTTTTGGGGAAATAAAAAAAGGCCATATGGTCGTTTTCCCCTTTTCCTGTATTCTGTATTAAAAAAAAAATATCCCCATCGAGTAATACATGCGAGAAAAATCCCGCTCTCCAGTTAAAACGCTGGCCCCTACTCTCTGTACGTGTTGCAGTCCTATCCTGTCAAAAACGTGGAAGACTGTTACCTCAATCCGGGACACTGCTACCCATGTTCCCGCGAAATTCGAGACGAATTTGCGAAACAATATGGCGGCCCACTGGAGCGAAGACGAACAAGCAACTTTTGTTTAGACGTTTTGCTCGTTGTTTTCTTGAAAACAGCATGAGTGAAAAGGACACAGTAAGTTAACTTCTTTAACATGTGCAAATGTAGTTTGTATAAGGCATTGGCTTGTTTTTCGTGACTTTATTAAATTTTTGCGCAGTTCCTGTGTGTCGGCAATTTGGGATGTCACGTTGAAGTTTTGGGAGCCGAAAAGAAATCTTCCTGCAAATATGTGGGGACTCTTTCAATTAAATTAGTTATCTGGAAGAAAAAATCTCCAGGCTTGCAATATACCTTTTTTGACTATTAAAGTACAACTTTTCTCTTTTTATATATGACATAATAAATTTGGTTTATAATAATATTATGTTCCTTGTACAGTATAAACAGATCCTTTGGAAAACCCTTTCCGTCTAACAAAAAAATAAGTGTGTAACCCCTCTATTTTAGTCCTTTCATGAACCTACAAGTCATTTCTGAGTTAACTTTTTCCTCTCTTTCAAAATGAAGGCTGTCAGGACTGGCTGGCCGGGCCGGTAGTTTTGAATGTAAAATCCACAAATCCACCAGAACAATGTATGATATTTATGTATTGACCTATTTGACAGGTCACTGACCAGCAATGGAATTCTGTTCTTGAATATACTGGTCTGGCCAACCAGTTCTGACAAATGGGAAGTACCCTTAAATTTGCTTATATGGTTATTATAAAACCTGCTTTCATGTGAAGGTCTTGTGCCAGGCCTGATTTTAAAAGACTGAGAGGCAAAGGAAAATTTTTAAATAATGCATAAATGTGTGCATAGTAACAGCCTCTTTATTTCCCTAGATTATAAGGCAGCGGCTGATAGAACTGGAGAGAAAACATGCAAAGGCTTTGAGAAAACTTCAGGTAAGTTTTAATTGTAAATGCTTATCCACTCAGTGCTCATTGTCATTGTGGAAAGCAATCTCTGGCATGTCTTAAGCCATCACTTATAAAAGAACTGTAAGACACAGAGTTAATGGAATGGTGGAAAGAAAGGTGACTGGTACTGTAGATCCTGTTTCCAAGGATACTGTTTATAGTCCCTTTTTTTCATGTATTAGTTATACAAATTAGGTGTTTTCTACGTGGCCAGGACTATGAGTCTCTGCTAAGGAGAGGTGTCTTGCTAGGAAAGGTGTCCACAAGTGGAGGTTTTCTTCAGTTTGTAATTAATTTTATGACTCATTCACAATTATTTCCTTAGAGAGCTGAAAAGAGCAAGCAAAGACGGCAGACATTTCATGGTTTTCCAGTTAAAGATGAGAAGTACTGATTACAGTGATGTCCAGAACAGATCAAGTACGTTATTGCCTCAGGAGGTATTTGCTCCAGATGATAGAAAATCAAGCTCTTTATCTGTTCACAAAAAGGGACTTGGTAAAAGTGTAACATTCAAGGACACTCTAGAAACCAATCAGTTACCACCTTCAAACAAAAGATGCCATGAGAGTGGGGGAAACAGTAGCTTCAAGGAGAAGTCTAGAAGATCTTTACCGCTTGGAATCATGTATTCATGAGACTGAATCTGATACTGATATTGAGATGTTACAGTGCTCACATCTGAAACCGGCAGTGATAAATTTAATGCAGCTGGGAAAAATTGTGTTACATCATCCAGTGACTCTATTCCGTTGTCTGATAATGAAAAGATTCTTGAAGTTGATGTGGTTAAAGAAGAACACAAAGATTGTTCTGGGACTCAGAATGATCAAGACTGGACTGTAAACAATGCAGAAATTGTTGGTTGTTTGTAAAAAATGCAGAAATTGTTGGTTGTTCTGGTCTTGGCAATGAGTGTTCCAATAATTTCTGCATGCAATAAGGAGCACAGTGATTCAGCTAATGAAGTTTCTTTTGCCAGATAATAAAAGAGAACTTGCTGCTAAGGAGATGGAAATTCCAGGTGTAGATTCTGTTGTTGAGGATAAACATTCTTCAGATCATAATTCAGAAAAGGTCTCCACAAAGAAAGGCTTAGATGAATCCACTGTAAAGGCAGGAGGTATCGTTGAAAATGAAGATGTTGGTAGATGTTCCTCTAGACAGGAAAATGACAACTCTCCTTCAGAAAACTGGCACTGGTTACAGCTATTTGAAGAAGAGTTTCCAAGGAGATCTCCAAGGCTACGATCAACACCCAACTTTGGAAGCCAAACAGTTCTATCTCAGGATAACAGTCATGTTGTGCACTCACAGAAAACAAAACCAGCAAGATCTAAACAGGCCAGAGCAAAGAAAGAAAGCACTTCACACAGTGAAGATACATGTAAAATAACGAAATATAACACAGTGGAGTCTAGTTTGTGTGATAATCTAGCTGAAGAAGGAATGACCAAGGATTTTGTTTTTCCAAAGCCCTCCTCTGAACAGATAAAAAGCAGTGGTTCTCTGGGTGTTGTAGTAGACTTTTCCTTACCCGATAAAGAGTTTGCAAAGTTGAAGCTTGCAAAGATTAAAGGTGCTTTGCCAGTTGAGAGGACTAATAGAGTGGTGGGAAATGATAAATCTGGCAAAGCAACTGGAGAACATGTTGGTATGATGAACGGACATAACATTTTGTCAGATTCAAAGGGCGAGGAAGGAATAAAGGAAGGCTGTTGTTACCCTTTAAGTAAGTCTGCAAGTTCTGTGCTAGCTGGTTCAGCACGAGTGGAGAACCACTCAGCTTTAATCACAGAAGAAAACAGAACCGATGAAGTACAGGTCCTTTCCACATCTGTAAATTTAAAATGCAACAAGCAGTCTGAGTGTGCTATGAATGAATCTCCATCTAGTTTCAAACAAAAGCAATTTGATCTTGAGTTACAAAGAGAACCTGTAAAAAGTTACAAGGATAGCTTTTCTCCAAAGCATTTCTCCAAAGCAACAATCAAAAGAGGACATGACGGAAATCAAAAAGCCTCTCTTTGTGAGGACAGATATGGCGTCAAGTCGTCACAAAAACAGTCATGTTGATTCTTTTAGTGTCACAGCTGAAGTGTATGATGTTCAGCAAACCAGTGACATTGAAAGGAAATGTAGACTCAGCCCTGGTGACTGTGAGAAACATGTATTATGTGATGAACATGAAAAGATATTTATCAAAAGTGGCTTTGAAAATGATGAGAGATTATTAGATAATGATGAAAGTGACTCTAGGGGACCCCAGAAGATGAATGAGTTTTCAAAGGAGAGAGATTCTGATCACCAGTGTCAAAAAACAAATGATATGAATGAGACTTCTGGTGAAACATTTCTGACCCTCAAAGGTGATAAAGGAATTCCAAAAAGTCCAGAGCAACAGTATAATCAAAGAGAGTTCAATTTAAGTGAAGGAGAATCAAGTCCATTTTATCCTGAACCAAGTATTGGTGATCAAGCTACTCCTCATGGGAAAATGAAGGAGCCCCTAGAGACCTCACAGTTATCCTGTATGACATCACCCGAGGAGCGGTCAGAACTTTCTCCTGTGCTGATGATGGCTTGCTTACAGGTAAATTACTACTACTCTCTACTACTCATCCAAGTAGACTGTGAAGTCAGGGTTGTGCTCTAGCATAGCCCAGGGCCACGGCACTTTTGTCTTTAGGCGACTTGTATAACTTTGCTATCATGAAAGCTATTAAGAGCTGGGCACCCAAGATTCTCACAGACGAACCTTGGTACCCTGCAATTATTCTAAGAGCACAACTTTGGTCGAGTCTGTATTTTTTCTTTCCATAATGACATTTTCATTTCAAGCGTAAGCATCCAATTGAAATTTGCTTGCATATGCATGAAGTAATACAAATGTACATTTGCCACTTACCACTTAATTGGCTTTTATGCGATTATAAAAAAAGTTGATCATGTGGCTAGTGCAAAACAAGGTGCAACATGATGTATGTCTGTGTCTGGAATAGATTAACCTGAAAAAACAGGGATCTCTCATCACATTCTACTTTCCATCCTTTTTGATAGATTTCAGGTCAAATAATCCAATATGATGCCCATTCCATACCAACAGGGATTTGTGTTAAATGTTTTCTTGGTCTTGAGTTCCATGCATACAATTGCAACATGCAAAAACCAATCATGTAAACATGACAATGTACATGAATCTCTAACCTCGCTTAACTCTGGTTTCTATAACACCAACCCTAAAACATGGAGGGGGTAATATGGGTATGCAAATCCGCCGATCCGTCACATAATTTAATGACCGAATCCTATCCGTTGTTATTTAATGACCAAATCGATTGGAGGATCCGAAATCCTAAAAATGCTCTGAATCCGAAATCCGGGCCAAAATATAGTCAAAATCCGTCGATCCGTTTTCCTATTCACCCCCCTCAACATGGCATTCAAAAACCAGGGATTCATTAAGGTTCCTTTATTTTTAAACAGCACCACGTAGAGGGTGAGAACAATCAAGTGAAGTCTGTGTCTTTGTCATCTTACGAGCCATCAACAGAGAAAGATGTGACACTGTTGAAGAAAAAGAGAGATATTTTAGCTGTTTGCCTGGCTCATTTGGTCATCATCTGGACAGCTGTACCTGGGGCACAGTGGACTGTGCTTCACAAATGGAGTCTTCCTACTGTAAGAAAACATTTAAAAGAAATTTGTTTCAGTTGAACCTCTTTAATATGGCCACCACTTTGTTGATGGAAAATCCTAATTTCATTTTTTTACAGGATGGTGGAGAAGAGTTTTTAAGTGTACAGATTGTACCATTGAATTCTCATGTTGCTCTTTTGGTTGGAGGAAATTTCTGTGAGGGAAATGGAAGGTGAGGAAACTCCTAAATAAAATACAGTAGAATCCTGGTTTCTTGAACTCTTGGTTTCTTGAAACTTCTCATTTCTTGAACTAAGTTTCATTTCCCTTGGATAGTACTTCTCTGTTATTTTACCTCCGATTTCTTGAACCTGCCAATAGGCTTCTTTCAATTTATTAAAATTCAGCTTGGTAGTTAGGCCCTAGAGGACACAAGCAAAAGAATGAATAAACATGCTTGTGAAATTTCTTTTGTTTGTGTCCTCTAGGCCTCACTACCAAGCTGAATTTTAATATATCAAAAGTAGCCTATTCCTCAAAGCAATTTTCGTTTCCCCTGGAAGTTTGAGAAATCGGGATTCCTCTGTAAGGTTTTTTTTTTTTTTAAAACCTCTTTTTTTTTTTGTGTTTTTTTTTAAAAAAATTCTAAAAGTACGTTGAAATGATTGTTGGCTGATGTTGATGTGTATTTTGTTTAAACTCTAGTTGTTGAATTTCTGATCTGAACAAAAATTTGGTTATTTTATTCAATGTAGGATCCTTGGTTATTCAGAGGAGGGTGAATATTCTTTTAATTTGGAACATGATGATAAGTAAGTTAAAATATGTTATTTAAGGTCATTTCCCAAAATAGAACTGAAGATTTTTCAAACTTTGCTTTCTGTTTGTTCCTCCCAAGAGAACTTAATTTTTGAAATAAAAAAGAGGGCTCCTGGTATTCATTTAGTAGCAGGAAGACCTTGATTATAATCCCAAAAAGTCCTTACAACATCAGCAAGTTATATATTATCACGAGTACTCAGGGCCCCCTATACCTCTCTGCGTATTGGTTTAAAATTTTTTTTTTCCTTTTCTCTTTTTTTTTTTTTTTTTCCCCCTCCCCCAAAAATCTTGCCTTTTTTTTTCTCTTCCCTCAGAAGGGTAAGACCGGTTTTTCCTCTCAACATCACACACCCGACAAAAAAACCCACAAAATTTCCCATCCCCAACACAAAAATAAAAAAAAAATTTAATTTAAAAAAAATAACAAAAAAAAAAAAAAAAAAAAAAAAAAAAAAAAAAAAATTTTATCATCCCCCGCGGGCTAAGTTCACATTTCCATTTTTTATTTATTTTTCTACAATAGAAACTTGTTCATATTCATTTTGAAAAAAGAAGGTGATTGCCAGACTCAGAAAAATAGAAAAAAAATATATAGGTCCCAGTACTCGTTTACGAGAAAACGATGATTTATCTCTCTTGCGAGCCTAGGACAGAAAAAGCCGCCATTTTCATAATGTCGCGGGATACGCTCAGTATAGGATGCGCAATGCAGTACTGAGGAAGGACCTTATATAAGTTTTGAAAATAAGTTGATGTGTATTAGTCTACTCCTGAAAGTTTGAGTTGGCGTTTCTGTGTTAAGTTTTTTAATCTTTTACTGTCACGGATACTTTTGTTCACACAGGAGTATAAAAGGGGTACCACCAGAAAATTGAGGCGGCCTGACAAAAATGCTGGGGTTACCTGTGATGGACTAGCATCCCATCAGTTGGAATAGCAGTACTCCTAGTCATATCAAACTATTCCAAATTAAGCCAGTGTTAATACCATTGCCTTTTGGGCATTCGCTTTCAACAAGGTTTTACTTTACCCCCCCCCCCTTAGAAAGGTAGCCAACCCTCTGAGCAATATTACTGAAAACAATACGTTTTGTAGCTGACGTTTGAATTCTGTACTCTAGGACAAACAGATATGCCTTTTCGACTATGTGTTTGTTGCATGACACTCTGGAAAAGAATGCCAGTGAGGATGTGGAGTTTGTTATTGGAAGTCGAACAGACCATCGCAAACTAGGATTGACAAAGTGGACGTTAGACAGTTTCTGCTTGTGAGTACCATGCACTTAAATTTCCTGCCTTTGTAACTTTATTCTGCAGCAACTGTAATTTAGCCGCTTGGAAACTCAACCTTAAAAAGAGGTGAGAGTAGTATTAGGTGGTTATTGTGGCACCTATGTTGCTCTCTGTTTGGTCGGCAATACTTGTGCAAGTGAACTGGTGTGAGTTGTGCCATCATGGCTCTAACCCTCACCCTTGATGTTTTACAAGGGGGCGAATTGTCCGAATTGGTTCGCCGATCAACGGGTTTGGCCTTAAACGCGCAGATTGCGTACTTTTGCGATAAGTCGAGCGGATTCCAGTTGCGAATTTTGCATCGCGGGTCGTAGACCAGTTAAGAAATTTGACGCGGATTCCGGAGGCTGCCTGTCTTGAGGTTCGGATTGTGGAATTTTTTTTCAAGGGTTGCTGGGTTATATAATGTGGGAAGGTTACCTTCGTATATATTTTACAAGCAATGATAGGAAACTTCTTGAAAAAGCACCGTAAAAAAAGGATCTACACTGTTTTGCAGTGAAACTTCAGCACAGCAAGTTTTCAAGTAACGCGGATACGGATTTGAACGTAAATAGTGGCGGATCGATGTTTTAGGCCAAAGAATAGCATGGGTGGGGAATTTGAATACCTTAAGGTTACTATTGTTAACGGTCACATCTTT
The DNA here is from genome assembly GCF_052425735.1 of Oculina patagonica. Classification (NCBI taxonomy): domain Eukaryota; kingdom Metazoa; phylum Cnidaria; class Anthozoa; order Scleractinia; family Oculinidae; genus Oculina; species Oculina patagonica. The sequence continues at coordinate 17,231,823 of NC_135769.1, forward strand.
AGCAAGTTGGGCGAAAATCGCTAAATTTAGTACTCGCTAAAATTTGTCTCGGTTAAATTTAATATACGTTAAATTGAAATAACCCTCGCCACCCCGACCCCCCTCCGAGGTAAATATAGTCGACTTAGATGTAGCTGCACTACCGTATTTATTCGATTAAACGCCTCCCTCGAATATACGCCGCCCTCGAATAAATGCCGCATTTTAGAGCAAAAATATTAATAAACGCCGCATCATGATGCGACGTTTATTCGAATAATAGACTCAATAAGCAAATCCAGTAATTATCAAGCTTGAGCAAGCCAGAAATAATTATTTTCCTTGATTGTAACAATGTTTTAAGATACTGAAAATGACTTTTGAGGCAAGCACTATAACATGTTCCTGTTTTTTTAGTTCAAATGTTCAGTTACCATGCTATTATTTGCAAGAAATGAATTGAATTTTAAATAAACGCCGCCCTCGAATAAACGCCGCACTCGAATCACGAAAAATTTAATAAACGCCGCGGCGTTTATTCACATAAATGCGGTATGTCAGTATTGTCGGTCAATAATAGCAACGTCTCGAGCGTTCTCAATCTCTTCTCACAGTGCAGTCTGCACCACGTTTTGGAGGGCAAGACTGCCTTCCCTGAGGGAGGACCCACTTTCTGATTTATTCAATTTCAAGTGACTTCGTTTTTTTTTTAAGAAAATCGCTTAATTTTATAGTCACTAAATCTTGTTTAGAAAAAAATCGCTAAGATTAGTAGCTGCTAACAATGGTAGCCTTAAGTTACTCCTATTCATCCCCCATTTTTTCCCTCACCACATATTTCAAATGCTATTCAGCTTGGTGTGCCAGGTTCTAATTTTTTTAGCCATAAAAAACGGAAATTTTAGAATCATCCGGTGTTTCGTTTCAGACTAAAATAATTTTAATTAATTTTAAAAAATTGCGATTTCTCAAGTGAACGTGTTTCTGTATTGTCACAAAAAACTTTTTTCAATGTCCCATTTAAATTTTCAGTCCTGGTAATAATTTAGATGTGATATGTAAAGAGGTTTGATGTGAAAAACAATGAATATTGCCATTAGAATCTACGTTACGTCTATCACAATTTTGTGGCCGCCATATAAGATAAAAAAATACTCGGTTATGAAAAACCATACAAAGCTATAATTTAGACATAGCGTTTCGTCCTGCCTGCTCTGTAACATTTTAGTATTTTGATGTCGTTTATTCAAGCAAACCATTATAAAAAAAAACACGAAAACCACTGATGTATAGCCAGTTCAAAAAACAAAATGCAAGGGGAGACAAACACAGTTACTAAAATTACGCAAATCACGTGTAACTATGGTTAGATGAAACAATAATGCACCCCAGATTCACGTATACCGAGGTTCTTTTTATATATTACTGTAGGATTATTTCTAAGTGTCCCCAATTAGTAGAGTGGTGTTTCCCCTCGGCTAAGGCTCTTTTTGACACGTTAAAAAAGTTTTTGATTGATTGATTAATTGATTGATTGATTTGATTGATTGATTTATTGATTTATTGATTGCAAGTCCCGTATTTCTCGCTGTTTTGTTAGTGTGCAAAGGCAAAATATGCGGGAAGCGAGGTCTCCAGAGGAATGGGGTGGAGGTAGTGAAAAACGGTCGCCCCTTCCAAGGCTGAATCCAATCGAACCAACGAAAACCACTTGGGTTAGTACTCGTTCACACAGCTCAAAAAAAAAACGGTATTACCAGTTTGGCCTACTGTTCCCCCTTGGTTAGACCAATAAGCACTCCGGTAAGCCTAATTTGCACTCTGGTTAGCCTGTTAATGAGCTTTTATTTATAGGTCAGGGCAAGGGTCACTCTTAGTTTGTACTCTTTGGGTCACGCAATCCTTCTTCCCTTTGGTGTGTCAATTTCCTTTTGCTCTACTAACTATGGTTTGCTGGCCATATTTGCCCCATCATGCAGACGATCAACCTCGTCTAGAAAGGCTAGTCATCCGCGAATAGGCCAGTTAATTCCAAACCATCACTAGCTAGAAATTAGCAATCATACAATCGTATATTATATCATTTACTATAGTACAAATAGAAAACCACAGTAAAACTAGAAAACCAACGGATATACATTTGCTTGCTATGCCTTATGTTACATAAAAGTCTGATTGTGCACAGCTACACACAGCTTTGCCAACAAATGTCGCAAGAAAAAAATCTTTTCGAGGGTTTTCTAACCAGGCAAGCTTCTGGACTGTTATTAACAAAGGAAAAACATCTGCATTGTTATCGCTAAGGATAACGACAGGATTCACTGTAAATTACATAACACATAAAACGGACTTTGCTAAAGTCTACTGAGATTCACTGCTTCCTCCCCAGTCCTCTCGCGGACTCGCCACTCCCGTATTTTGCCCGCATGATAATTTCTCACTTTCCGTAAACTTCCGCAAGCACTGCTGTGTTCCGTTCGTTCTTTCTAATCCTACTAACTGCCTCAGAGTGTCATTCCGTCATGGCGAAAGAACTTTACTTTGATCCGTCCACTGGTCGAATTCAGCAGCGACATTTACCAGCAAGTACCTCAGACTTTGTTGAAGATAGTGTGAGAAATGAGTGCATGTGTAGCTCAGCTTTAACTGAGGCTTACAACCGAGGTTCTACATCGAAAGACTTTGACAATAAAGTGAAGTCGACGAGTACCTCAGACTCTGGCGAAGCAAGCCCAGAGAGGTTTTACAAGATACAGAGTCTGCAGCTACTGGGAGATGAAGATCATCAGGTCGTAGTGCCCATTTGGATTGCTCGCGAGCCCAATCACCCGATTCCCATAAACGTTGCACCAGCCTGGATAGATCACCTACAGCAAGCCATCAAGGATATCAACAATGCTGCGCCAGGACTCTTCCTCTACATCACAAGCGACCCGTTGGAAGCGAAAATAAAGATAGCTGGAAATAGCCAGGACAATCTTTGTTTCACTCGGGGGAACATCCTGCAGACTCCCTATACGGAGATAGTCCTTTATTCCGATGAGAGTGAAAAGAAGGGCACGAGCTGTCACGAGCTTCTACACGCCCTTGGTTTTCGACCATGAGCATCAGCGACGGGATCGAGACTCTTCCCTCCATTTGAATTGGCAAAGATCTACAAAAGATTTCTGGTACACGCAGTACGAGATCGTTGAAGAGATACTGGGCTTAACTCGCTTTGATCCTTTCAGCATTATGCTGTATCCCGAAGATAAAAAATTAACTCGTAACAGGGGCGACAAAGTCTGGTTTACCAAACCACACAAGGACCTAAACAAAGAAATGAGCGAGCTTGACAAAGTTGCCTTGAACTGTGTTTATCGCCCGTGCAAAGGACCGCGTTATTCACCAAAGAAATCCCTTGCCACTGGTCTCTGGTATTGTGGAAGGTGAGTAAGCCTCGAGGCTCAGTCCTTGACCGATTTTCTGTTTCTGTTTTTCCTTTAAGCCAATAACTTCGGACTTTAATCATTGCAAAGCGCTGTGTCGCGCTACTGTTTACTTTCACTTTGCCGTCCGCATTTTTTTTTTTTTCATTACATTAACACATATACACGTATGCATGCATTGGAGGATCTCATTTTACTATTTCGAGCCCTAAATCGAAACGTCCTGAACAGGGTCCTGAAAATTATCTTGAAAGTCATCATTTTTCTGTTCGTTTTCAGCTTGAGTTAGGTAGAACTTAGAACTGAAATTAATGGGTAGCTTAAAATTCAGCCGTTCCGTCAAGTGGAGCACTCCCGAGAGAAACGTCTAAATCAAACAGCCACCAATATTTGCCGTCCGGTGTACAAATCGTAAAGCAAGATTCAGTTTGTAAAAGAAGTCCGCTTGAATAAGGAATAACAGGAAATAGAGTTCTTTTGCTCGTATACTGACATGAAATAGGTGAGGTTTATATAATCGACTGCATGAAATTCTGAAAACTACTCAGTGATATGCTTTATACTGGCGATAAGATAATTCCCTCGGAATTGTCAACAAATACAATCTTGAGAACTTGATTCGCTTTAATCTGAACAAAAACATTGCAGCAAGGAAACAAAATCACTAAAAATTATCATACGAACAACTTGACTGTGAAAGTCTGAAAATTCACCTGCTGGACTTGTTGACAAAACATTAACATTTATGTCACGACGCGGACACTCGAACCATGAGCGTAAATACTGTTCTTTCTGATAGCTTTTTTTAAATTTTTCTTTTCGACATTTTTTTTCGGAAGTAGCTTGTTTAGGCACCAGCAATAATCTCGACTTTTTTCGACATTGTTCAGTGATTTTCTTCAAAACAACCAATCACTGCCGTGATTCAAAGCATTGTCCGAGAAATTACTTAACGAACTCAAAAAAAGTGAACAAAGTCTTACAGTTTTTTTTTTGGAGAAGTAATAATAATTAACGGAGTTTTGCCCCCAAAGTAAATGCAGTGCCCATTTGAATATTTTTTTTTGCCAGCAAACCTTTTAATGTCCGTTTATTTTATGTCTGAAAACAGAGTTGTGACCTTCAGTAAACACGAGAAATTAGCATACGAGACTTGCAACTGACAAGTCGTCTATATCAAGCACGTAATTTTAATTTCAAGTTTTTTGTCTGTATAATACTTGATATGCGATCATTTTTTTCGTTGCGTATAGTGCATTTTGCCATTCGTGTGGGGAGCCCACGATAAATATCCATTTTACTGTCTGCTGGTCGACTGGCGCCGAAATTGAAAAGAGCGTTCTACTGGTTCCTCCGCTGTTGTACATAACAAACCGGAAACTGTCGTTATAATTTTACTGGTACATTTTCTGCTATAAAAACCGGGTAACAGGTCATTGTTTCAAGTTCCTGTTCACCTGACGGACTTCATAAAACACAGTTTGCTTTATTTCAGGTATTTTGGTGTCCAGTACCCCGCACATGATGGATGTTGTGGACCAATCAGTGGCATTAACTGTCCAGCCTGCAGAGTCATTCGAACTGGCACAGTGGCGAAGCTGTGGAAAAAAGGAAAATGGCAGGGGTGGACTGGGGCGGTTTACTGTGGCCGGTTTTTTGGTGTCCAATTCAAAGGACATAACGGCTACTGTGGCCCAAATAATGGCCCTTCTTGCCCTGAGTGTTCTAATGAGCTTTAGGGGCTTTCTTAACTTGAAGAAACTTTCGTTTGCCCTTGTAACTTAACTCACCCATGTTCTGCATTTTAGCTAATACTTTTGTAGTCAGTGGAAGTTATGCTATTTTCATTTTAGTGCAGTGTGCACTATTTATCTATTGGTTTAGTGGGTAGTCCAAGATAAGGGCTTAGGTGCTGAAGGACTAACACCCTATGGTGTAAACTTTAAGTTACAAATGAACATAGGGACATGCGAACGTTATGCAAACATTGTACCGAACATGGCGTCTTCTATTTACACAACTACTACTTGATTAGCAACGCGAAGTTTGTTTTCATTCATACACATTAGTTTGAGTTTCCACTGTTTTATTCAAGATGTCAAAATTAGTTCAGTCATTTTGCAGAGAATGCAACAATTAAAGTACATTACTGATAACAAAAGCAAGCTGGGATCATAAGCAATTTTCACAAAGAAAACCTTGATGGAAAAAGAATGAAAATAACACCTTAATGTCGTATTCGTATCTCAGGCCTTGGGTCGTGATTTTTGAGAAATCCAGGGGACTGAGTTATGGAGATACCCTCTCTAAACAGCGGAGACAGATAGTAAAGATTTTTCACCATTAACGGTCAAGGGTGCGTGACAGTGAATTAAAATGTCTTTTTCACGCACTTTCCCCAGGTGTAAAATCAGTAACTCACATTTTTGTTGGGGAAACTTAAAAAAAATGTAGGGAAGTAAACTGTGAGGTAACACGCTGAGTTGCAATTCTAATATTATCGCTACTGAAACCAGAGTTGAGAGCCAAAAGTTGTAAGCCACCATCCTTATATATTACTTTTATCCTACTGTATATAATGCTATACTGCTATTGTGACTAAATAGTTGAGGCTATTTCACTTTATTAGCTCTTTAGCACACTGCCCATTCTGTACTGTACCTTGCAGAACTTAAAGAAAGTAACTCTTTAATTAATTGTTGTCGGACACATCCATAATAAATCTTTTTTCAGTTCTTTACTTTCCCGGCTGTTGAGTTTCGGTACTGCCTCATTACCTAAATAACAACAAAAACAAAACCCGTTTCCTTGAGGTTATTTTCAGTTTATGTTGTTAAAAGTAGAGACCATGATGACTTCATCAATAGCCGTCTCCAAACAGTCCAACGTGACCAATCAATAGGCAACATATGTGCCACCTTCCCCTTATACTGCTGTTATTCATAACTTTCAAATAGAAATGTAGCTTGTTACGAATTAGCGGCAATTGTTCCTTCAACCCACGTAATGCTGGAAACATGAAGTAGCTCTAGCTGCAGTTTGGTCCCTTGGCGTGTGGGTAGACTGAACCTTAATGAAAATATGGTCTTTTTAATTGCTTACAGTATCCGTAAGTGAACTTTGCAATTTTGAAGCAACCTGACCAGTTTTGCAAGAAAGGCTTGCAGTTGTGTAACAGGATTTGTATATGTGAGCCCCATGACCTCTGTAATGCTGGCACAGTGCTCTACCAGTGCTCTAGTCAATAGCGAGTTCAATTTATCCCTGTAATGAGTAAGATGAGAGTGTGTTTACCCACGTACGAGCTAAAACCATGCGTGCAGGCTTTTAGCCAGGCGGGAGTCCAGGAGTCCTATGGACGGCCACTTTTCAGAAAAAAATAAAATAAATAACTGTAGCAAATTTGGAAATCTTTAGATACCTTTGCACTAAAAACTGCAGAAAAACACTTTGCGTGCTCCTTAGGCCCTCCTATGGGGACAAAGTCAGGCCCTATGAAAAAATTTGGACTCCTACTTTTTAAATCCTGGCTAAAAGTCTGCATGCGTGTGAACTGCAGATAAACAGATAAACGTAACTACATGCAGTTGCAAAGAAAAGATAGAGCATATTACGAAAGACAAAATGGTAAAAACGACTGTGATCAAAAAACCTTGGCATCCACAAGTCACGCAATAGGTCACTATTTATGACGTCCTCTAAGAGTTGCCTCCTTTGTTTCCATCAAGGTTAGTGGAACAGCAGCAGTCCTTTCTTCCAGTTATCACTGATAGTGACTTGTCATCCCTTCAAGCAGTTCATGGTTGTCACTGCCTTCTCTTGGGTACAACAGATGAGAAGCTTTTACTCTGGTAAGTTCTTGCGGGGTACATCATCTGACTGATAGTTATTTTAATAAAACTGTTTGAAATCAACCTTTGCACTTCTGAGCAACAACGAATTGCTCCCCTTTATGATCAAAGCACTAATGCATTGATGAGGTCATCTTGGGTAAATATTATTGTCATTAATATCACTTGTTTGTTGATAACAAATTTTTCAACACTCAAATGTTCAATAAAAGAATGTTGATTTATGCCATTGCTATAGCATCTAGTTTTCATGATGATACATTTAAATGACAGAAATGTTTTGAGCAAGTTCCCCTCTTGTAGAGCTCGCACCTTTAAGACATTTATCAACTAAACGGGTTTTGGTTACCATGGGACAGCATTGCCCACGTTTATGTCACATCATCTAGAAGCAGTATATTATGTAAGAAAGCCATATCTGCGGCTTCTGCTTGGTTGATATCATTCATTAAGTAGTGTGGCATCAGGTCAAGTGGTTTATTCTGAAGTCAATCTGAGTGCATTTTCTAAAAGACCAAAAATATCCTCAACGAAAATGGTCATCATATTTGAGGGAAATGTAATTTATGGAGTATTTTGTCGGGTGGCATCAACCTCTATCAGAATTTTTTTTATTAACTGGATGCCATCTTGGTACAGCCGTAGTAAATAAAGGTGACGGGTCTACACGACTCCTACGTTCGTGACATTTGTACCTTTTCCGTTCCATGTCAAATTCGGTATTTTGACCTTATTGGCCTCTGTCTTGGTACGGCCATATCGCTATATCGGGAGTTTCGATATAACGAATCGATTCCTCGATATAACGAAATAATTTTACTGCTCCCTTGGCCATATCGTTATATCGGGGTTCCATTAGATGGCATCTAGGATCTAGGGGAATGAAATAAGTCGATCTACCTTTAGTTATCACATTAGATCGATTTCAATTTATAATAGCAACTATAAATTATTTTTAGCATTTTCGGTTTGATTAGTATTACATGCTAGAGGCCTAACATGCCTGATGTAATACCAAGGGTAAATAAAGCTTTCATTAATTTCATTCATTCACTCGAGAACACCCTTGGGACGAGGTAAAGAAATGAAAAAGAAATCCTCGGAGATAAATCACCGAGGCCGGTTTTTTTTTTTTGTACCCAACGGTACGGCACCCGATAAGAAACACCATGTTAGCAACTGGAACCTTTAGTCAATGTATGTTAGGTCTTCCAAAGAGGAAATGCGATTGAGTATATGGGTAATATACATTTGAGTGCACGTATTCACTACATGAACTGAAGGATGCTGGAAAATTACTAACATCTGGGTGGGACCAAAGCTTCTCGTTCCCAGTATCCCACTGACCAAAAGAAATGAGTGTTCTATCTGAATGTTGTCTATCCATTTCCGACTCAACGGCAAGATCTGTTAAAAAAATGCCCACCTCTTATAACGAATTACCCTGGATGATTTCTTTGGGTACTTGGTTGTATAGGTAGCCAAATGTGCCCTCACTGCCCCTGTCAGTTTTGAACTACTGGCCGAAAACTTTCGTAATTAATCCTGTGTCAAGCGGGCACGAGCAGGGTAACCCACCATACATCTAGTTTTTAAAGTGAGGTCATTGGCTTAAGAGCAATGACTGAGGAAAGAGATCAGTAGAAAGAGGATCACATTTTACAGGAACGTGTTTTTATTTTACTTATTCCGTGACACGTCGAGATAACAATTCTAGTCTCACTAGTAATTCTTAAGCTTAAGTAATTCATATTGTTCATCGCATTTTACGGCAACAAAACTACCGGCCCTAGATTTATATTAACTGACAGGACTGAAGTCAGAAATCATCAAAATTACAGTATTCTCTTACGTTTATTTATGTCACGAGACCTCTTTAAGCTACACGTGCCCTGTACTTCAACTTAGAATCTTGTGGAACATGTATGGCAACCCTTTGTGAAGTCCTTGTTCAGGGAGTGCTTATGAACTTCTCTGTAAAAGTGTGGCCTCCTATTTTCATGATCCCAGAGATCCATTCCAATTCTGATCGCATTTTGATCCCTCGAGTCGTCAATTCCACCCTTCTGAACTCGATGGGCAGCCAACTGCAGAAGAATGCGCTGGAACGTAGCAGCACGACCAACGTAACCGTAGTGGATGTTTCCTGGTACGTCGTGATAATAGCATTGTCCGCACAGGGTCACCGTCTCTGGGCATCGATGTGGGCAAGATCCTCGACGAAAAGTCAGATAATTTTTAAAATCCCACGGGTTGTCTTCCCCAACAAGATCAGCGAATGCCTTGAGACACCAGGGCAAGATCCAAGCGTACCATGTGGCGCAACGTTTGATGACATGGTGCTCTACGTTCTGTTTCATCTGATTAATCAGCCAGTGAGTGACGTCTGGTCCACATCTGACAAAAGAAGTGATGTGATTTATTATAGAATATTTCCGAGAGTTTAAAAATAGTCACGAGTTAGTGTTAAAGCACGCGTTTAGTTGGACACATTCCGGAACAAGGATCCGGCACCAGAATGGTGCCATGGTGTCGCTCAAATATTAGTATTTTGGAGTCAATGGAAAACAGAATCTATCCTGGTATAGTATTTTTAGAACGTTTTGGCGGGTATAATTGGCAAAAGTGCCTGTTCAATGATAACGAGCATATGTATTTTATTTAGTTTATCTATCCATGATTACGGTGGTCAACAGTGGTTGTTGATCTTTAAATGTGGCAAAACGCTCTGGTTTGAACAACGATGCAGATATGAAAAACAAAAGATATTTTGAAGAACCATTCGTAAATTCAAAAACACACTTGCGTTTATCCAACTTGCGGGTTTTTTTTTCCAGCATGCCAGTTGTGACATGACTAGTGGTGAAAGTTTTAGGTGTTACCTCTTGGACGATTGTCTCCCTCTTGCCATTCCACTGCGACCTTGTTGTTGCCCGTAGTTTCCTGCCTCTAGGTCAGTATCCTTGTCTTGACCGTCGGTCTTATCCTGATCCGTGTTCGGATCTTCTATCTGATAACCATCGTTCAGGCTGCTTGGCTCCTGAACATCTAAAAAAAAAGAAGTCATGCTTTAGCACATCAAGCTAGAAGAACTCCCTTTAAGATGGATATAACTCGACTACCCGCCCTCTACTCTCGACGAGAAAAAAAAATACGAGAAATAGAGCGCTGGGACCAGAGACCGATCTCAGCTGTCCAGCGAAAAACTCGATGCCAAAAAAAATCTTTTATATCTTAAACGGTAGGTAAGTCCCATTGCAAAAGTAGAAACAAACGCTCTCTCTGTTATGTATAAAGAAATAAAACACTAGAAGTGTCAGGGTATTTTGCACTATACTTTGCTTATTGAGGGCGCTCAGTGGATCGCCACTTATTTGTATTTCCTCATCACTTCATGCCTGCAAAATGGGCAGGTACTTTGCGCTGTTTCTTAACAATTCAGTGAAAAGCAAAGTATTCAGAAACCGTATCCAAACACTGAACAATTCAACAATATTGTAGGTGACCTTTGTGTTTCTTCTACAGTTGTTAACAACTTTCTATGGTGTTGCAGTATTTGTGCTTACAACTTAATCGTATGGGAAAATAATCTTACTAAAGAAACTAAAGATTATTTTCATTCGCTTGCTTGTAGCGTGGGCGTTGCCCTGATGAAATAGTATCCGGTAAATTTCAAATACCTTCTTCTGAAGAAACGAGGCTGCTCGTCCCGAGAGCAAGAAACATCATAAGCAGCACATATGCCAATGTAATCTTCGACATCATTCTGATCCTCTGTGTACCAAGTAGTTGAAACACACTGAGAGCTGACGAGTAATTGTCTCCTTATATATGCTCTGTGATAGCTCATGGCAAAGTAATATTTTTGCACCTGGTCTTGACAATATTTATCAGCCTTGTTATCTTGAGGATTTACCTGGTTGTGCTGAAACGAACTGAAACAGATAATACAGCAGATGCTATTTTTATTTAGAGAGAAGCAGATAACAAATAGATGACCCTGCATTCTGCAGTTTAGCCTAATATTTATCGAAATAGTTATCTTACAGATGCCGTGTTTTACTAGGCAAAAAGCGCCTTCCCCGATTAAGAGACCGGTCGGAAATAAGTGCAACTCTTTAGAGTAAACGCCGCACCCCTCAACATGAACGGAGTGTTTACTCAAAACACTTGAAAAGAGACTTTCCCTTGCACCTTACTTGATTTCTATGGGGAGGGAGATATGACATTGACACTTAAAACGGAGTTGTTGTTGTTGTAACAAAATGAATATATGAAAGATATATTAGTGAACAGAGGATAAATGATTAAGTGATCCTCGCAGTGTGTAAGCAGTTTAAGCAATTGCATTTTTTTTTAATTTAAAATTTTTTTAAGGCTACAACGGGATTTGAACCCATGACCTCCGCGATACCGGTGCGTTGCTCGACCCACTGAGCTATGATACGTTGGGAGCAGGTTATCAAGGTATCAAGGCTCCATAGCTCAGTTGGTAGAGCAACGCACCGGTATCGCGGAGGTCATGGGTTCAAATCCCGTTGTAGCCATGTTTTTTTTTTTTTTTTTCAGGCTAAAAAATGCAATTGCTAAAATTGGTAACACGCTGCGAGGATCATTTCATTCATTTCGTTGTTGAAAAACGAGAAACCGCGTACAACCTAAGGGACTCTGAAAACAAACTCAATGTTCCATTACCGCGCACTAACTATTACAAAAACAGCTTTACGTACAGGGGCGCCATCTTGTGAACAGTCTTCCTATTAACGTAAGACAAGCAGAGTCCCTTGGGCAATTTAAAAAACTATTTAAACGATACTCTGGGGCAGGCCATCGGGAAAGAAACCTTTTTTTTTTTTTATATATTTTTTTATATTTCCCCCTTTTTTTTATATATATATAAAAAATTGTTGTTGTGAGCTTAATTTACCGTGTTTTAAATAAAGTTCCCCCATCATTTTTAGAAAAAAACAGTGAGCAGTGTGCTGTTTTTATTTTTTTTAATAAGTGCCTCCCCGAGAAAAAGACGCCCGCGTCAAAATGTCGAGGATTTACCGAGCACCGCCCGCGCTTTTTAATACACGTAAACACGGTAATATTTATCTGAATAGTTATCGTACGGCAATTAAGGTTGCGCTGAAACGAATATGTGTGCGGGGATAACCTCAGATAAACCGACACGCAACGTGTAATCAGCTCCTCCTGCGCCTTTTCCCCTCTGGACACATATCGACGGCCACCGCTTTCTTTCTTTTCTTTCCTCGTTTCTTCTTCCCTCGTTTCTTCTTCCCTCTATGTCGTATTAAATGAAAGCCTGATCGCAGATTGACGAAAAGCGTACACTCTATTAGGAGTGAGATCTGCTCATTTGATAAATCATACCGACAATATCTTGCATGAAACAGTCAACATCTCTGGTGCCCTAATACAGCATGGATATGTATTTCATTTGTTTACTGGATAGGTTTTCTTCCCTTTCTTGGAGATAACGCAATATATTGACAATCATGTTGTTCTCTGCGTATTTTTAGATGTACACATTTGTCGAAACTGATTTGAAGGTTTAAAAACGTCACATTTAATATCAATCATGTAAAACCCCGGTGTAGCCAGGATTTCGACTGTTTTGATAAATGTACAATTATTTTAATTATATACTGTAAAATTCCGGTTATAAGCCCTGGGCTTATACAACTTCGTAAGGGGGCCTTAGGTGGGCTTATAAGCGGAGGGGCTTATATCCGGGAGGGCTTATAAGCGGAATAAAAAATATGTTTCCAGAAACGAGCCACGAAGGGGAGGGTTATTCGGTTTTGGTTTAATTTTTGTGGGAAGGAAAAGAAGGGAAAAAAAAAAGTGTCAATCGAAATACTTTTTAAAGTTAAAAACGCATAATAAAGCAACATGGGGTCGTTTTTTTTTTTTTTTTTGCAATGAGTTAGCTCCGTGCTTTTTCACGTAAACACGGTAATATTTATCGAGCAATGTAGGTTGATGCTGCGCTGAAGTGGATATGTGTGTGGGGATTACCGCGGCTAGACCGACAAGCAAACTGTAATCTGCTCCTCCTGTTCCTTCTCGGACATATCGACGGCAACCGCTTCTTTCTTTTTTTCCTCGTTTTCTCTCCCCTCTATATCGTAAATGAAAGCCTGATCGCAGATTGACTGGAACGCGTACACTCTATTAGGAGCGAGATCTGCTTATTTGAATAAAACAGATTGCAATATTTCTCTTGTGGAACAGTCAACATCTCTTATGCCGTAATACCACATCAGACATGGGTATTTCCTTTATTTACTGGATAGGTTTTCTCCTCTTCTTTTAGCTAATACGAAATATATAAGCAACCATGTTGGTCTCTGCGTATTTTTAGATCCACACGGTTGTCATTTTGTACACCAGGGAACTGATTATTGGTTTTGAAACATCGCGTTAATATGATTATATCAATCATGTCAAGCCCCGGTGTTACTAGGAGCTCAACTATTTTAATAATGATTTAACACGAGGAAAGTGAAATTTGTTTCGGTCAAAGACTAAGATTTTTAAATGTATCATTTAATTAAGTGTATACAAATTATGGTTAAAAGCTTCTTTATTTGTAAAATATAATGTGCTGATAAATCTATTTTAAAACTGTTTTCAAAACAAAATATTTGTCTACAGTAGCCGGTTGCTGTGACTCACTCTAAGCTAACAATATTATGCTAATAATACCTCCTCCACAAAAAATAGCAATGATAAATATAAACCTGTCATTATCTAGGTGTTAATTTTATTATACTGGTTTGAAAACAATGGCCAGTTCCACAACTACTTGCAAAAATTTTAGACACTCCTGGAAAATTGCATTTTTAAAGAAAAACTCGTTGAAAGAATCGGAAGAACTAGCGGATAACTTTAATACTGCCCTCATCCCCCATCCCTGTTTCAAGGTTGCTGGTTATAGGTTTGAATGTAATTTCGAAATTCTGTCAACATGATAGGGGTGGCGTGAGGGGGGGGGGGAGGGGTGGAGTTTTAAATGACCCTCATAATTCCCTGCGAATAGTTGTTGAAAACTGTCACCATTTTAAATTGATTATAGTCCTTACAAAAATATCATTTCATGTTCTTGCTGGTCTCCCATTTAATGTACTATAACACTTCTGCCATTAACTCTGCTGCTGGAGATCCCTTTTGAGTAAAGGTCACACTAAAAATAGAATCACAGAGCAGTGGAAGGAACAATTAGATAAACACGAGGTAATTGGAGCAGCGGCAATCGATCTCAGTAAGGCGTTTGATTGCCTGCCCCACGACTTGATTCTGGATAAATTAAAGTTCTATGGAATTGATGATACATCATGGAGCTTTTGCGCAGTTATCTATCATCACGCTTTCAAAGGGTAAAATTGAGCGGTACTTACTCAGCATGGAAAGAGGTTTCTAGAGGCGTGCCACAAGGATCCATTCTTGGGCCATTGCTGTTCAACATATTTATGAACGATATGATATATGCGATAAGGGAGTGTAAGCTGTTAAGTTATGCCGATGACACCAAGATCTACCATTCCCATGCTAGCCCCGGGGCTGTCGAATTAGCTGTTAACCAAGACCTAGAAAATGCAGCTACGTGGTTCAAAGAAAATGGTATGAAAGCAAACCCGGACAAGTATCAAGCCATAGTACTCGGCAAAAACTCTCAAGAAATCAGCCTTAAATCCGGCGATATTAACATTCCTATTAAGGACCAGATCAGCCTATTAGGGGTGACATTGGATAGTAAATTAAAGTTCGACGCCCATGTTGCCATCGTATGTCGAAAAGTCAGCAGTCAAGTTAATGCTCTTAATAGACTGAAGAACATTTTACCGTTAAAAACAAAACAGTCGCTGTATCGTTCTTTCATTTTACCACATTTTTATTACTGTTCTCAAGTCTGGCACCATTGCGGGAAAAGAAACACCAGAAAACTGGAAAAAGTCAATGAACGGGCATTACGTTATGTTTTTAAAGATAAGATATCGTCATACGAACAATTGTTGAAACGAATGAGTTCCCAGATCCACTGCAAAATAGACGAATTCAGGACATGTTGTGTACTATAAATAACTGCCTGAGTAACAAAGCCCCACCTAGCATTAAGAACCTAGTTTCATTAAGAAGTTGTAGTTACAATCTTAGGGGTGAAAATATGCTGGCCTTGCCAAAAGTAAATATCACCTAGTACGGACTAAAGTCATGGCGCTACTTTGCCACAAAAATATGGAACGAGCTACCAAATGAAATCAGGGCCACTGTTGGTAAACATAGGCACGCTAAGCGTGCAGGAGTTATTTTTTTCAATTTATGGGGTGGCTTGGGGTGAGACTGAGTGATTGTCCTGTTGGGATGGTTTATGTCATGGCTTGAGCTATTTACGGCGGCCCACGGAGTCACTTTTTTGCACAAATATTGCTTGCAAACAAAATATTTTTTACGTGCACTTTGATACATCAGAACTGTTTTATTGTAAGTTTTCATCACTTAATTGAAAAACAAGTTAGAACTAATTTAATTATCAAAATGTCACGAAATGGCACGTTCTTATTCTGTTCAAAGCGGTTATTTTGTTGCTAGCTTTGTAGCAACCGTAACGTGATACTTTTGTTTGTTACAGTATACTTTTGGCTTTTTGCCAAACACTGTAACATGATACTATTGTTTTCCTCATTTTTGTAACATGACACCTTTGTTCAATGACCTTCAATAGTCATTGAACGAAAAGTAATAAACGAATCAAATCAAAAACCACTCTCTTCGGGGAAGTTCTTTAAAGCGCAGTTCACCTGCAGTATTCGTTTCCTGTCAGAACTGTTCAACAAAGATTTTGGTTCATTCACAACGTAAATTTTATTCAACAAACAAGAACTAATTGAGTTATCAAATTGTCACGGAATGGCACGCTCTTATTCTGTTTTTGCTATCGATCGTAGTTGCTTTTTACAGCAAAGTTAATACCTATACCGGTTCATTAAATGTTTGAACGAGATTTTTATAAGGTATAAACACAAACGCCACTTCTGAATTGGTGAATTGAGCAAGAAGCTCAAATAACCGAGTTGGAATTCGCGCGGTCCCGCCGAAAAAAATGGACAAACATAACTTCCGATCAGGCGTTCTTAGGACAAACATGAAACGCGTGTGCAGTGTCACGCATAACAATCGCTTGTGCCATAATTTAGAATGCAAGTGTTAAATCTTAAAGTTCACTCTGTCATTTAGTTTTCTTTTGAAAAACGCAGTTACATGTGTATGAAAGAATCTCAATCGGATACTTGTGTGCAGCGATGTGTTGAATTTAGGTTTACGCTGGAGTTATTCGAAAGGTTTCAAATTACCTTTGACATATGCAAATTTTGGCCAGTTTTATAAACGGCGCCGGTTTTAATCAAAGGGCACTTAGAGCCAGCTCATTCTTTTGCCTTTTTTTTGGGGGGGGGGGGGGGTAGGGTTTGGGAGTGGTGGTGGGTACTGAAAATGTACTGGTACAGTCCACAGTCAAGGACAGTCCCCTGTAAAGTCAAAATCAGATACGCATGTAAAAAGAAATGAAATCACAATTTCACATGTACTAAAAATGGTGCAGCGTGAATCAAGTTGCCGAGCTGTTTAGACCTTAGGGACCCTGAACCTATTTTTACGTATTTTAACACGCGCTGACACAAGCGATCAAGTCCATTGAGGCAGCCGGAAGTAATTTTACATGGCCCCATTCCCCGCTACGTAAAAGTCCACAAGCAGTTATTTAAAAAAGAAATAGTTTTTTGTTTCCGGATCGTTTGGTATTTCTATTGTGTAATTAAACTGCAAAGCTTTTTGCTTTCTTGACAAATATAATTTCGATATTTGAAGAACATGTTTTTACTGTTAAAACGTGTGGACATCGTGGTTACGAGCTTTCTTCTGGTTGGATAGCTCAAATCTTCCACGAAGCTCAGATACACATGTGAAAAGAAATGAAATGAATATTTGTGACCGTTTTAGATTACTGAATTGCGTTTTGAATTACCTTTCTGTCAGCACGCATCTACCGGGAGTGACAATTGTTGTTCATGGATTGAGCAGCGAATGAAATTTTAGAGAAAGATGCACACGAATACGTCGTGTAAAACGGATGACGTGAGTCACGGGAAATGAGATGACGTGACAGGAGACAAAAACGTGCTGCTCGGATGTGGTGTTTTGATCAGTGAGCTTCATAAACATTAATTAGAACACGTCATATGGCAAGCGTAACTCCATAGTAAAAGTTAAAAATAAGTTCCATGAAGAAATCTTGGTGTGATATCTCTAGATTTTTACCGACCTAATTAAATGTAGATGTAGATGTAGAATCTCAACAACGGGAGAGGGGTAGCGTATTAAATTTACTTCCGGCTGCCTGGCGGGACTTCATTGCGTGTAACAGCGCACGTTAAAATGAACCTTGATTACGTGTGTCAGCACATGATAAAATAAACCCCCAGGTTGTCAACATTTCGACTTTGTGATACACGTTTCCTTTTTTAAAAGTTCCGAAATTGTGATTTGATGTAAATTTATTTATTACACTATAAAATGATTTCATTTCTTTTCACATTTGTATCTGAGCTTCATTGAAGTTATTTTAACGTTACTTAGGGGGGAGGGGTAGCATGTAAAATTAAATTCCGTCCACACATTTTTGTCCACGCTGCGTAACGTCATAAGTTAATTTTTGAATGGCTCTTTATCGTTTTACTTGGACGTGTCCAGGGTTCTTAGAAAGAGGAAATTTAATAAAAAATATACATTTGATACATTTTCGGCGACGTGCGCAGATCGTGCATTTCTAAAAAAAGAGTTGACGTAACTTTATTTTTGGTTCATTATGCACGTACAGAAATGCGTGCGGGGTCGCGTACGGGTGAACATCAGCTGCGTCACGTCACGAGCCAAAACCAACTCTACTTCAAACGTACCAAAAAAATTCCATTGTATATTTTTTTTAGATCGCTTTTTATACTTTCTGTTGGACATAGACAGATTGGGGTCAGGGCCGAGGACATGTTGAGCGGTCTCAGAAAAGAAAAAAATGAAAATATACATTTGATAATTTTTGTAATAACGACACCTGCGGGTCGTAGTCGTAGTTGAAGTAGCTTTATTTTTGGTTCATTGTAGACCAGTAGTTCCGAAATTGTCATTTGATGTTAATTTATTTATTACACTATACAATGATTTCCTTTCTTTTCACATTTGCATCTGAGCTTCACTGAAGTTATTTTTGGCGTTACTAAGGGGGCAGGGGTAGCATATAAAATTACTTCCGTTCTACAACTTCCGTCCACACAATTTTGGTACACGCACACGCGTGCAAAACAACTTCCGTCAACATCTGTATGACTCTAATACCTCATTCTTGAGAATGAGCTAAAAAGCAAAATTTGTATAACAACTCTAAAGCTGTAATAACAATTGATGCCGTTATCTGTGTTATTAATAAAGACAAGTTTAATTCAAGAAGAATTTAAAGAACTTTATTATGGTAAATTCACAAGAAATAAATCACGTTTACTTCCAGCTAGACGCGATGGCGCGACTCAAGGTTGTATTGCCATTTGTTTATTTACGAAAGGCTTCACGGCTCCAATGTTTTTCACGTCAAATGTTTCGTTTGCCGACTACAGAATTTTTACAACACAAATTTAAGAACCGGTTTTATTTACGGAAACTCTTGCCTGAATTTCAGTAGCGACCAGAAAAAGACGTCTGAAATTCAGGCTACTGAAACTTTGATTAGGCGGAGCAGAAGTTTTTAGTTCGGTTTCTACCAATTTTATTCTTAGGACTCGTCGTTCGCCGTCTTTCTCGGACGGTTTGGAGTTTGGAGTTGGCGCCGGCGGAGTCTCCAGTAACATTAGGGAATCTAAAGAAGCTTCCTTTTCAGTTTCCATTTCTTCAACTCTTTGTAAATATACCCACAGTATTAACATCATAATGACAACATTATTTTTTAAATCTCAGCTGTGTGCAAATGCTTTATGTTATTTTTACCACGGTCAGGAAAGCTAGCCTTTTCAAAACGAACGCTCGAATAAGACGAATAACAATTTTGTGTTGGGCCTTTTGCTGACGGCGTGTGCATTGTAAGCATGCGAGCGTTAAGCAAAATACGTTTCAAATCCATGATAATTCACAACTCTCCAATTAATCTTCGAGCTGAAATCTTTCAACGAAAACGAAATGCGAAGCACCTAATTTCGTCAGATTACTTCGCCTTTATAAACTGCAATTTGATTGGTTCTGATAGTACCTGAAATCTGATTGGTGTGACAAACAAACATACTTCACTGACCCACTGACCCACTGACTGAGTCACGGAACATCGCGCCGACTAAAGAGCTATTTTGAAAAAATAACTCAAAAATGAATTTGTCCGAAGGATACGCACTGTAAACTTTTAAACTTTTTAGCCGAGTAGATGTAAATTGTTTT
Organism: Oculina patagonica; assembly: GCF_052425735.1. NCBI lineage: Eukaryota > Metazoa > Cnidaria > Anthozoa > Scleractinia > Oculinidae > Oculina > Oculina patagonica. Next base: position 17,251,561 of record NC_135769.1, read on the forward strand.
TTATATATAGCATTTTTAACATAGTAGACACAATAATATTTTTAGGTAGTGCATTTAAACATTTTAGATTTTAGATTATATATTTTTACATTCTTTTTGATTCTATTTTAGTTTTCTTTTATCTGTTATTTTAGTGGAACATCTGTAAACTAGCTATTCTAAGCTAAGCATGTTTCCCACTTTAAATAAAGTATTGCATTTGTATTGTATTGTATTGTATTGTTTGTGAATTTTTGAAATTCGCGTTAATTACATGTATCGTTAATTTCCTATAATAAGATATATTTCATTCTGGGTCATCCATTTGCATTTTGCTTCTCTCCGAATAAAAATAGCATCTGCTGTATTATCTGTTTCAGTTCGTTTCAGCACAACAAGAAAAGGATCCTCAAGATAACAAGTCTGATAAATATTATTATCAAGACCAGCTGCAAAAATACTAATTTGTGATGAATGTATCAAATTCAGGTTAATTTCACGTACACTATTTTACAGCATTGTTATTTAAAGACACCTTTATATTTCCGGCAAAGTAATGTTTCCACGTCATCTACTTCTTCGTCGCGTACGTGGAAAGCGCCAGGACGGGATGTATTCCATCCCTTGCCCCATTCATTGAATATTAGTCACTATTTGGTCTGTTTAAATATTTTTGTTGTGTACGGTTTATCAGAATAAAACCTCAAGTTCTGTTGTTGGACGTTGTTGTTTTGTCTTTTGAATAGAGCAGGTTGCTATAAAAATTACTACGCTTCAAATTTGCGTCAATTTACTGCATGTAAGCACACCAAACGAGAATTCGCGTTAAATAGATACATGTAAACATAAATTTTCGACAATTCGCGTTAATTTTATCACGCGTACATTTTGTTCGCGTTGTTAAAATGCTTCGTTATATTCCCATAATAAGGTAACTCCAAGTCCAGTATCGAAAAGAGTGGAGCCTACTTAGTTTTGTTTTTGTGTGTTGTGTAGTTTGCTATGTAAATGTTAATTATACCTGACCTTTTTATAAATTATTGTAATAAAAACTAAGTATGGCTGCCCAATCTTGTTAGCCAATCGTGGTTATTCTGGGCAGCCATGCACTTTACTTTATTTTCTTTATTATTGTATTGTTAATTTAATTGAATGTATAGGGTGCAAATAAAGTTGTTGTTGTTGTTGTTGTTGTTGTTGTTGTTGAGTGGAGACCTGTAAATGCCCAATGCTTCACAGAGGAGCAAAAGGGGTACTTTTTGCACAAAAGAGTACTAACAAGGCATTGTGTAGTGATATTCCCATAATTAAGGTGGAAAGAGCATGCTATCTAGCTAGGCAATATTGTTTTAAGAATGTTATATTGATATAAGGATTCCTTCAAACATATTCGCATTCCTACATGTATACAAACTGCACTGATGTTAAAAATAACCTGAACTTCTACATGTTATGTTGTGCTCCACAAACAAACAAGATACAACTTTACAAAATCGTGCAAGCAGCATCCCCTTCCTTGCCAACGAATTCCACTTTATCCATTTGATCAAGCTACAATGGGTCACTAAATTACATGGCCAGGTTTCAAACATTTATATAAATGATATCATCCAAGCACTAGTCAATCAGAATAATGCAGCTATCCAGCACAGTTTTACATCACCAGATGTGACATAGCTTTAGTACTGAGGCTCCCCCAGGGATTTCAGGGAACAAGAGAACATTGGCATTGGGAACGTGGGAACAAAAGGAATATAAGACTGAGAACACGGGAACAAAAACATATTTTGAGGAACGGGGAACACCAAAATCGAAGAAATACTTTTAGGGAAAACCAGAACACAAGGGAAATTTTGTTTAATCCAATTCACAATAATTATGTCAGAATAGTAATATTATTGTTCCATTACATTCACTTTTGCTTCAGGAATCACAAAACATGCCAGCAATTACGATCCATTAGTCTTGGAACAATGGGTTTGGGTCATTTGTCTTGTCTTAAAGCATTCACTGAAAGGGTAAGAAGTACAGTTTCTATTTGAGTTTGTCTTGAGAAGATTTCACATTATGCAGATAAGTGGTAAAATATTGTAATTAGATACTAAAAGCTGCTTTACTTTTTCAGGGATTGCTGTTTCTAATGATGTCTAGTACATCAGGAGAGGTATTTTATGTTAAAAGTGTATACAAATTTCCAGACCCACCCTTTAACACTATTGCATTCAGGGCGTACTGTTGACAAAAATACGATATAACTTATTACGTCTTAACTGTTTTAACATAACGTTTTTATCAAAAATAAAACACCTTTATCGGTAACTGCTGCAGAAAAAGCACATGTTGTTTGTTGGCTGTTCATGCTTTGATGGTTGGTTGATGATGCTTGGATGTGAGAATGGCCAAGCCAGGCCCCTTTTATACAAGATACGTATTAAAAATTTAAAAATTTCTGATACAAACCAGTGCATCTGGATGTGGCTCCCCAAAATTCCAGTGCAGAACACTGCATTTTAAGAAAAGAAGACCTTTTAAAGACCAATGCATGACTAAAGCCTACACCAACACCTCGTCATCATAATCATCATCACTTTGTTTACCCGTGGATTTTGCAGAGTAGCTTATACAGCTTATATCTCCGAGCATTTCACAGTACACAGCACAGTGGGTAAAGACCAGACCACAACACCGGGAACTCCATGCCCTACTCTTTACGATAAGTGAGTGGGTTCTTTTACGTCCCCTGCTGACTGTAACACTGAAGATGTAGGAGACGGGACCTACGGTTTATCGTTCTTATCCGAGAAGACTAGAATATCTTACCATTTGCAGATATCATTCCAAAAGCAGAATATTCTCCTCAGTTATTTTAAGACCCTGAGTGTTGGTCCAGTCTGAGTCTCGAACCCGAGACCTCCCACACGGTAGTCCGGCACTCTACCAACTGAGCTAACTGGTCGGCGGTCAGTTCAAACTCATGTTATTGTTTGGTGAAACTCTCATGCACTGTCAGTGTAGAGAATTCGTCTCAATTGACCTAGGCTTGTTCATTGTGATAACTAAGAGTTGAATAAAACCAGCTTCATCTTTCAGAAACGCATTTCTCGTTTCCTCCAGGGTTTTTAATTAAAGCTATGTGTTACTGATGTGTCGTCTTTGAACTCTTTTATTTGTTGCATGTCACAGACGTTCTCATACTTTATTATTTTATGCAATGTCCTTTTCAGGGAACTGATTGTGGAGAAGACTCAAATACTGATGCTTGTTTGTTGTTTGCTTTGAATCCTAAAAACTCAAAAATGATATGCTTGGAATGTTTTTACTTAGAGAAAAGGTAAATTTGATTACCATAACATTTATTTATGTAAAGCAACAACTATTATGATAAAACCATCGATCAGGTGCATGCCATGTTTCTACTACAAGGGAGAGCTGGCATATTTTTTTTTGACATAATAATAATAATAATAATAATTTTTTTTTTTTTTTTTTTTTAAATTAAATTTTAAATAAAAACTTTATTAACCAATTTCTAAAAGAATTACAATGATTTGACTATTCGAATTAGAACTTTATATATATAAACATATTATTTACATAATAATAAAAACAGTGTCTTTAAAAATGTAGAAAAATAGTAAAAGCGACTTCGAGAGCAATAATAATAATAATAATAATAATAATAATAATAATAATAATAATAATAATAATTAATAAGATAACAAGATATTGGTCTTATGTAGATACAGTAGTCGGTCATGTTAAAGGGGTCCCTACTTAAGAAAGCAATTGACAAAGCTTCTTTTCTGGCCAACAAAAAGTGGCTTGAGGAAAAAACAAGGAGCTATGTCACGATATTTTAAGTCATTTTTTGATTACATTCAAATTGAAGGAAACCTAAAAATAATAGTTTTCTGACACACAAAAAAAAAAACAATACAGGAGTAGTAATAAACCGAATATAAAGAAGGATGGTTTTGACTGACGATGATTAAGACGAATTACGGACAAACTTGAAAATACTTGCCAATTTTTTCAAGATGCGTTGTCCGTGAAGTAGCTCTTTTTAGGCAGAGCTCTTCTGTACATGTGTGCAAAGTGAACTGGTTGTACAAATTCTTTTTACTCCATATATTGTATTATAATAATAGGCATCTCTTTCTTTCCAGACTGAACACAGTAGGCACAAATGGTCAGTATATTGCTGCAGGACAGCAGGCGACGGGTAAAGTGAACATTTGGAACATTACCAACAGTCAGAGTCATGCTACTCTTCAAGTATTCCAAGGTATTTTGATGCTTCATTCATTTTGTCAATAATATGCATTTAAAGATTACTTGCTGTATACATGTGGCTGCCCCATGCACATCCCCACTATGGAAGTGTGGTACCTCTAACATCCGCCCTTAGCTCCATCCATGAAATAGTGATCTCCATCCTCTCCATTTGTGAGTAAGACAGTTCAAAATTGTAAAAATCCAATTTCATTTTTCAACATGTTAAAACGACAACTAGTAACATAAAAATGTGCTGCTCAATAGCTTTACACTGATTTTCACATGCCAAGATTTCCCCTACACGGACTACAGTTGGAATCACAGCAAAATAATAATAACAACAACAATAGAATGTTGATTGGTTTTAAGGTTGACCTTGATGGTGTGCTCTGTGAATTATGTCTTGTTCCCTCGGAAAATCCTTATATACGCAGTTACATCGTACTATTGGCAGTGCAGCCAAATCATAAGGCTAAAAAGCTTCTTTTGTTTTCCCATCACTCAGATTAGAGACGTAAATTCAAGAGTCGACTTATTTGGACATGTTAATATAATGGCCGTTTTTTGTGAGAAAACCTTGAAGTCACGCAGCTCTGCCTAAAGTATATAAACGTGCTGGGATTATTTCAGGTAGCTAAGTAGTGTGACAGCTATAAAAAAGACTTAAGGTTGTTGAAGGAACAGCTCGATATGTACAAACTGTATTGATTACTGTCATGTTATGCTTTCCAGATGAAGTGAACAGTATTGGATTTCATCAAGACAGGCCTGTTATAGCCTTTGGTAGCACTAGTGGTTGTGTTCATTTGTTCTCTATGTGTTGACATAGATTTACCTTCACAAGCTAAGGAAGGTGGCCTGAACAGCAGCTTTTATAGGAGTTTTACATTGCTGCTGTTATCGTTGTCTGATTGCTCTTTAAGGGGAAGGGGTTACCTTGTACATACACTGTCATTCTGGTCTTCAGTACATGGAATATTTTGACCAATAAGCAAATACTGCTTTTCATGAATGTTTGTTTCTGTTTTATTAACAATTTCAATCTATTGATTTAACACAAATAGGTATTTCATATGTTAAATTATAAGTCTGCAATACCTTTAATGTGTACATGATATTTAAACTTCATGAAGGGGAAAGTAATTATATTTAAAAAGGTTGCTGTAATGGTGATACTGCACAGGCAATGTGGTCCACACTATCTGTATTGCTTATTACCAGTAACTCAGGTTTCCATAGCTTACTTCCCCAAAAAGCGCCATTCTAACGGCTGTCATTGTCATGCAACACTGCCTACAAATATTAATTTCACAAGTATATTTCTCTCATTTTGCACCTTTTTTCTATCGGTTTTTTGTAATAGATATGTCCTGTCTGTTGTTTGTACGTATCAGTGACCAACTCGAAAGCTTAAGCTACTTTGGCCACTAAGCACATTTTAACTCGGTTTTTAATTGTATATTTTCCTTCTTCTATTTATGTATTTTCTCCTCTATGTATAATTTAATTGTATAATATAGATAGTGCAAAAAATAAAGTCTAAAGTCACAGTCCTTCGCCATCTGCCTGTTGTTATTGGAAATACTGGGCCAGAACACTGATTCTTTTGCTAGAAGGGTACACTTGTTTGTAGGACTACTTGTAAGACTTGGCCGCTCATGGATCCTGGCACCACGAACCTGCTGCCTTTCTACCAAGCCGTACTCTAGAGTGAGGTCGCATCTAAAGTTCCAAAATTCCCACAGTTCTTGTGGGCATTGCTTTCTGTAAGCAGGCCATCCACTGAAGATGGTATCAGCGCAGATTCATTTGGAGTTTTGTGCCATGGAAGCTATTAAAATAGCTGTAAGGTCAATGGGGTGTGGATATGATGTCAATGCTACGCTGTGATGCTGATGGAACTCACGTTATGTCAGAACAGCATTATGACCTCGTTGTAGATTATTATGTCTTGGATTATTATGTCTTGGTTTTGCAACTCGTGTTATCTGAGAACAACATATTGTCCTCGTGTTATCTTGGGCAGCATATTGACTTTCCGTAACATTGTAATGTCTTACTTGGGTGGCGATTTTCTTATGGAATTTATGTTATCTGAGGACAGCATATTGCGTGGTAGATTACCTTATTGTTACTAATTTTTGCGGGACTTAATTTTCGCGACTTTCAAAAAATCGCGAAATTAAAGACCCGCGAAAATTAATTTCAAACGTTTTCTATTGTATGTTTTATGTTTATTACGTATTTTTGGCGAAATCGCGAAAATTAAGTCCCGCGAAATATTCCCGTTCCATTTTCGCGAAATTAAGTTCCCGCGAAAATAAGTAACAATAAGGTATTATGTCTTACTTGGGTGGCAAGTTCCTTGTGGAACTCATGTTAATTGAGAACAGCATATTGACCTCGTGCCACATTACTTTGATTGGTGCGTTCCTTACGGAACTCGTGTTATCTGAGAGCAGCATATTGACCTTGTGCTAGATTATATATCTTACTTGGATGGTGAGTTCCTTATGGAACTCACGTTATCTGAGAACAGCATATTGACCCCGTGGTTGATTATTATGTCTTACTTGGGCCGTAAGTTTCTTATGAAACTCATTATATCTGGGAACAGCATATTAACCTCGTGATACATTATTATGTTTTAGTTGGGTGGTGAGTTCCTTATGGAACTCACGTTATCTGAAACTGCATATTGACCCCGTGGTAGATTAATATGTCTTACTTGGGCAGTAAACTCATGTTATCTGAGAACAGCGTATTTACCTCGTGATACATTATTATGTCTTACTTGCGTGGTAAGTTCCTTATGGAACTCACGTTATCTTTGAACAGCATATTGACCCCGTGGTAAATTCTCATATCTGACTTGGGTGGTAGGTTTCTTATACAACTCATGTTATTTGTAAACAGCTTATTAACCTCGTGATTCATTATTATGTCTTAGTTGGGTTGTGAGTTCCTTATGGAACTCACGTTTTCTGAGAACAGCATATTGACCTAGTAAATTTTTATGTCTTACTTTGGTGGTAAATTTCTTTTGCAACTCACGTTATCTGAGAACAGCATATTAACCTTGTGATACATTATTATGTCTTACTTGGGCGGTGAGCTCATTATGGAACTCACGTTCACTGAGAACAGCATATTGACCTCGTGGTAGATTCTTATGTACTTGGGTGGTAAGTTCCGTATCGAACTCACGTTAACTAAGAACAGCATTATGACCTTGTGGTAGATTATTATGTCTTACTTTGGTGGTAAGTTAATTTTGCAACTCACGTTATCTGAGAACAGCATATTAACCTCGTGATACATTATGTCTTACTTGGGCGGTGAGTTCCTTATGGAACTCACGTTATTTAAGGGCTGCATATTGACCTCGTGCTAGATTCTATGCCTTACTTGGGTTTTAAGTTCCTCATGTAACTCATGTTATCTGAGTATGTATCACGTGTTCCGGCACCGAAGTACATTTTGGGCGATGTAAAGCTTTTTTTACAAAGCTAAAACTTAGAATTACTTACCTTTATAATTCACAACACTGTAGACACCGAAATAAAAATTGATAGGAGAGTACAATCTTTCTGCTCTCGTAAGCGCTGTCTAGCTGTGTCTGATCCTGTCTGCTCGATTCAACATCGCTTTTCCTTTGCTCACACATAAGCTTAAATGAAAAAAGAACAATTACATTATTTGAAAAACGATGAAATTGAAGATTTGTCCTGGAAGAAAAAGCCAGCTTGTTGTTCCGAGTCCGAGGTTATCTTTTGCGGTTTTATCTCGCAAATGATTGGTCGCGAATCAATAAACATTTCAGAAATTTTCTCTGGTGTTCACGGTTTTACGGGAAAGACTGTAAGAGAAGGAGAATTTGAACGATATTTTGCTAACAAAAAAATTTTAAGATAACGCACCAAAGCTCAATATTATACCAATATATAAGGAATATTTTATATCTTTTTTAAGGATTAGACTTCAAAGAAACACTAACTAGTCATATAGGTTTACAATGTACAGTCAAGCCGACCCATTTTAAGTCATCTACTTCTTTACCAGCAAAGTCAGAGTGTATTTATCATGCCATTAAAGGGGTAGTATCACCTAGATTTAGTGCAATTCGAAAATCCTATATTGGCCTGGCCTTGCTTAAACGTACTTTAGAAGTCCTGAAAATTGTTAAAACGTGGTTTGGGTACAGACTGGTAGGAAAGAAGTGGCCTGAAAACGCCGGCCGACGTTTTCAAATTTGACGGTTTTACTTGGAAGAAAATTTCTTAAAAACCATTGATTGCGGTTTACATCTTTAAGAATGATTTCATACCTTTCTTTTGTTGTTAAAAGGTTGTTTTGCTTAACAATGAGTGCATCCTCGTAATTCTAACAAAATGTACGGGAAACTTAGAAGATTTCTTATGACACTGTCCCTTTAAAGGGCATAAGCCTTAGATAAACTACATAAGAAATTTCCAACAAGCCACAATGATGCAAGGAAACTGAAGAGTTGGTAAGCCGAGTAAAACGTCAGACTTTTATTCTCCGCGACCAATGTTACAGCATCCCACCCAATTCCCATCTCTCCCATAAACCACGAGGGAAAGGACCAATCACAGCACACAACACAATACAAAGGATTGTGATTTTATTTTAATCAGACCAGGTCATGTCAAGTTCAAAAGTTATTTTACACTTCCTTTAGTAACAGCTGAATCTAGACAGCAAACCTTATCGTTTCTACCCTTTTTGGAACCTAACTTTAAACCATACTACAAGCTTTTAATAACTTTAAGTGTTTAATCTAAAATGAGCTCAAAAATGACAAAACGGATGTTACTTCAATACATGTATTCTGTTATACATGTACAGCTTCAGCCATCCTGGGGTCGTGCATCCCCACTTAGTATCGTGTAGTACATCTGGAGCAACCAGAAGTGCCGTGCAGATTAAGGGAGTGAATCCTGCTAGTGACTTCTCTGCAAAACCGAGACCTTTTGCTTGGAACATCCCATTGATCCATTCCAATCCTTATCGCGTTCTGATCCCTCGGGTCATCAACTCCACCTTTCTGAACTCTGTCGGCACCATACAACAGAAGCCAGCGGCGGATGGTAGCAGCACGGCCAACCCAACCATAATGGATGTTTCCTGGTACATCGTAGTTTACACATCGGCCGCAAAGGGTCACAGTACGTGGGCACCGAGATGATGGGCATGAACCTCGACGGAAAGACTGAGTGCACTTATAATCCCATGCTCTGCAGTTAGCAACAAGGCCAGCAAATTTCGTCAGGCATCTGGGCCAAAGAACAGTATTCACCCAGCTGCGACAACGTCTGATTTCCCTGTGGTTCCTGTTCCGGTTCATCTGACGTACCAGCCAAGAAGTGACATCTGGTCCACATCTGTGGCAAATGGAGCACAAAGTTTTAAAAATATTTTGGATTATTGCTGCAGGACAGGGAAAGCATGAGCTATAATCTTACAGAGCCTCTGAGAATAGTGCAGTATGTAATGGGTATATTTGTTTCTGCATGTCTTATCTACATCCTACCCCTTTGTAAAACTGTTGCAAACTGTATTAAATGGCAGTTAAAGGTGTAAATACATCTCTCTTTAAAGACATTCTTTCAACACTTCAAGTTTTTACCTTTTTAAGATTCAAAATATCTCAAAGATCCACGGTTTCCAAAGATTTTTAAACTCTTGCAACGTTTTTTGAACTGTAAGTATAAACCCCTTGGCATGGGTTCAAGAACTTATACAGAGTATACAGAGTGAAGGGCACACAGAACACTATTTTAGCTATATATGAAGACAGTTTTCTGGTTTCTAGGATTCATTACTCTCCAAGGGTTCATTGTTCTCCAGATTTGATATACATGCTCTCCCCTATACCCAAGTTTCAAAATTACCATTCAAAACATTACAACATTGAAAACAATTGATTTAAAGTTTTAATATGCGAAAAAAATTCAAGTAAGCGACAGATTTGAGCTGTGACATTACTAGATTTGAAAATTTAAAAATAAATTCAAGTTACCTCTTGACGGATCTTTTTTCTCTTCCTTCCTCAGTTTCGTCCTCATACAGTCCTTCTTCTACCTCAGTCGTATCATCTATATCCTGGATTCCATCATCAGCCAAACTCATGTCCAGATTGTCCAGCTGATAGCCATTGTTCCACGCGTCAAGCTCCTGAACATCTAAAAAATAAAGGCACGCTTTTGATTTGGGAGATTAATCACACTTCTTTCAGGAAGAAGGACTCCAATATTTTATGCAGCATCTGCTCCCTCAATAAACTCAATATCGAAAAAGATTTTTATAGAAGCTGAAACTAATGCATGTCTTTTTAATTTTCTGGTACTCTGTCACTTTAAAAGCTTTGAAATTCTCCTTAAAGTGTCGACAAACAAAACATTCAGAAACGTTTCGCAAACCGTAACCAATTTGGAGGTTACAATATAGCAATTGTCTTTTCTTCTATGGACTTATATTTTCAATTTTGCTACCTACAATATTGCAAAAGTTGTTTATAGTTTTGAAAAAACTTGATGAAAAAAAAACACTATATAATATACGAGCATAGTAACGAAAACGCATCCATTAAAGTTAGCTGAAGGTTTTTTAATGTTGTTAATGTTAGTTTAAATATTCTTTAATGCTGTTAAAAGTTTTAGTTTCAGTTCATTCATTTTTAATCAGGGAGCATCCAGGAAATGGCTATGAGTTCTGAAACATTTTGCACATACCATCCTCTGTTGAACCAAGATAGCTTTCCCCAAGAGCAATAAGCTTCAGAAGCACCACACATGCTATCAGAATCTTGAATGCCATCACTCTGATCTTCAGTGCACAAAGCAATAAACTAACTGAGAGCTGATGAGCATCTAGATTTTATAACCATTCAAGAATTTTATATTGATGCAAGAATTATATATTGATTTTTAGGGGGTTATATTGACTCAAGGGCATGGATTTAAGAGTATTTTATATTATATCACCTAGGTAAAAAAGGCTCCATGCAAGGAAATAAGACTTCAATACACGCTCACTTGTTCACTCAACCAATGGGAATATACAGATATCAATAGAAAATTGTCATCTGCATTACAATGTTTCAAAAATTATAACCACTTAGAAAAGGTTCTAGAATTCTCAAAGTCCTAAAAATACATTAAGTCCTAAAGATACACGCAAAGTCCAAAAATAGATTACCTTAAAAAATTCTAGTTAACAATAAGTTAGAATTAGCTAAAGACGCTAAAGACGCCCTTCCAAACAAATGAGACTTTTTAAAACAATTTACCGATGAAATTATTATTTCTAATAAAAAGGGAAGATCATGCCGTAATTTGGGGAAAGATCAGTTATCAAGCAGAGTGAGACACTTGAATTGATTCAAGAATTTTTTTAAATATTTAGATTTTGTATTGATTCAAGAATATAAATATCGATTTATGAATATATCATTCAGTTAGCTGAAGGTTAATTTAAGCAACTGTAAGCAAGGGAAAAAATTCTTGACTACTTCTAGTATTTTTGGAGCTGGTCTTGATAATAATATTTATCAGACTTGTTATCTTAAGGATCCTTTTGTTGTTGTGCTGAAACGAACTGAAACAGATAATACAACAGGTGCTATTTTTATTTGTAATAGTAATTGGACTGAGTGGGGGACAATTCACTCATGCAATCAAGCGAGTAACATCAAAATCGCTCGAGCATGATTACTCTCTGAGTTGTACAACACGAGATTCAGTTGCTAATTAATCATATTCCGTGCATCGAAAGTGTTTTTTGTATGAAAAAGCCTAAGGTATATTTGATCAGTTTTACAAACAGTATATAGGAAAACATGAAAAAACAGCAAAAAGAACCCATCTAAGTGCATTTGATTGATGCGCGAATGGCGCAGGCGTCCCATTACGTCCCATTATTTGAAGTTGTTCAAATTGGAACAACTAACATCCCTGTTGTCAAATGTTGTGTCTAAACGCCGATCAATAGCACTACTCCATGGATAATAGGCCGACCAAACTTTAATGTTTATGCACTAAAACCTAGAGATACACAATCCCATAATTCAAACATGCATGTAACTTGACTATTTAAAGTTGCGCTCTGGAACATGTGTTACGTAATCTACGTTACGTAACCTAACTTATTAACACTATAACATCGATGTTTATCAGCAGATGCAATATATGTGTCATCAGAACTAATTCAATTACGCGCTCCTTTACACAAAAGAGTTACAGCAGATATAGGACTACAACTAAATAAAGTAACACTTGAAGTCCAAGATCGAGACGAGTGGAGAACTGTAGAAACCAAGCATCTCCTATGAGCACACGTAACCACCTATTGTATACTGTCAGGTATTGTGCACTGTCAAACCCCAAAATAGCGAACAAAAACCTATAACAAAAGATATTTTCTGGCCTTCATAACCTCGGGATATCCAAACACCGAGAAAAGAGATGAAAATACGACGCGCAGCGAAGTATTTTCATTCGAGGTGTTTGGTATATCTTCTCAATTGAATTAAGAACGGGTTCCAAAACCTCCTTCACGGTTATGATTTTCTTTGTTTCAACTTGATGAATTTTTAATGAGTTTGAGAAGGAATAAAATAAAACTCCAAGCCGAAAATCGACACAAGTGGAGAACTGTAGAAACCAAGCATGGGATTAAAAAAGTAAAGTTTTGCACAAAAGAGTAGTAACAAGACAATGTAATATAAGAATTTATTCCTTCACTTTTACATTCCTTCAAGTACACTAATACCATTTATACTAAAAATACCCCAAACTCCTACATGCAATATTGAGCTATCCAAATAAACAAGATACAACTTGACAGGATCATGCAAGCAGCACCCCCTTCCTTGCCAAAAGATTTCACCCGATTAATTTGATATGAGGTCACTTCATGGCATTGCGGAGGTGTCAAAGAACCTAGAGATACTCAATTCCATAACGAAAACATACATTTTACTTGAGTATTTAAAGTTCTGCTCTGGAACATGGGTTATGTAATATACCTTACATAACCTAACTCGCTTACACTATAATATCAATGTTTATCCACAGATACAATATATCTGTGATCACAACTAATTCAATAAATATACGCGCTTCTTTGCAAAGAAGAGTTACAGCAGTTATAGGACGACAATGAAATCATAGTTTATAGTGAGAAATGGCTAGGAAGCCCAGCAAACATCAAATGAGCAAACAAAGTGGCCAAGGTTTAGGTTGGAAGGTCCATGACAGTGAACATCTTTTGTTTTGCGTTCATATACTATGCAAGAGCTACGTAATCGCAATGTTTTTATTGGTTAGTTGCTTGAGCACAAGTAACCAACTACTGTATGCTGTCAGGTTTTGTGCACTGTCAACTCGCAAAAATTAATGGTAAAACCTATAACAAAGATATTTGCCGGGTTTCATAACTATTTCACTAGCTTTAACTACGATAAATAAAATAAAACTCCAAGCATAAGATCAACACACCAAACATAGGAGCAAGGCGGTTAAATTTTCGGCTGAATTTTGCACAAAAGAGTAGGAACAAGACAGCACTTTGTAGTGTTATCATAATTGTGGCAAGCTGGGCATGCTAACTAATTTGATGATATTGATTTAAGAATATTGTATTGATATACGGATTTATTCATTCACTTTCATATTCCTATATGTACACTTATATCATAGCCTGCGTTACAGACGAACTAAACCCTGGTATACCAGGGTTTAGTTCGTCTGCAACGCAGGCTATTATATCACTGCTGTTAAAAATACTTCGAACTCCTACATGTTATATTAGGCTACCCAAATAAAAAAAAATACAACTTAGCAGAATCATGCAAGCTGCCCCCCTTCTTTGCCACAGATTTCACCCGATTCACTTGATATGAGGTCATTTCATGGCATTGTGTAGAGTGTTGAAATTGTTGAGAGTGTTAAAATTGTTGACAGGTCATCGGCGTGGCGACAAAGACTAATACTTGAAGCTTAACATTCCGTGCGGGATAGGAATGCTATAAACGAACACATAGCGCTTCCAAACATATACAATAACATTATTAGGAATTTTTAGAATCATTAAGAATACTCTAGAAACTATTGTCGCACTTAGAAAGTTCCTTCAAGGTGTTATTTAGTTTTATCACACATCGTGTACATAAACTAAGCAGGACGCCGTTAGACATTTGCATGTTTTTTCTTTGCTAAAGAAAGCACCAATAGTGGCCGAACTGACGTCCAGAACAATATATTTTTAGCCAATGTCAACCCTTTCTAATTCTTTTAACCAAAAAACTTTATGTTACATACATTGCAATTTTTAGTGCGATCTCGGTTCAGTTTTTTAATGCGTTTATTAACTTCATCGAACATCTGTTTCTGAGCCCTTTTTGGGGGGGCATCCCAAACTTCCATTTCAATTCTGATTGCCTCCTGATCCCTTTTATCATCAATAAATCCCTTGGAGACTAAGTGAGCTGCTGTCGTCAGTAGCCAGCGGGGGATGTTAGCAGCACGGCCAACCCATCCATAATGTAAATTTCCTGGTACGTCATAAAATACACAATGGCCACATAGGGTCACAGTGAATTCACATTTCGCAGATGGGCATGGTGGTTGACGAAAGTTCTGAGTGACCTTAAAATCCCATTTTCGTCGATCGCCAACAAGGTTAGCAAATTGTTTTAAACATGAGGGTAAAGGGATGGGCCATTCGCGGCACTTTTGGATTACATCATGGTCCCTGTTCTTCACCATCTGACCCCACAGCCAGCAAGTGACATCTGGTCCACACCAATTGTTTTCACTGTGACAAATTGAACGGACACAAATTCCTTTTATTTATTTTTTTATTAGTTGACAATGTTGTACTAAGGGGATCATAGCACAGTTGAATTAGGATATCATAAAAGTAAAGAGGAAATGAAAGTTAATACACACCATCAAATTAGCAGCCCCTAAACTAAGAGTACTGTGGATAAGACTAGCTAGTAACCTATCTTTGTATTCGTCCAGAAAATTTCAGGTCGTTAAATCTATTAACCATCCATTCCTTTTTAACTCGGAAAATGGCGAAACCATTTCCAAGTTCTCGCGAGCAGGGCCACTTCTTCCCTCCTTCGCTCCTTCGATTCTATTATGCGGCACGACGGTCAAACAATCATTTCTTGGACCACGAAATCATGTTCATTACAGACAAAAACTTTAGTAGAAAAAATTTATTTCCATAACGGCATTTACTCTTGGTGTTAGATATGCTATAAATGTTTCTGTATTTTACAACTTCTCTATGATTGATTCTGTCGCGTATTTTGGTATTCGTGTATTCTGAGTTGATATTTTCTTTAAATTTATCGATCGAGTGCTGCCACTAAAGACTACGGTTATGACGGCTGAGAAGAAATGAAAAAAATCTTGTCAAGTTTTAACTGCGAAAGTGAGTATACACTCTTTGGAAAACAAAGAAGGAGCATTTGGGCTACAGCGCATGGCGGCACCAATAGTAAATATGTGGAGTTTCTACTTCACTGTTCCAGCTGAATTTCGATTCCGCAGGCATTGAAACCGGACAAAGAGAGTTCTAAGACTCTGCTATGTTGTGCGAAGAATGTTTTATGGTTCATTTTAACTCAAAGGTAGCCATGCCGTGTTTGTTAAAGCCATAAAGACCGCCCAAAGTTCCAAGGCCACATATGAGGTCATATAGATCGTGGACTAGATTTGCCGCTTATTGCGACAAGGGCATTCAAAGCAGACAAATCATGAGATCAGTTCTATATTCCAGCTAAAATTGGCTTTTACTCGGTATTCTTTTGTACTAATTACAAACGATTATTGTGTAAAGGCCAATTTAGCTGAAGTAACTGCAAGAAGAAACATGTCAAAATGCAGAGACAAATAAATCACTTCAAGCGCTCATGCGAGAAGACCGTTTTCTTGTTTTTTCGATTTTAGGCGCTCTCCGCTAACTTAAAAATCAGAGTTCTCTGTGATTTGCTAATGTGATCGCTTGCTTTTCCGGTCGACATTCAACAATACATGTTGTCGTTTCGCCCCGCCGTTTCGCGGATTCAGATATTTCACCTGGTTTGCTTGAAATTGAATCAAATGTCGATATAGGACTCTTTTGTTAAGTTTATTTGAGACATGTGTGCTTTTAGAAAGCTATAGTTAAGCTCTTAATCAAATTTTACAATTCATAATTCCATGAAAATTTGTCCTTCTTAGGGGGCGTAGCCAGGATTTTTCGAAGCAGGGGGGGGGGGGGGGGTTCACACTTATACTACACTTACTATGTTACACGCAGGGTACTTAACAGTCTGTCACGTCGACATCCACGTTGTGTTTTTCTAGAAGTGAAATTTTTTGTATGAGCATTCAGAGTCAGGGTTTTCGTTAACATTTTACAGAACAGTATTCAAATGTTTAACTGGCGGACGTGAACGGGAAGGCGCAAACATCAGCGCCGGAGGCACGAACTTCTAGGTGGGGTCCGGGGGCATGCTCCCTCGGAAATATTTCAAATTGGACTCTAAATAGTGCCATTTCCTGCATTCCCTGGATGGTAATTAGTTAAACGGGATGGTCTTTTGGCATTAAAAAAATGCTCACAGAAGTTGTCCGGTTTTTAGTATATATACTAAAAACCGGACAACTTCTGTGAGCATTTTTTTAATGCCAAAAGACCTTCCCGTTCAACTAATTACCATCCAGTACGTCAAGATTGTTGTAATAGCGCAGCCAGTCAGCAAAGGTGCGCATGCCCTTTTCCTCAAATGTGCGCTTACACCCCTCCCACTCCTCCCTTGTAAGCACGAATTGCCCTTTCAACTTCGAAACCCCGCCGGGTAGTCAGGAAGCCCAGGGTAGTCAAGCTTTTCGGGGGAGTCAAACCACTTGTAAGGAAACCACGATTTCTTTGCCTCGCATTCATAAGCCTTAACCCACTTTTCATAGCTTGTTCCAGGCCCAAGGTTGTTGATGATGTCAAGGAAACGAAAGCCCTGAGTGAGCAAGAACATGATTTTGTTACCATTTTTTGCCACTCTGACTTTGCCAGTTGTGTCAGAAAGACATTCTGCGAAGTTGTTTTTCAATCAATTTTTGATCAGATTCAGATCGTAACTGCCAGAGTTAAACCCAACTACAGGAACTTGGTTGCACCATTCCTCGATTTTTCGTTGTTGTGCTTTTAAAAGTAGGCTTACGTCTTCTGGCATAAATTCTGCTCTTACTCGGGCACGGATGTTTTTTCCGCGCCTCTCAAGCTCTTCCATAAACTTGCGGACCAGCTCTGCGGGGTCTCTTTCACAGATGTGGGTGGGCTCTCTTTCAAGGGTGTCCCCTATGCTTACAGAAATCGGCACGTGCGCGTTTTCAATCGTGAGAAATGGAGTTACTTCCTTTCGCTGATTATTATCGCCATAAGACTCAAAATCATACAAGATCGCGTACGGGTAGCAGTGCCATGGCGCTGAGACGTTCTTCGCACGCGTCGAAGGGTCCATTTTTTTTAACATCGCACGCCCAAGCCTCGACAACATGATAGCCAGCCAGTCGTAGCCATCCTGAGCGTTTCATTGTAGCTTTGAATTTGTCTTCGAGTGTTTGATCGTTGCGGACAAAGATTTTGTCACGATCTTGTGGGTAACATTTTATACACCCGTGCCAGTGGCAGCCGTGGTATTGAAATACGGTTTTTGAAATAGGATCGTACCCGTCAACAGGTGCGCGCTCAACCCAACGCTCGCCACCATACCCGCACATTGCGTGGTGAATGTGAATTTTCAGCCTCTTGGATTCTTGGTCAAGCCAACGAAGAGATTCTTTGGAAGCTTGATGGCTTGGAGAAAAAGACTTTTCAAAGCTTGTCTGTGGTTCTTCACCCTTTTCTCCTGGGCAATCGATTATTGTTTTCCTTGGTGGCAAGTTTGATAATGACGTTGAAGGTGGCAAGCTTTTGTAAATTTTGCTTTGCAATGGGTGCATGCATAGGTATTGGCTAACTTTTCAATATTTTTAATGACAAACGCGTGCCCTTCGAAAAGACCAATAGTCAAAATGTTCTTTAAATTAGCTGGAGAGTTTCTTTTTAAATACCATACGACTTTTTCATTTTTTCTCGCACAGGCTCATAAACACGGATGCCGAGCCAATCAGAAAAAGGAACACCCTGATTCAGATGCCTTTCAACTTCATCCAATTCATCAAAAGATGTTTTTAGACAGTCGGTCGGCACAGTTTCGAGTTTAAAAACACTCTTTGCAAGACCTCGGGCTGCTGCTGTGCTTCGATCAATACGCGCTCCTCGGTGCACAGCAATACAACGCCATAGACACAAATTATCAAGATAGGTATCTAGCGCAACCGTCGACCGGCCATGCGCAAGGTTGCGAAGCCAGTCTGGTAAGGGGCCTGTGCCTAACAGCGGTTGTCGGTCAAGCACAACCTTTACATCAACATTAAAAAAGCTCACAAACTTCCACTTTGTAGAAGGTCTTTTTATATTGTCAGAGGCCAGGCGTTTTGTCTCCTGTTCTCTCAACCATTTTTCTGCTGCAGGCAGCTTATTAATCCAAGATGAGCCGTGGTTAATGTAGTAGACAATAACCGTGTAATTATCAATGTTGCGCAACCGATACGAGTAAACATGCCTGATATAAAACGCTGTGTTTACCTTTCCTCGAATATTTTCCATAAAGTTTGGTGTAAGGTCTTTTTCCAGACCTCTGATAAAGCGCCATCGAATAAAACGACGCCCATTCTCCTCCTCCCCATAGTATTCTGCGGTATCAAGAAGATTTAAAATCTCATTCTGATAATTTGTTACCCTCCGATTTTCGTGTGGTACAAAAGGGTCAAATTCATTTTGAATGTTCTTCCTTTTTTGCTTCTTCTTTTTCTTACGACGAAGTCTCTGAGGTGGTTTTGGGTGATACTTTTGTGAAAGCAACGGTTTAAGCAAACGCTCTTGCACTTCAAGAGGGATGGGCTCATCCAGTATATTACGGACAACTTCACGAAGTGGGTCCGTCATTTGAGGCATTCGCTCAATTTGTTGCTCAACAAACTCGTCAAACTGTCTCGCTTTGTCCGACGGCATTTCGCTGAAAGACTTGTACATGGTAATAACAAATGTTCAATTGACATTCCGCGTTTCGCGAGGCTTTCGCGCCGAGCGAGCAAGCCGGCCAAGCGAGCTAGCCGGCCTCGCGAGCCGAGAAGAAAAGGTTTATTTTTTAGTTTTATTGAAAAAATAAATGAAATTAGGAGGTGGTATTTGTGGAACCCTCTCTTTACTACTACGTTATCGGAGAACAGCACATTGACATCGTGTTAGATTAGACTATTATGTCTTACTTGGGTGGTGAGTTCCTTGTCGAACTCGTGTTATTTAAGAGAAGCATATTGACCTCGTGTCACGTTATTATGTCTTACTTGGGTGGTGAGTTCCTTACGGAACTCATGTTATCTGAGGGCAGCATATTGACCTCGTGCTAGATTTTATGTCCTACTTTGGTGGTGAGTTCCTTATGGAACTCACGTTATCTGAAACTGCATATTGACCCCGTGGTAGATTAATATGTCTTTCTTGGGCAGTAAGTTTCTTATAAAACTCATGTTATCTGAGAACAGCATATTTACCTCGTGATACATTATCATGTCTTACTTGGGTAGTAAGTTCCTTATGGAACTCACGTTATCTTTGAACAGCATATTGACCCCGTGGTAAATTCTCATATCTGACTTGGGTGGTAAGTTTCTTATACAACTCATGTTAGCTGTAAACAGCATATTAACCTCGTGATTCATTATTATGTCTTAGTTGGGTTGTAAGTTCCGTATCGAACTCACGTTAACTAAGAACAGCATTATGACCTTGTGGTAGATTATTATGTCTTACTTTGGTGGTAAGTTAATTTTGCAACTCACGTTATCTGAGAACAGCATATTAACATCGTGATACATTATTATGTCTAACTTGGGCGGTGAGTTCCTTATGAAACTCACGTTCACTGAGAACAGCATATTGACTTCGTGCCACATTATTATGTCTTACTTGGGTGGTGAGTTCAATTCCTTACGGAACTCATGTTATGTAAGGGCTGCATATTGACCTCGTGCTAGATTCTATGCCTTACTTGGGTTTTAAGTTCCTCATGTAACTCATGTTATCTGAGTATGTATCACGTGTTCCGGCACCGAAGTACATTTTGGGCGATGTAAAGCTTTTTTTACAAAGCTAAAACTTAGAATTACTTACCTTTATAATTCACAACACTGTAGACACCGAAATAAAAATTGATAGGAGAGTACAATTTTTCTGCTCTCGTAAGCGCTGTCTAGCTGTGTCTGATCCTGTCTGCTCGATTCAACATCGCTTTTCCTTTGCTCACACATAAGCTTAAATGAAAAAAGAACAATTACATTATTTGAAAAACGATGAAATTGAAGATTTGTCCTGGAAGAAAAAGCCAGCTTGTTGTTCCGAGTCCGAGGTTATCTTTTGCGGTTTTATCTCGCAAATGATTGGTCGCCAATCAATAAACATTTCAGAAATTTTCTCTGGTGTTCACGGTTTTACGGGAAAGACTGTAAGAGAAGGAGAATTTGAACGATATTTTGCTAACAAAAAAATTTTAAGATAACGCACCAAAGCTCAATATTATACCAATATGTAAGGAATATTTTATATCTTTTTTAAGGATTAGACTTCAAAGAAACACTAACTAGTCATATAGGTTTACAATGTACAGTCAAGCCGACCCATTTTAAGTCATCTACTTCTTTACCAGCAAAGTCAGAATGTAATGATCATGCCATTAAAGGGGTAGTATCACCTAGATTTAGTGCAATTCGAAAATCCTATGAAGGTGTTGGTATGAATTTTAAATCCACTTATATTGGCCTGGCCTTGCTTAAACGTACTTTAGAAGTCCTGAAAATTGTTAAAACGTGGTTTGGGTACAGACTGGTAGGAAAGAAGTGGCCTGAAAACGCCGGCCGACGTTTTCAAATTTGACGGTTTTAGTTGGAAGAAAATTTCTTAAAAACCATTGATTGCGGTTTACATCTTGAAGAATGATTTCATACCTTTCTTTTGTTGTTAAAAGGTTGTTTTGCTTATCAATGAGTGCATCCTCGTAATTCTAACAAAATGTACGGGAAACTTAGAAGATTTCTTATGACACTGTCCCTTTAAAGGGCATAAGCCTTAGATAAACTACATAAGAAATTTCCAACAAGCCACAATGATGCAAGGAAACTGAAGAGTTGGTAAGCCGAGTAAAACGTCAGACTTTTATTCTCCGCGACCAATGTTACAGCATCCCACCCAATTCCCATCTCTCCCAAGTGGAATAAATCACGAGGGAAAGGATCAATCATAGCGCACAACACAATGCAAAGGATTGTGATTTTATTTTAATCAGACCAGGTCATGTCAAGTTCAAAATTTATTTTACACTTCCTTTAGTAACAGCTGAATCTAGACAGCAAACCTTATCGTTTCTACCCTTTTTGGAACCTAACTTTAAACTATACTACAAGCTTTTAATAACTTTAAGTGTTTAATCTAAAATGAGTTCAAAAATGACAAAACGGATGTTACTTCAATACATGTATTCTGTTATACATGTACAGCTTCAGCCATCCTGGGGTCGTGCATTCCCACTTAGTATCGTGTAGAACATCTGGAGCAACCAGAAGTGCCGTGCAGATTAAGGGAGCGAATCCTGCTAGTGACTTCTCTGCAAAACCGAGACCTTTTGCTTGGAACATCCCATTGATCCATTCCAATCCTGATCGCGTTCTGATCCCTCGGGTCATCAACTCCACCTTTCTGAACTCTGTCGGCACCATACAACAGAAGCCAGCGGCGGATGGTAGCAGCACGGCCAACCCAACCATAATGGATGTTTCCTGGTACATCGTAGTTTACACATCGGCCGCAAAGGGTCACAGTACGTGGGCACCGAGATGATGGGCATGAACCTCGACGGAAAGACTGAGTGCACTTATAATCCCATGCTCTGCAGTTAGCAACAAGGCCAGCAAATTTCGTCAGGCATCTGGGCCAAAGAACAGTATTGACCCAGCTGCGACAACGTCTGATTTCCCTGTGGTTCCTGTTCCGGTTCATCTGACGTAGCAGCCAAGAAGTGACATCTGGTCCACATCTGTGGCAAATGAAGCACAAAGTTTTAAAAATATTTTGGATTATTGCTGCAGGACAGGGAAAGCATGAGCTATAATCTTACAGAGCCTCTGAGAATAGTGCAGTATGTAATGGGGTATATTTGTTTCTGCATGTCTTATCTACATGCTACCCCTTTGTAAAACTGTTGCAAACTGTATTAAATGGCAGTTAATGGTGTAAATACATCTCTCTTTAAAGACATTCTTACAACACTTCAAGTTTTTACCTTTTTAAGATTCAAAATATCTCAAAGATCCAGAGTTTCCAAAGATTTTTGAATCTCTTGCAACGATTTCTGAACTGTAAGTATAAAGTCCTTGGCACGGGTTCAAGAACTTATACAGAGTATACAATGGTGCCAATTCGGTGAAGGGCATATAGAACACTATTTTAGCTATATATGAAGACAGTCTTCTGGTTTCTAGGATTCATTACTCTCCAAGGGTTCATTGTTCTCCAGATTTGATATACATGCTCTCCCCTATACCCAAATTTCAAAATTACCATTCAAAACATTACAACATTGAAAACAATGGATTTAAAGTTTTAATATGCGAAAAAAAATTCAAGTAAGCGGCAGATTTGAGATGTGACATTACTAGATTTGAAAATTTAAAAATAAATTCAAATTACCTCTTAACGGATCTTTTTTCTCTTCCTTCCTCAGTTTCGTCCTCATACAGTCCTTCTTTTACCTCAGTCGTATCATCTATATCCTGGACTCCATCATCAGCCAAACTCATGTCCAGATTGTCCAGCTGATAGCCATTGTTCCACGCGTCAAGCTCCTGAACATCTAAAAAATGAAGGCACGCTTTTGATTTGGGAGATTCATCACACTTCTTTCAGGAAAGAAGGGCTCCAATATTTTATGCAGCATCCGCTCCCTCAATAAACTCAATATCGAAGAAGATTTTTATAGAAGCTGAAACTAATGCATGTCTCTTTAATTTAATGGTACTCTGTCACTTTAAAGGCTTTGAAATGCTCCTTAAAGTTTCGACAAACAAAACATTTAGAAACCTTTTGCAAATCATAACCAATTTGGACGTTACAATATAGCAATTGTCTTTTCGTCTATACATTTTGAGGGTCCTGAAGGGATAAAATGGGAACTGGGATTTGCCTATTTTTACTGGGATTCACATATGTTTTCACTGGGAAAATGGGATTTGGGTCACTGGGACTGGGATTCACAAACGAAAAATGGGAATGGGAAGCACTTCAGAACATGAAAAAACATATATATTTCACACTCAATAATATTCCTTAAGGCATAGTTACAATGTTGAAAACTCTGAAACGAAACCAAGGCCTGCAATTAAGTGTCGATCAATTTTTGTGTCAGTAGTTACTCACCAAAACAGCTATGACTTGGCATGCTTAAACTAACAAAATACAATATGGTCGAACACATCTTCGTACCCAGGTTCTTTGGTCCCTGTAACCAGCATTCAGGAAACGAGCGACCGTTGAAAGTTCTGATTGGAAGTCCGAAAATATCGGACTTCCGGTTGAATAACATGTGCTTAGCTTTCAAAAGCATGAATCGACGAACTTCTTGGTGTTTTACTTCCGGCCATTTTTATTGTTTTCAAAATCAATCAAAATCGATCCTGCGACAGAACTTTCGAGAGTCGCTTGTTTCGTCAAGCTTACGCAGTAGGGAACGAAGACTCGAGGTACGAGATTTGGCGGAACTCACCAAAAGAACTGGAGAAAACATTGATTCGAATGTGTGGAGTTGAGAATGTCAGAAAACGAAGGGGATTTACCGATTTTAGCGTGGATATTTTATATAGACTTAGTTGACCCAGGAATTTTCACACAAGGCGCCATTCGTTCTCCGGACTTACGAACAAATAGAAATGTTTAATAAAAGTGATAGTTAGTCGTTTTCACGAGTCAGGGTAATCGAACGAGTAGTTGCATTTGAGAAAGGCTCAGTGAATCAGTAAATATCAATTTATTTCAAATTCTCTTTTAGGCAAACGAACAAATGAATAAATGAAAAGTAATGTACTCAACAGCATTGATAACTTGCAGAAATAAAAACGTAATTTAGGACAATTAAAACAACACAACTATTGCACGTATAGTGCGTTCAAGCCCAGATTTTCCATTCACTGGGATTTACAAAAATTTCATCACTGGGACTGGGATTTGAGCAAAAAATAGGCTGGGAAATGGGATTTGGGAAAAATTTTGGCTGGGAAATGGGATTTAGAACCCCCCCTTCAGGACCCTCTATTTTCAATTTTGCTACCTACAATATTGCATAATTTGTTTATAGTTTTGATCTGTGAACTCAGAATTTTTTTCTGAGTTCATTCTCTCCACACATGAATCCATTATTATTATTTATGTTTTGAAAAAAATTGATAAAAAAAACGTTCGATTACATACAACCAAATTAAAGAAAACGCAACCTTTTAAGTTAGTTAAAGGCTTTTTATGTTGTTAATGTTAGTTTAAAAGGTTCTTTAGTGCTGTTAAAGGTTTTAGTTTCAGTTTATTCATTTTTACCAGGGAGCATCGAGGACATCGCTATGAGTTCTGAAACATTTTGCACATACCCTCCTTTGTAGAACCAAGATTGCTTTCCCCCAGTGCGACAAGCTTCAGAAGCAGCACACATGCTATCAGAATCTTGAATGCCATCACTCTGATCCTCAGTGCAGGAAGCACTAAACTATCTGAGAGCTGATGAGCATCTGGATTTTATAACCATTCAAGAATGTTATATTGATGCAAGAATTCTATATTGATATTAGGCTGTTATATTTGTCCAACGGTATGGATTTAAGAGTATTTTATATCACATCATAGGTAAAAAAAGCTCCACGCAAGGAAATAAGACTTCAATACTCGTTCACTTAACCAATGAGACTATGCAGATATCAATAGAACATTTTCACCTACATTGCAATGTTGCAAAAACTATAACTACTTAAAAAATGTTCTAGAATTCTCAGTCCTAAAAATACATCAAAGTCCTTAAAATACATACCAAGTCCTAAAATAGATTTCCTTAACAAATTCTAGTTAACAATAAGTAAGAATTAGCTATAAACGCCTTCCGAAACAAATGAGTTTTGAGAGACTTTTTAAAACTATTTACAGATGAAATAATTATTTCTAATAAAAAGGGAAGATCATGCTATAATTTGGGGGAAGATCAGTTACCCAGCAGAGTGGAAGACTTGAATTGATTCAAGGATGTTGTTAAAGATATCGATTTTGTATTGAGTTAAGAATACAAATATGGATTTGAGAATATATCATTTAGCTAGCTGAAGGCTAATTTAAGCAACTCTAAGCAAGAGAAGAACTCTTAGCTACTTGCAGTATATTGCAGCTGGCCCTGAAAATATTTATCAGACCTGTTATCTTGAGGATCCTTTTCTTGTTGTGCTGAAACGAACTGAAGCATAATACAGCAGGTGCTATTCTTATTTGTAATAATAATTGGACTGAGTGGGGTACAATTCATCTGTAATTAGGCGAGTAATTTCAAACGCGGCCGAGCGCGCAGCGTTAGACAGAATTCAAATTACGAGCATGATTACTCTCTGAATTGTACAAAACCAGGTCGTTAATCGTATCTATAGCAATTTTCCTGGATCGAAAGTGTTTTTTGTCTGAAAACGCCGAAGGATTATTGGATTAGTTTGACGTTGTTCAAATTGGAACAACTAATGAAACATTCCTGTTGTCAACTATTGTTTCTAAACGCGGATAAATAACACTACTCCCTGGATAAAAGGCAGACCAAGCTTAAAAATGTTTATGCATTAAACCTAAAAATACATAATTCAAGCATGCATGTAACTTGACTACCGGTATTTAAAGTTGCGCTATGGGACGTGTGTTATGTAATCTACCTTACATAAACTAACTCGCTTACACTATAATATCAATGTTATCAGCAGATACAATATATGTGCTATCACAACTAATTTTATTACGTGCTCCTTTCCAGCAGAGAGTTACAGCAGATATAGGACTACAATTGAATAAGATAACACTCGAAGTTCAAGATCGAGACGAGTGGAGAACTGTAGAAACCAAACATCTCCTATGAGCACACGTAACCACCTATTGTATGCTGTCAGGTGTTGTGCACTGTCACCCAAAAATAGCGAACAAAAACCTATGACCAAAGATATTTTCTGGCCTTCTTAACCTCGGGATATCCAAAACTAAGACAAGAGTTAAAAAGGTGTTTGGATAGCCGATGAAACACCGTCCCGAGTGTTTGGTATATCTTCTCAATCGAAAAAAACTACCAAGTAAACGCAGAAATTAAATTGTTAAAATTTATGCTTATTAAGAACGGGTTTAAAAACCTTGTTCACGGTTATGATTTTTGCGATTTATTTAATTTTTTTGATTTTCTTTGTTTTTAGAAGAAATAAAATAAAACTCCAAGCCTAAAATCGACATAAGTGGAGAACTGTAGAAACCAAGCATGGGATCAAAGGAGTAAAGTTTTGCACAAAATAATAGTAAAGACAACAATTTGTGATACGAATTTATTCATTCACTTTAACATTCCTTCAATTACACTTACACCACTTATACTAAAAATACCCCAAACTCCTACATGCAATATTGGGCTATCCAAATAAACAAGATACAACTTGACAGGATCATGCAAGCAGCATCCCCTTCCTTACCAACAAGTTTCACCCAATTCATTTGATATGAGGTCACTTCGTGGCGTTGCGGAGGTGACAAACAACCTCTGAAAGATACTCAATTCCATAATTCAAACATGCATGTTACTTGAGCATTTAAAGTTCTGCTCTGGGACATGGGTTACGGTAATGTACCTTACATAACCTAACTCGCTTACACTATAATATCAATATTTATCAGCAGATACAATATATGTGTTGTCACAACTAATTTAATAAGTATACGTGCTTCGTCGCACAAACGATAGATTTACCTTCACAAGCTAAGAAAGATGGCTTGTACAGCTTGAACAGCAGCTTTTATAGGATTTTTACATTGCTGTTGTTAGTGTTGTCTGATTGCTCTTTAAGAGGAAGGGGAGACCTTGTAAACACATTGCCACTGAACACCGCGGCAGAACGTCTACGCATGCGCTGAATTTAGCACTTCCGGTCATCTTTCCAGTCACTCAACGGGCTTCACTCGCTAGTCGCTACGCTTTCGGTTCAAGGTCAGTCGTGGCCCACGTTTTAGTTGTTTTGCTTTGTGAATTGCGGTGTTTTAATCTGCTGTCATGGATTACAAACTAAATATGACCAAAACAATACTCGATAGATTTAGAAAAGGTAAGTCGTGGATTCGCTGAATTTGAGCAGCAGATGAGCTTAAAGCTGATTTCCAGTCCGTACTGCGCAGACTCGGGGTTTGTTTACGTTTTTATTTTGAATTCGTTGAAACGTTACACTTCGGTGACAGCATACATGACGTTTTTTAGTCCGCCATTACAGTTCGTTTCGTTCAAGAAGTTCCGATGAGCTAAAACGTCGGTTTGAAATAGCGTCAAGGTTCTTCTACTCGTTATTATTTGTTCTGCAAGGATATCTGGCGTTAATAATGAAGAAAAAGGTAAGTTTGTCGCGGAATTTTTAGTTTTGCTTGTAAACATTCCCTTCGTGTGGGCTCACATAAACATTGCAGCCGAGATTGCGCAGTACGGACTGGAATTCATCTTTAAACAAGCTTTGGTTTATCACACAAGGCGAGAAGGCAGAGTTTTACTTGCTAGTTTTTCTTGATCGATTAACCTTGACTAAATTCATACTTTCCTATCCAGTAATTGGTTGCACGTTTGTGTATTTTTTTTAGCTTTAATTGTTTTCAGTTCTACATTTATTTAACCTAACACTTCGGCCTAAAAAATGACAGCACGCCGTCGCTTCGTTTGTTTTTCGTTCAGCAGAGGTATAAAAACTTTTTAAAGTTTTTATTTTTAAATAACACCCGGTAGTGAGGTCCGATTTTTAATTATTCGGTTTTTGGTTTAAAGCAAGTTTTTAAACTAGACTTTGATTCTGTTTTTCCTTTTAGATTGAGGAGAGATAACCGGTACGATAGTTTGAAAGTTTGGTAAATTGAACGCCATGTGCGAATCTGCAAGTTTCATGTTCGCTCGTGAGGCAGCCACACGGACTGGAAATGTGGAAAACATCCGCAAAATAGACGAATATTTGACCTTGTGAGGAGGATTAAGAAAATCAAATTGCCTTTGTCTTGAATGGAAACACAATTTAAACTTGTTTAGCTTCTCGGCTAACAGCTTTCAATCCAGCAAAAACTCCAGGTAGTCCGGGAGTATCGAAGACTCAATTCATTCATGTTGAACCAAGCAAACACTGAGCAAATGTTGTTTTCTTTCTTGTTTTGTGACTTTTTTCTCAGTGAAGGCAAGAATTATCGAAAGCCTAAACTTAAAAGTTCAGTGGTTCTTTATTTTGGTTTTATGTTGTTTTTCTTTCTCATTTGTCGCCCCTTAGTTTGCGAGCAATTAAAGCGGGCAAAGTGATAGACACAGTCAAAACGAAATTGCCGCTGTCGACTGTCGAGCGCTTGCGACCTGTAAACTTCAAGCATCATTTTCAATGTTCGTGCAAGCAGGAAACCCTATGGTGCAAAAGTATGAAGCTACAAAAATAAATAAACTTTTGAATTAAACCATTATTTTCCTTAAGTTTCTTTGCTATTTCTTAAGTTTTGTGTTTAAACTTTACGCGACTGGATTACATAGTCAACCGGAAATACAAAACTGACCGGATGTTAATTTTCCACTCATGCGCAGTGCGTTTTGCCGCGGTGTCTTGCCACTGTGGTCTTCAGTACATGAAATGTTTGAACAATAAACCAATACTGCTTTTCATTGCTGTTTGTTTCCGTTTTATTTTTAATTTCAATCTTTATTGATTAAACACAAATAGGTGAATTTGTTATTAATCGGGCGTGGCCGATTTAAGGTTTACCCTTTGGTCGTCCTAGAGCGTAGTCTCCTGGCGCGGCCAAAAAGACGGGGATAGCTCGGGGTTGCTACAAAACCGCTACGGGTGACGCATACCGCAATGGTTTTCATTTTAGTTTTGACAGGAAATCGTTGCAGGCACACTTGGTCGACTTTTGGGTTAATGTGTAATCAGGTTGTGTTTTTTTGCTTCGGCGGAAGGACAGAGAAAAAAGCTTACGGTGCAAAGTACAGTATGGGGCCCAGTTCTCGGCCACTTTTGACGTAAACTTGTATTTCTTACCTCAGAAGAACCGCAGGAACTTGAAATTTCTCCCAGAGCTAGCTACATTATTCAGCTTTTTGGTGTAAAGCTATCGACCGGTCAAAAATTAATTTGCCCGAGCAATAATAAAAATAAAAGCTCCATTTGTGGGCCCAGTTCTCGGCCACCTTGGCCCAGTTCTCGGCCACTTTTGACGTAAACTTGTATTTCTTACCTCAGAAGAACCGCAGGAACTTGAAATTTCTCCCAGAGCTAGCTACATTATTCAGCTTTTTGGTGTAAAGCTATCGACCGGTCAAAAATTAATTTGCCCGAGCAATAATAAAAATAAAAGCTCCATTTGTGGGCCCAGTTCTCGGCCACCTTGGCCCAGTTCTCAGCCACTAAAAAGCTTGTGCGTAATTATCTGTAAAAAAATGCTCAATTAATTTTCACAGTCATAAAATCACTCTGTAAACCTATTTATACTATATCGATCCCAAATTATTTTTATGATGCTTTGTTTTACTTTAGAAAAGAAGGATTTTAACGCGCCTAGTTGCCTATGTGCAGGTTCTGGCAAAACCGCATTGTGTGACCCGTGCATTTAGATGGTTTATTTTGCAGTGAAAAGGTCTTGAAATATTTAGGTGTTGTAGAAATAATAGACAAGACAAGAGTCAGCTCAAAACTTAGAGATAAGATTGAACTTTATTTTTAAAACATTTATTTCTTTCATTCTGGCAGCAGCAGATGAAATTATATTAAAAACCAAGCGCTAAGCTGTGATAGCGAGCAGGGTGGCCGAGAACTGGCAAATACGCAAACGTCGCAAGAAAAAATTTCGAAGTAAATTAAGACCAAAAAATACAACGGTTCAACGAAAAGTTAACTAAAGCAGAAAGCTGAATTGTTCTACGTTTCACATGCCAAAAATTAGCTCGTATGGTTGGGGCTTTTGGATAAAATACGAATTTAACTACATCCATGAATTTGGAGCCGTAAACAAACAACTACCTCCGCGTAAACTCGACGTGTGAGCTTTCTATATCGAATTGAACGATCAAACTCAAGATACTTAAAGCACATGAGTCAGTCTATCGTTTGAAGGAAATACCTTTTCTTTTTGATTCAACTGGAGTGTGAAAAAACGCGTTAAACACAAAGTGGCCGAGAACTGGACCCGGCCGAGAACTGGGCCGATATATTCACCATTGTGAAATTGCACTTACTTTGACAAGTTAAAGTTATTTTTGTAAATGAAAAAGGTAACGTCATTGATGTCACGCAGTGTTTTTTTTAGCAAACTAGATGGTTTGCTGGTTTCTGACTATGAATGGGGGTGTGATCTTGCGGTATATTTTTTGAGCCTGACTCCGCCGTAAAACTTTTTTTTTATTTAGGAAGAACTGTGTCGATTTTCATTTCGAACAATTGGTCGTCAAGTCGTTTGTCACAAAGAGTAGAATGTTTGTACAGCATGTTTTGGAATTATTTTAGATTTGGTTAGTAAGACGCTTCTGAAGACCTGAGCAAAACATTGGGAATGTACAGTATTAATAGGAACTTGAATGGAATTTTTCACAAGTTGGATAAAGGTATCAACTGAAAAAAATGGAATTCAAAATGAGAACTTGGATTTTGTTGTAATTAAATTTTATCGCGGATTGGATGCATAATATCACGGCTTTGAAAGTCTTCAAATAATTAGAAAGGTTCCTTTCTTCCTTTTGATCTTATTGTTATTTTCATGTATTGATTATTCGAAAGTGGTTTTCGTTGATACGAAAAAAAAACGGGTTTTCACTGAATTGCTTGAAGTATTTTTAGACGTGATAATATTGGCTTAATCAAATTACATTGTGCACGAAATATTTGTTATTCTTTTGTCTTGAAACTTTGAGGAAATTGAAATTTTTGTTTGACAGTAGTGTATGAAAGGCATTTTATAGAACTGAATAAAAAATAAGAAACATTGATAAAGGTTATTTCAAAGATTTATTTTGCCTGATTTTGAAGGGTTTCAGGAGTTTTAAAGAGTGCTGGTAAACGGCTGTATGTTGTTTGTGATTACGGATCTTATTTAGTTTCGAACGCTCTAATTTTTGAAAGGTTAAAACAGGTTAAAACCGGGCGGTTTCATGAGTTTTTTGGGTAGAAAGGTACGGTGGTGGTAAAAAAAAAATGTTTAGAAAGGAATGACTGTAGTAGCACGTAAGTCGGAGGTTTGCGTGAGTCACGGGGTATAGTATGCGTGAGCTGGATTTCCGGCGTCATAACGGCATGTTTTGTTTACTGAAAGATACACTCGACGTTTAGTTAGCTTAGTCGGCTTGGGAAACTATTTTAAAAATGAATGTTGTAATAGTTAATTAATAGTAATCTAGAATTAACCCACGCTCGATTGGAGTCTGTTCTGGATTCGCGCTACCTTTTCGCCGCGAAGGAATTTTGTAAAATTTCGCTAGTGGAAAGAGGTACTGTAAGAACAGTATCAATAACTCAAAAGGAGGAACTTCTTTGTAGCTCTGAATTAAGACGTATGATAAAATTTTAGAATAAGAAACTTTCGATATATGGTTTTCATATTGTTTTTGTCAATTTCCTTTTGTGGCAGATTTTTTGAGAATCAGCTTTTCTTTCGTGTGATGACAGACACAGGACAGAACGAGAGGTGGATGAGAAAGATGCCGAAGATGAATAGGCACCGAAAAACGACAAGAACCGTCAAGGACTTATCTTTAGAGGGCGGGGAGTTTTGGCATACTGTATTTCGAGGACTGGACTGGACTAGTAAAACGCGGACTAGTAAAACGCAGACTTGTAAAACGCGGACTAGTATAACGCGGACTAGTAAAACGCGGACTTGTAAAAGGCGGACTAGTAAAACGCGGACTAGTAAAACGCGGACTTGTAAAACGAGGACTAGTAAAACGCGGACTTGTAAAACGCGGACTTGTAAAACGAGGGCTTGTTAAGCACGGACTTGTAGAACGCGGACACTAAACGGAAACTAAACGGTTTAGCGAGCGAAACAATTTGTGTTTGAAGCTCTTGTGTGTTTCTTCGACGGCATATTTCTAGCTTTTTTGAGCACTCTATGGTCTGTTTTAGCGTGGAGATGTTTTTGCAGTATAGCACATGTTCGTTCTGCAAACCCCTACTAAAACAACGGGATTGATGCTATGAGTTGTGTGCATATGTTTCTTTCTTTCCACTACTTGACGTCTGTTGAGTGCAGTCGTTTGTATTGCTCGCACGAGGTAGAACGGGGCCCGTCCAGAAATCAACAGTCAATCGTAAATAAAGGTGACGGGCCTACACGACTCCTACGTTCGTGACATTGGAATATTTGCCGTTAAATGTTTAAGTTCGGTCTTTCGACCTTATTTGCTTCTGACTTCTTTCTGAGGGTACTGTTTTAATTTGGGGGCAGTATGTGGTAAATAAAGGTGACGGGCCTACACGACTCCTACGTTCGTGACATTAGAACATTTGCCGTTATATGTTCAAATTCGGTCTTTCGACCTTATTTGCTTCTGACTTCTTTCTGAGGTTACTGTTTTTTTGAGACATTATGTATTGAAGAGAGCCGTAAGATGATTGTGGCCAAGGAATTCGAAGTGTCTAGAGGCGTTTTACAAGTCCGCGTTTTACTAGTCCAGTCCAGTCTACAAGTTAAAGACACATCAAGACCACCCCACTGTGAATTGCCATAGCACAGACAAAATTATAGTCAATATCTTATGTGTTTTTAAGAGAATTACATAAGAACCAAGGCATGTCTTGTCTTGCCTTACATTGACATGCAATAATTTGGAAATACTAAGCTCGTAACAGTTTAAGACAGAATCCATCAGGAATTTGAGTAACATTAATTTTAGTTACGCAAAAATTGAGCACCAGAATAATTTAAATCCTTGTGTTCTTTCATACCTTGTTAAAGGCTTGACATGTGATAACACCAACATAACACCAACAACAGTTCTTTATCAGTGGGGATTGAAGAAAAAAATGGAAACATCATCACACAGTTGACCCCCATGCAAAAACACTCCAGGATGTCACGGGACTGTTTGGTGTCCGTCTGCCAATTTCTAACTTCAAATTCCAATGTTAAATTCACATTAAATTTTCAATATTTCTTAGTTGTCTAAATTTTACTAATTCTTTTAAAAAAACTATCACCTGCCAAACATCCCCAAAAATCACTCAAAAAATTACAAAATACCGCAATACATAGATACATGGGATGAGTGAAGTTTCCTTGTATTCCTTGAAACACCAACAAGATATTTCCGTTTAAGGTGGCTGATAATGGGTTTCAGTATTTCCCAGTCCTTATACTTTGGTTCAGTACTAAAAGCCTTCATCAATTGCTATTACAGTAATGGTATGAAACAAATGTTCAATCATTCATCAACAAGTTGTGATCATTTTCTTGACAATAGTAGTTCCCCGGTAAACAGTTGTAGTACTGTCCCATCAAAGTGCAATGCCTGGAAAATACCGAAAAGCACACGACCGTCAGGTGAAACCGCACCTTACAGTATTACCAATACACTGCACTTTGCTAAGTCAAACTTTACATTGTCTAGTCGTCTACTTCAATCGTTTATTTGTATTGTGTGAGATACATTTATAAATTGAAACCATCATGTCATTAAGTAATAATGCAATCTCGACAACGTTCTAGATATTATATTATGCACACTAATACAGCTCATGCAAGCCCTGTGACTTACACAAACACAGTCGGACTGAGTGCTACTTAAGTAACTGCTTCGTGGTTTCTGCTGTACTGAACCCTGCCTTTCAAGGCAAAGCGCCCGATTTTAAGCTTCTCAAGCTTCTCAATGTTCTTGTTACAATAGCTTTGCACATGCTTCTGGCGTGGTTGTA
This sequence comes from Oculina patagonica, assembly GCF_052425735.1. NCBI lineage: Eukaryota > Metazoa > Cnidaria > Anthozoa > Scleractinia > Oculinidae > Oculina > Oculina patagonica. The sequence goes on from NC_135769.1 coordinate 17,286,162, forward strand.
CATTTCTCAGCGCGGCCGTTTTGAGCATAATCACGAAGATACTCGAGGTTCAGTCATCCATTTGGTACATGTACTTCGGCGAAGTACATGTAGATGGCAACGCCGGGACGAACAGCGCGATGATCAAACTACATTTCATTGTCAGAACTATCCTCAGCTGTGTATGTAAAGAAAGCTTTCAATTCCTAAAAGAAACTTGGTTCACTTTGTCACACGACGCAGCATTTAACCATTTATGTTTAGAACGTTTGATGTGTTTTTGTGCGTTAGTTACGGACCTAGATCGAATACCGTAAAATTCCGGTTTTTAGCCCTGGGCTTATACAACTTCGTAAGGGGTTTTGGGTGGGCTTATAAGCGTAGGGGCTTATATCCGGGAGGGCTTATAAGCGGAATTAAAAAAACATTTCGAAACAAGCCACGGGAGTGTTGATCGAAATACGTTTTTCAGTTAAAAACGCATCATAAAGCAACATTTAGCCCTGTTCAGTACTGTCATCTGGCAGAGGGGGGCTTATATCCGGGAGGGCTTATAATCGGATGTATTTTTTTGTTGCCAGATAGATGGGCCTATAACTGGGGGGGGAGGGGGGGGGGGGTTATAAGCGGGAGGGCTTATAACCGGAATTTTACGGTACACCAATAGGAGGCTTTCAGGTAAATCTTCGCGAATAAAAGAACAAGTAACTTTTTCGTCGAAAGTAAGGTTCATATTTGTGATGTTGCTCTGTCAAGAAATATGGAAAAAGAAACAGCCAGTCAGACCTATCATTTCATACATTTCCACAAGAATTTTAAGAGAAGAAGAATTTGAACTATAGTTTGCCAACAAAAAACTTAAGGTAACACAACATAGCTCAATATTATACGAATATATTAGATCATTTTTTAACATTTTTTTAAGGATTAGACTTAAGAAAAACACTAACTAGAAATATAGATTTACAATGTACAGTCAGGCCCACCCATTTTAAGCCAACTACTTCTTTACCAGTAAAGTCAGAGTGTAATGATTACCCCATTAAAAGGCACCGGGCTAGTTGAACTACATAACCAATTTCCAACAAGCCACAATGATGCAAGGCAGAGTTAGTAAGCCAAGTAAAACTTAAGTTTTTACTTGGTAACTTTTGAATAAAAGTCTTAAAAGACTTTCATTCTCCACGATCAATGTTTCAGCATCCCAGCCAATTCCTAACTTGTTCAAGTGGAATAAACCACTAGAAAAAGGAACAATCACAGCACATAACAAAATGCTAAGAATTGTGTTTTTGTTTTAATCAGACCATGTCATGTCAAGCTCAAAATTAATTTTACACTTTCTTTAGTAAAAGCTGAATCTAAAGAGCAATCTTAATCGTTTCTAACCCTTTTCGGCACCTAACTTTAAAACAAACGACCGGCTTTTGATACCTTTTAGTGTTTAATCTTAAATAGTAAAAAGAGTTACTGTAGTACATTTTTCTGCTATACATGAACAACTTTAGCCATCCTGGGGTCGTGCATTCCCACTTAGTATCGTGTAGAACATCTGGAGCAACCAGAAGTGCCTTGCAGATTAAGGGAGCGAATCCTGCTAGTGACTTCTCTGCAAAACCGAGACCTTTTGCTTGGAACATCCCATTGATCCATTCCAATCCTGATCGCGTTCTGATCCTTTGGGTCATCAATTCCACCCTTCTGAACTCTGTCGGCACCATACAACAGAAGCCAGCGGCGGATGGTAGCAGCACGGCCAACCCAACCATAATGGATGTTTCCTGGTACATCATAGTTAACACATCGGCCGCAGAGGGTTACAGTGCGTGGGCACCGAGATGATGGGCATGAACCTCGACGGAAAGACTGAGTGCACTTATAATCCCATGCTCTGCAGTTAGCAACAAGGCCAGCAAATTTCGTCAGGCATCTGGGCCAAAGAACAGTATTGATCCAGCTGCGACAGCGTCTGATTTCCCTGTGGTTCCTGTTCCGGTTCATCTGACGTAGCAGCCAAGAAGTGACATCTGGTCCACATCTGTGGCAAATGAAGCACAAAGTTTTAAAAATATTTTGGATTATTGCTGCAGGACAGGGAAAGCATGAGCTATAATCTTACAGAGCCTCTGAGAATAGTGCAGTATGTAATGGGGTATATTTGTTTCTGCATGTCTTATCTACATGCTACCCCTTTGTAAAACTGTTGCAAACTGTATTAAATGGCAGTTAATGGTGTAAATACATCTCTCTTTAAAGACATTCTTACAACACTTCAAGTTTTTACCTTTTTAAGATTCAAAATATCTCAAAGATCCAGAGTTTCCAAAGATTTTTGAATCTCTTGCATCGATTTCTGAACTGTAAGTATAAAGTCCTTGGCATGGGTTCAAGAACTTATACAGAGTATACAATGGTGCCAATTCAGTGTAGTGCACACAGAACACTTTTTTTAGCTATATATGAAGACAGTCTTCTTACTCTCCAAGGGTTCATTGTTCTCCAAATTTGATATACATGATCTCCCCCTACCCCCATATTTCAAAATTACCGTTCAAAACATTACAACATTGAAAACAATGGATTTAAAGTTTTAGTATGCGAAAAAAATTCAAGTAAGCGGCAGATTTGAGCTATGACATTACTAGATTTGAAAATTTAAAAATAAATTCAAGTTACCTCTTGACGGATCTTTTTTCTCTTCCTTCCTCAGTTTCGTCCTCATACAGTCCTTCTTCTACCTCAGTCGTATCATCTATATCTCTGATATCATCATCAGCCAAACTTATGTCCAGATTGTCTAGCTGATAGCCATTGTTCCACGCGTCAAGCTCCTGAACATCTAAAAAAATAAAAGCACGCTTTTGATTTGGGAGATTCATCACACTTTCAGGAAAGAAGGACTCCAATATTTTATGCAGCATCCGCTCCCTCAATAAACTCAATATCGAAGAAGATTTTTATAGAAGCTGAAACTAATGCATGTCTGTTTAATTTGATGGTGCTCTGTCACTTTAAAGGCTTTGAAATGCTCCTTAAAGTTTCGACAAACAAAACATTTAGAAACCTTTTGCAAATCATAACCAATTTGGAAGTTACAATATAGCAATTGTCTTTTCGTCTATATATTTTCAATTTTGCTACCTACAATATTGCATAATTTGATTATAGTTTTGATCTGTGAACTCAGAAATTTTTTCTGAGTTCATTCTCTCCACACATCAATCCATTGTTATTATTTATGTTTTGAAAAAAAATTGATAAAAAAACACTAGATTACATACAACCAAATTAAAGAAAACGCAACCTTTTAAGTTAGTTAAAGGCTTTTTATGTTGTTAATGTTAGTTTAAAAGGTTCTTTAATGCTGTTAAAGGTTTTAGTTTCAGTTTATTCATTTTTATCAGGGAGCATCGAGGACATCGCTATGAGTTCTGAAACATATTGCACATACCCTCCTTTGTAGAACCAAGATTGCTTTCCCCAAGAGCGATAAGCTTCAGAAGCAGCACACAGGCTATCAGAATCTTGAATGCCATCACTCTGATCCTCAGTGCACAAAGCACTAAACTAACTGAGAGCTGATGAGCATCTGGATTTTATAACCATTCAAGAATGTTATATTGATGCAAGAATTTTATATTGGCGTAAGGATGTTATATTGACTCAAGGGTATGGATTTAAGAGTATTTTATATCACATCATAGGTAAAAAAAAGCTCCACGCAAGGAAATAAGACTTCAATACTCGTTCACTTGTTCACTCAATCAATGAGACTATGCAAATATCAATAGAACATTTTCACCTACATTGTAATGTTGCAAAAACTATAACTACTTAAAAAATGTTCTAGAATTTTCAAAGTCCTAAAAATACATCAAAGTCCTTAAAATACATACCAAGTCCTAAAATAGATTTCCTTAACAAATTCTAGTTAACAATAAGTAAGAATTAGCTATAAACGCCTTCCGAAACAAATGAGTTTTGAGAGACTTTTTAAAACTATTTACAGATGAAATAATTATTTCTAATAAAAAGGGAAGATCATGCTATAATTTGGGGGAAGATCAGTTACCCAGCAGAGTGGAAGACTTGAATTGATTCAAGAATGTTATTAAAGATATCGATTTTGTATTGAGTTAAGAATACAAATATGGATTTGAGAATATATCATTTAGCTAGCTGAAGGCTAATTTAAGCAACTCTAAGCAAGAGAAGAACTCTTAACTACTTGCAGTATATTGCAGCTGGCCCTGAAAATATTTATCAGACCTGTTATCTTGAGGATCCTTTTCTTGTTGTGCTGAAACGAACTGAAGCATAATACAGCAGGTGCTATTCTTATTTTTACCGTACCCAAATTCGCAACTGGCCAATCAGAAGCGCGATCTACTGTCCTGATATCCAACGATATCAAGTCACTGCCCTGATATGCCACCATATCATGGTCACTTTGAAGTAAAGTAGTGTTACCGTACGATGAATTGAAAAGAGGTTTTACCAATAAAGCAGAACCTCGAAATTTAAGATTAGCTAGTGTTTACCGATTGTAAAAGAAGTAAAAACTTTCCCGCCAAAACTAAACTTGAACGCGTTCGCAAAATGAACGATGTTTGCCGACGAGTACTGAAACATTCAGACTGAAACAATAGAGTCGGAGTTCCCAAATTCTTCGCGAAATTCTGAATTTGGGTACGGTAAATACCTAATCGTACCTTTTTAGTACGCTTCGGCGGCATATCAGGCTCGTTTGGTCTCGCCATGGGTATTTTGGCTCGACTACGTCTCGCCAAAATACGAACCATGGCTCGACCAAACTCGCCTGATATGCCGCAGAAGCGTACTAAAAAGGTACGATTAGGTATAAGTAATAATAATTGGACTGAGTGGGGTACAATTCATCTGTAATTAGGCGAGTAATTTCAAACGCGGCCGAGCGCGCAGCGTGAGACAGAATTCAAATTACGAGCATGATTTCTCTCTGAGTTGTACAAAACTAGGTCGTTAATCGTATCTATAGCAATTTTCCTGGATCGAAAGTGTTTTTTGTCTGAAAACGCCGAAGGATTATTGGATCAGTTTGACGTTGTTCAAATTAGAACAACTAATGAAACATTCCTGTTGTCAACAATTGTTTCTAAACGCGGATAAATAACACTACTCCCTGGATAAAAGGCAGACCAAGCTTTAAATGTTTATACACTAAAACCTAAAAATACATAATTCAAGCATGCATGTAACTTGACTACCGGTATTTAAAGTTGCGCTATGGGACGTGTGTTATGTAATCTACCTTACATAACCTAACTCGCTTACACTATAATATCAATGTTATCAGCAGATACAATATATGTGCTATCACAACTAATTTAATTACGTGCTCCTTTCCAGCAGAGAGTTACAGCAGATATAGGACTACAATTGAATAAGATAACACTCGAAGTTCAAGATCGAGACGAGTGGAGAACTGTAGAAACCAAACATCTCCTATGAGCACACGTAACCACCTATTGTATGCTGTCAGGTGTTGTGCACTGTCACCCCAAAAATAGCGAACAAAAACCTATGACCAAAGATATTTTCTGGCCTTCTTGACCTCGGGATATCCAAAACTAAGAAAAGAGTTAAAACGGGTGTTTGGATAGCCGATGAAACACCGTCCCGAGTGTTTGGTATATCTTCTCAATCGAAAAAACTACCAAGTAAACGGATAAATTAAATTGTTAAAATTTATGCTTATTAAGAACGGGTTTAAAAACCTCGTTCACGGTTATGATTTTTGCGATTTTTTTAATTTTCTTGATTTTCTTTGTTTTTAGAAGAAATAAAATAAAACTCCAAGCCTAAAATCGACATAAGTGGAGAACTGTAGAAACCAAGCATGGGATCAAAGGAGTAAAGTTTTGCACAAAATAATAGTAAAGACAACAATTTGTGATACGAATTTATTCATTCACTTTAACATTCCTTCAATTACACTTACACCACTTATACTAAAAATACCCCAAACTCCTACATGCAATATTGGGCTATCCAAATAAACAAGATACAACTTGACAGGATCATGCAAGCAGCATCCCCTTCCTTTCCAACAAGTTTCACCCAATTCATTTGATATGAGGTCACTTCGTGGCGTTGCGCAGGTGACAAACAACCTCTGAAAGATACTCAATTCCATAATTCAAACATGCATGTTACTTGAGCATTTAAAGTTCTGCTCTGGGACATGTGTTACGGTAATATACCTTACATAACCTAACTCGCTTACACTATAATATCAATGTTTATCAGCAGATACAATATATGTGTTGTCACAACTAATTTAATAAGTATACGTGCTTCGTCGCACAAACGATAGATTTACCTTCACAAGCTAAGTAAGATTACTTGTACAGCTTGAACAGCAGCTTTTATAGGATTTTTACATTGCTGTTGTTATTGTTGTCTGATTGCTCTTTAAGAGGAAGGGGAGACCTTGTAAACACATTGCCACTGTGGTCTTCAGTACATGAAATGTTTGAACAATAAACCAATACTGCTTTTCATTGCTGTTTGTTTCCGTTTAATTTTTAATTTCAATCTTTATTGATTAAACACAAATAGGTGAATTTGTTATTACAATAGCTTTGCACATGCTTCTGGCGTGGTTGTACATTTCTCAGCGCGGCCGTTTTGAGCATAATCACGAAGATACTCGAGGTTCAGTCATCCATTTGGTACATGTACTTCGGCAAAGTACATGTAGATGGCAACGCCGGGGACGAACAGCGCGATGATCTAACTATATTTCATTGTCAGAACTATCCTCAGCTGTGTATGTAAAGAAAGCTTTCAATTCCTAAAAGAAACTTGGTTCACTTTGTCACACGACGCAGCATTTAACCATTTATGTTTAGAACGTTTGATGTGTTTTTGCGCGTTAGTTACGGACCTAGATCGAATACCGTAAAATTCCGGTTTTTAGCCCTGGGCTTATACAACTTCGTAAGGGGTTTTGGGTGGGCTTATAAGCGGAGGGGCTTATATGCGGGAGGGCTTATAAGCGGAATTAAAAAAACATTTCGAAACAAGCCACGGGAGTGTTGATCGAAATACGTTTTTCAGTTAAAAACGCTTAATAAAGCAACATTTAGCCCTGTTCAGTACTGTCATCTGGCAGAGGGGGGCTTATATCCGGGAGGGCTTATAATCGGATGTATTTTTTTGTTGCCAGATAGATGGGCCTATAACTGGGGGGAGGGGGGGGGGTTATAAGCGGGAGGGCTTATAACCGGAATTTTACGGTACACCAATAGGAGGCTTTCAGGTAAATCTTCGCGAATAAAAGAACAAGTAACTTTTTCGTCGAAAGTAAGGTTCATATTTGTGATGTTGCTTTGTCAAGAAATATGGAAAAAGAAACAGCCAGTCAGACCTATCATTTCATACATTTCCACAAGAATTTTAAGAGAAGAAGAATTTGAACTATAGTTTGCCAACAAAAGACTCAAGATAACACAACATAGCTCAATATTATACGAATATATTAGGATCATTTTTTAACATTTTTTTTAAGGATTAGACCTTAGAAAAACACTAACTAGAAATATAGATTTACAATGTACAGTCAGGCCCACCCATTTTAAGCCAACTACTTCTTTACCAGTAAAGTCAGAGTGTAATGATTACCCCATTAAAAGGCACCGGGCTAGTTGAACTACATAACCAATTTCCAACAAGCCACAATGATGCAAGGCAGAGTTAGTAAGCCAAGTAAAACTTAAGTTTTTACTTGGTAACTTTTGAATTAAAGTCTTAAAAGACTTTCATTCTCCACGATCAATGTTTCAGCATCCCAGCCAATTCCTAACTTGTTCAAGTGGAATAAACCACTAGAAAAAGGAACAATCACAGCACATAACAAAATGCTAAGAATTGTGTTTTTGTTTTAATCAGGCCATGTCATGTCAAGCTCAAAATTAATTTTACACTTTCTTTAGTTAAAGCTGAATCTAAAGAGTAATCTTAATCGTTTCTAACCTTTTCGGCACCTAACTTTAAAACAAACGACCGGCTTTTGATACCTTTAAGTGTTTAATCTTAAATGTTACTGTAGTACATTTTTCTGCTATGCATGAACAACTTTAGCCATCCTGGGGTCGTGCATTCCCACTTAATTAGTATCGTGTAGAACATCTGGAGCAACCAGAAGTGCCTTGCAGATTAAGGGAGCGAATCCTGCTAGTGACTTTTCTGCAAAACCGAGACCTTTTGCTTGGAACATCCCATTGATCCATTCCAATCCTGATCGCGTTCTGATCCTTTGGGTCATCAACTCCACCCTTCTGAACTCTGTCGGCACCATACAACAGAAGCCAGCGGGGGATGTTAGCAGCTCGGCCAACCCAACCATAATGGATGTTTCCTGGTACATCATAGTTAACACATCGGCCGCAGAGGGTCACAGTACGTGGGCACCGAGATGATGGGCATGATCCTCGACGGAAGGACTGAGTGCACTTATAATCCCATGCTCTGCAGTTAGCAACAAGGCCAGCAAATTTCGTCAGGCATCTGGGAAAAAGAACAGTATTGACCCAGCTGCGACAACGTCTGATTTCCCTGCGGTTCCTGTTCCGGTTCATCTGACGTAGCAGCCAAGAAGTGACATCTGGTCCACATCTGTGGCAAATGAAGCACAAAGTTTTAAAAATATTTTGGATATTGCTGCAGGACAAGGAAAGCATGAGCTATAATCTTGTAGAGACTCTAAGAATAGTGCAGTACGTAATGGTAATATATATGTCTGCATGTTTTATCTACATGCTACCCTTGCCAAAACTGTTGCATACTTTACTAAATTGCAGTTAATGGTGTACAATCATCTCCCTTTGAAGACTTTCTGTCAACACTGCAAGTTTTACCTTTTTTAAGATTTAAAAATATCTCAAAGATCTACTGTTTCCGAAGATTTTTGAATCTCTTGCAACGATTTCTGAACTGTAAGTATAAAGCCCTTGGCATGGGTTCAAGAACTTATACAGAGTATACAATGGTGACAATCCAGTGAAGGGCATATAGAACACTTTTTTTAGCGTATGAAGACAGTCTTCTGGTTTCTACTATTCATTACTCTCCAAGGGTTCACTGTTTTCAAATTTGATATACCTGCTATCCCCCACCCCCATGTTTCAAAATTGCCATTCAAAACATTACGATATTGAAAACAATTGATTTAAAGTTTTAATATGCAAAATTCAAGTAAGCGGCAGATTTGAGGTTTTCCATTTATGTCAGCTATGACATTACTAGATTTGAAAAATTAAAAATAAATTCAAGTTACCTCTTGACGGATCTTTTTTCTCTTCCTTCCTCAGTTTCATCCTCATACAGTCCTTCTTCTACCTCAGTTGGATCATCTATATCCTGGATTCCATCATCAGCCAAACTCATGTCCAGATTGTCCAGCTGATAACCATTGTCCCATGTGTTAAGCTCCTGGACATCTAAAACATAAATGCATGCTTTTGATTAGAGATATTGAATCAGACTTCTAGAAGAACTCCAACATTTTATGCAGCGTCCGCTCCCTCAATAAACACAATATCGTAGAAATATTTTTATAGAAGGTGAAACTAATACATGTCTGTTTAGTTTCATGGTACTCTGTCACTTTAATGCTCCTCAAGATGTCGACAAACAAAACATTCAGAAACCTTTCTCAAACCGTAACCAATTTGGAGGTTACAATATAGCAATTGTCTTTTCTTCTACGGACTTATATTCTCAATTTTGCTACCAACAATATTGCAAAATTTGTTTATAGCTTTGAAAAACTTGATGTAAAAACTACTATATTAGATACAACCAAATTAAAGAAAACGCAACCTTTTAAGTAAGTTAAAGGCTTTTTATGTCGTTAATGTTAGTTTAAAGGTTCTTTATAGCAGTTAAATGTTTTAGTAACAGTTTATTCATTTTTGATCAGGGAGCATCCAGGAAAATGCTTTGAGTTCTGAAACATTTTGCACATACCCTCCTCTGAAGAACCAAGATGACTTTCCCCCAGAGCGACAAGCTTCAGCAGTAGCACAGATACTATCAGAATCTTGAATGCCATCACTCTGATCCTCAGTGCACAAAGCACTAAACTAACTGAGAGTTGATGAGCATCTGGGTTTTATAACCATTCAAGAATTTTATATTGGCGCAAGGATGTTATATTGACTCAAGGGTATGGATTTAGGAGTATTTTATATTATATCACCTAGGTAAAAAAAGCTGCAAGCAGGGAAATAACACTTCAATACTCGCTCACTTGTTCATTCAACCAATGGGAATATGCAGATATTTTATTTTATTTTCACCTGCATTACAATGTTGCAGAAATTATAACCACTTAAAAAGGTTCTAGAATTCTCAAAGTCCTAAAAATACATCAAAGTTTAAAAAAACATTTTCCTGACAAATTCTAGTTAGCAATAAGTAAAAATTAGTTAAAAAAAAGCCTTCTGAAACAAATTAGTTTTGAGAGGCTTTTAAAACTATTTACAGATGAAATAATAATTTTTATAATGAAAGGGGAAGATCATGCCATAGTTTGGGGGGAAAGATCAGTTACCCAGCAGAGTGAGACTTAAGTTGATTCAATAATGTTTTTAAATATATCGCTGAAGGTTAATTTAAGCAACTCTAAGCAAAGGAAGAACTCTTAACTACTTGCAGTATATTGCAGCCGGTACTAATAATATTTATCAGCCTTGTTATCTTGAGGATCCTTTTCTTGTTGTGCTGAAACGAACTGAAACAGATAATACAACAGGTGCTATTTTTATTTGTAATAGTAATTGGACTGAGTGGGATACAATTCATTCATGTTATCAGGCGAGCAATTTCAAAATCGCCCGAGCACGCCGCGTAAGGCAGATTTAAAATTACGAGCATGATTACTCTCTGAGTTGTACAACACGAGATCCAATTGCTTATTAATCACATTTTATAGTCCGAAAGTGTTTTTTGTGTGAAAAAGTCAAAGGTATATTTGATCACCTTAAAAAACAGTAGGAAAACAGCAAGAAAGAAACCATCTAAGTGAACTTGATTGATGCCCGAATGGCGTAGGCGCCCAATAACAGGATTACAACTTGAAGTTGTTCAAATGAAACATCCCTGTTGTCAAATGTTGTGTCGAAACGCGGATTAAAAACACTACTCCCTGGATAAAAGGACAACCGAGCTTAAACGTTTATGCACTAAAACCTAACAATACATAATTCCATAATTCAAACATGCTTGTAACTTGACTATTTAAAGTTGAGCTCTGGGACGTGTTATGTAATCTACCTTACGTAACCTAACTCGCTTACACTATAATGTTTATCAGAAGATGCAATATATGTGTTATCACAACTAATCTAATTACGTGCTCCTTTCCACAAAAGAGTTCCAGCAGATATATAGGACTACAATTGAATAAGAGAACACTCGAAGTCCAAGATCGAGACGAGTGGAGAACTGTAAAAACCAAACATCTCCTATGAGCACACGTAACCACCTATTGTATGCTGTCAGGTGTTGTGCACTGTCAACCCCAAAAATAGCGAACAAAAACCTATGACAAAAGATATTTTCTGGCCTTCATAATCTCGGGATATCCAAACACCGAAAAAAGTGTTGAAAATACGACGCGCAGCGGAGTATTTTTGACGAAATTCAAGGTGTTTGGATAGCCGATGAAACACCGCCCCGAGTGTTTGGTATATCTTCTCAATCGAAAAAAAAATACCAAGTAAACGGATAAATTAAATTGTTAAAATTTTTGCTTATTAAGAACGGGTTTAAAAACCTCATTCACGGTTATGATTTTTGTGATTTTTTTAATTTTCTTGATTTTCTTTGTTTTTAGAAGGAATAAAATAAAACTCCAAGCCTAAAATCGACACAAGTGGAGAACTGTAGAAACCAAGCAAGGGATCAAAGGAGTAAAGTTTTGCACAAAATAATAGTAAAGCCTGGTTCTGATATGATCGTCCCGATCGTCTCTGTCGCTTAAAAGCTTCTTCCCCTCCCCTCCATTTCAAAAGAAGGAGAGAGACCGGGGGGGGAAAAAAAAAACCTAACAAGACAACAATTTGTGATATAAGAATTTATTCATTCACTTTAACATTCCTTCAATTACACTTACACCACTTTTACTAAAAATACCCCAAACTCCTACATGCTATATTGACATATCTAAATCAGAACACGATACAACTTGTCAGAAACATGCAAGCTGCACCCCTTCCTTCCCAAAAAATAATAATAATAATAATAACCTTTATTTACCCTCGGCAGTATTTATAGCACAAAGGCTAGTGGGGCCAAGCAAATGAAAGAAACAAATCAATCAAATAAACATAACAACGTTAAGAATCCCAGATGGCCGGAGGCAAACCAGCTGGCTATTTACAAGCGTGGTCGAGAATCTGAACTTGGGACTACCAAGAACAAATTCAGCTAGCGGGTAGGGCGGGACTTGAACCCGGGAACTCCGCATTGCAAGTCCAACGCTCTAACCGCTCGTCCACGCTTCCTCCACATTTTACTACTAAAAGATTTCTAATACTAATACTACTAGAAGTAATAATACTAATAATACTAAAAGATTTCACCCGATTAATTTGACAAGAGGTCAGTCACTTCATGGTGTTGCGGAGGTGTCAAACAACCTAGACTACTCAATTCCAGAATGAAAACATGCATATATACATTTCGCCGATAAAAGGTTAAAAATATAAAACTTAAGGAAAAAGCTGTTAAAATTGATACTAAACGTTTTCGATCTGTTCGATCATCATCAGAGTGAAAAAATCGGCATACGCTCAATGTTCTTATAGTTCAGATTACACCAGTTATGTAATACCTGTTCCCATGGGGAACAAGGTAAGGTCCAGTGATTGCACTTGTTTGTTTAGTTCTGGGCAGAAGCGTGCAATGTAGAAAGCTTCTTTTATTCTTCTTTTTAACCACGAGTGGGCAGTGGTTAAAACATTCCACGTGAACTTGTGATTAGGGTGTTTTCTGATGTGCTTGGCTGGCTCTGACTGCTTATTGACATCTGAATGTTCGTTAACACGAACCTCGAGGTTGCGTGCTGTTTCGCCAATGTATGTTACTCCACAATTACACTTGCCTTTGTAATATACCTTACATAACCTTTGTACGTGTGACGGGTGTGTGATTTTGTCTTTTAACTTGAAGATTGATTCCATCTTGCGTGTTTGCCACATGATAAAGAAGTTAAACCTCCATTTGGTGTACGTGTTAAGAAAAGATTTTAAACACCCGAAAAGCGACGAAACAATTATTCCTGTCCACTGGTTCGATGAAAGACTAAAACTTGGAATTTGTCTCTCTTTCTGCAGAACAAATGAAGTAGAAAGTAGAAAATTTTAAAGAAACTTAACTTGTCACTCTGATGATGATCGAACAGATCGAGAACGTTTAGTATCAATTTTAACAGCTTTTACTTTAAGTTTTATATTTTGAAAACATGCCGATGTTATTTGAGTTTTAAAAGTTCTGCTCTGGGAGATGTGTTATGTAATATACCTTACATAACCAAACTTGCTTACACTATAATATCAATGTTTTTAAGCAAATGCAATATATGTGTTATCACATGCAACTACTTTAATAAGTATACGTGCTTCTTTGTACAAAAGAGTTACAGCAGACATAGGACTACAATGAGATCATAGTTAAAGAAAGGGGGCAGTGTCACGATATTTTAAGCCATTTACCCGATTACTTCTAAATTGTAGGAAACCTTTAAATAATTGTTTTTCAACATGAAAAACAACAAAAGGATAATAAAAACGCAAAAATACACAAGGACGGTTTCGACTGACGAAGATTAGGAGAGATTACGAACAACAAAGATGAAAAAGCCAGTTTTTTCAAAATGCATTCTCCATGACGAAGCTCCTTTAATAGAGAAGAATGGTTATGAAGCCCAGCAAACATCAAATGAGCAAACAAAGTGGCCAGGGTTTAGGTTGGAAGCTCCATGACAGTGCACATCTTTTGTTTTGCGCTTAAACACTGTGCATGTGCAGCTATGTAATCGTAATGTTTTTATTGGTTAGTTGCATGAGCACACGTAACCACTTATTGTATGCTGTCAGGTGTTGTGCAGGGTCAACCCCCAAATAACCAAAAAACCTATAACAAAGATATTGGCCGGGCTTCATAACCATGTCTCTCTTTTAACTACGATAGAATAAAATTAAACTCCAAGCCTAAGATCGACACAAGTGGACAACTGTAGATAGCAAGCATGGGAGCAAAGGGGTTAAGTTTTGCACAAAAGAGAAGTGACAAGATAGCAATTATTATGTTGCCATAATTATGGCAGAAAGAGCGTGTTAACTTACTTGATATTGATTCGACAATTTTGTATTGATATAAGAAATTATTCATTCACTTTTACATCCCTACAAGTACACTAATACCACTTATACCAAAAATACCCCAAGCTCCTACATGTTATATTGGGTACCCAAATAAAAAGATGTAACTTGACAGAATCATGCAAGCTTTACCCACTTCTCCCCTTCTCCACCCAATTTATTTGATTTGAGGTCACTTCATGGCATTGTTGAGGTGTCCAACAACCTAGAGATTCTCAATATTTCTCATAATTGATTTCTCATAAAAGGTTAAAAATATAATTAATAAAATTTTAAATTTATTTATTTTTAAATTTTTTTTTTTTTTTTTCAAACATGCATGTATCTTGAGTATTTAAAGTTCTGCTCTGGGACATGTGTTACGTAATATACCTTACATAACCTAACTCGCTTACACTATAATATCAATGTTTATCAGTAGATACAATATATGTGTTGTCACAACTAATTTAATAAGTACATGTATACGTGCTTCGTTGCACAAACGAGTTACAGCAGATATAGGACTACAATGAAATCTTAGTTATAGAGGCAAATGGTTAGGAAACCCAGCAAATGAGCAAACAAAGTGGCCAAGGTTTAGGTTGGAAGGTCCATGAAAGTGCAATGGTTTGTTGCATGAGTACAAGTATTGTTTGCTGTTAGGTTATGTCCACTGTCAACCCCCAAAATAGCCATAAAAACCATTTCCCTCTTTTAACTACGATGGAATTACATAAAACTTCAAGCCTAAGATCGACATAGGTGGAGAACTGAAAATACCAAACATAGGAGCAAAGGGGTTGAGCTTTGCACACAAGAGCACTAACGAGACAACAATTTGTATGTTCCCATAATTATGGCAAGAAAAGCAAAATTGCTAACTAATTTAATGATATTGATTTAACATTATTGTATTGAGATTTCGATTTTTTCATACACTTTTACATTCCTACAGGTACACTAATACCACTGATGTCAAAACTATTTCAAACTCCTACTGATGCAATATTAGACTACCCAAATAAACAAGAAACAACTTGACCAATCATGCGAGCAGCATCTTCGCTCTTGCCAACAGAGTAAATCGTCCCAGCTGCAACTATAATCTGTGTGCGTATGATGTGTTTGTGTGTTGTTACACTGTCATTTTTAAGCGATGACTTGTAAGTGATAATGTCATCGCTTTATGTCATCGAAAGACCGGTTCTTTTTGTCTGTTTCGCACCGACGAACAAAAATCCCGGGGGGTTACTCCCCACAATTTTGTACGGGGAACGGAGTTTCGTAGCTATGCTTGATCATGCTTAATCAGGATTCTGGGGAAAAATCGACCCTGTTCCAGATAGAAAGGCTGAATTCTATACCCCGTTCCAGAGTCAGGGAGGCAAAAAAACATACACTGTTGAGCGGCCAATACCTCTATAGCCCATAGATGGGAGTACCCCCCCCCCCCCGGACAGAAATCAAGTTAACTTAACAAGAAATCGCCGCGTAGAACACAAAAGAAAAATATTCCCGTGTAGTTAGAAACGAACACTACAGTGTATAACCGAAAGAGACTAATTATATTTGATTAGTTCAAGTAGATTTAGAAGACAGAAATTTCTAAATTCTTTTGATAAACAGGACCACAAAGGGCCGCTGAGAGCGAGATACTGTTTGACCTTAAGCTTGCTCGCGTGTATCGTTTGTTGTTTATCGGATGTAACGCGACAATATAACGTAACCTTTGTCGAGGCAACAAAGCTAGGGAAATGTAAAAATAAAAGTAAAATAAAATAAAATATTACTGTTGTTCAATTGAGCAAATCTACGTCCGTTCTCTGCTGTCTGTTCCAAAACATTTATCGTGTGTAAATATTTAAAGCGCGATCGACAGGAATTAATGCCACGTGGGTTACGTTTATTAGCGAAAATATTAAAAGTGACAGGCCAAACACGACTCCCGCCGGTCGCTAAAAGTTAGCCTCCAGTTAGACTTGCCCCAAGTCGACTCTTTGGAGCTACGAAGTAACAAAGGATTTCACTCGCTCTCTGGAGCCGTTACAGCATTGATATTTATGCCATTGTGTCTGCTAGCTCCCTGGCATATTTTGTTAGATTTATCGGCTCTTGTTTGTTGAAAGATTCTTAATTACCTTCAAAAGAATGTTGTACCTTATTGTTACTTATTTTCGCGGGTACTTAATTTCGCGAAAATGCAACAGGAATATTTCGCGAGACTTAATTTTCGCGATTTGGCCAAAAATACGTAATTAGCATAAAAAATACAATAGAAATCGTTTAGAATTAATTTTCGCGGGTCTTTATTTCGCGATTTTTTGAAATCGCGAAAATCGCGAAAATTAAGTCCCGCGAAAATAAGTAACAATAAGGTAGTCTATAATGTTTATCAGATCAGTGGGTCTCTAACCGTCATCTTGTTTGAAGTGGCGGTTAGCTTGCAGATAACGTTTCGTCATTCCACGGTCGCGAGGGTCTAAGATCCAAGTATTTTTATGGCTACAACAGTCTTTAGGCATTGAGAGCGATGGTTTCTTTGAGTTAATGTTTAGCTCCCCTTAGTTTGAGTGGTTGTGATTTGAGTTCTTGTATGGGGCTAAACTTTACCTCCATTATTTTTAAGCGATGGCGTGACATCGCTTTATGCCATCGCACGAACGGTTCGTTTTGTCTGTTTGGCCCGATCGAACAGAAATCAAGTTTAACTTAACAAGAAATCGCCGCGTAAAACACAAAAGCAAAATACTTCCGCGCAGTTACAATGGAACACTACAATGTATAAACGAAAGAGACTAATTATATATGATGGGATCTTTTAGATTTAGTAGACAGAAATTTCTAATTCTAGAAATATAAAGGGCCGCTGTGAGCAAGAGACCGTTTGACCTTTCTGGCAGCTTAAAAGCTTGCTCGCGCGTATCGTATGTCATTCATCCGTGAAATCACACTACAGTATAACGCAATCTTTGTTGAGACAACGTAGGGAAATTTTAAAAAAAAACATAAAAGTATAAAATAAAATATTACTGTTGTTCAATTGAGCAAATCTACAAAGAAAATGGTCTGTGCATTCATAACAACTGTATTTATTTCAATTCCATCAGATCCTCAGGCTATGCTATTTATACAATCACTAACAAGCTTCTTAGGTTAAAATAAATGTAAACTGCAGTTGGATAACAGTCTTTTTCACACACAAGGTTTTTTCTCAAAATTATGTAAGACCCCTTGTGAAACGCCATCGCTTCTGCATGCATCGCGTGCCAGTTATTTAACTGTCTTGTTGCGTTACTTGCATTCAACAAATAAATTCTATGGCAGTTTGATTACTGCATTTGAAGTTTCTAGGATGCTGCAACGATGTCTCCTGGCAAATGTTTTATCTTGAGCAAGACTCGAGTTTCGGTCCTTCAGTGGACCTCATCAGTTGCTCCTATGTTAATGTTTCATCAAATGATTTGGAATCATTCTATTTGCCGTTTTTGTACTTGACTACAGGATCGAAAATTCTGCTTTCTAATTGGCTCGTTTAACTGGACCAATTGTGTTAATGTTGTTTCGATCCGTGCTTAAAGGGGCAGTGTCACCAAGATTTAGTGCTACTTAAAAATCCAATGAAGGTGTTGGTATCAATTGGAAATCCACTAATAGTGGCCTGGCCTTGCTAAACCACACTGTACTAGTCAAAAGAATTGTCAAAAATTGGTGTGGCTACGGGCGGATAGCAATGAAGTGGCCGGAAACTTGAAAAAGTCCGGCCGACGTTTTCATGTTTGACAGTGTTAATTGCACGAAAATCACATAAAAACCATTGATTCTGTTTTTTTTTACATCTTGAAGAATGTTTTTATGCCTTTCTTTTATTGTTAAGGGTTATTTTGTTGAACAGTGGGTACACCCTTCTCACAGTTCTAGCATAGTTTACACAAAAACGTAGAAGACTTCTCGTGACACTGTCCCTTTGTTTGTTGAGAAGGCTATCTTTCGCATTTTTGACCGTTAAAGGTCAGTTCTGATGATAAATGGTGGTTCTTTCTTAGCCGTGCGTAAGTGGAGTCCCACATAATGAAGAAGGGCTTCATTTCGAATTTATTGCACAGCATGCGTTAGACTTTAGCATAGATTTTTTCTTACGATCAAAGATAATCTCGTGCAACGCAGTGGGACGGGGCTCTGTCAAAAAAGGTCACAAGTGAAAATATTAAAAGTGACAGGCCAAACGAAAAGGAAAGGAGCAAGGAAAAAAAATCGGAACGGTTCAGCAAACAAATAAAAAAAAATGTTGGCTTATGCGCAAGCGCCAAAGTAAAATATTGTACATTTTTACATGGAAAGTTCATCAAAAACTTACTGCAGTGTCAGAAAGTGCATTTCTAGAAAGGTTTAGAGAAATTAAGCGCCGTAGCGCCAAAAAATCAATTTAGCGGTTAAAAAGACGTGTTTTTTGGAGTAATTTCAGCATATTAAGGGTTAAGATGCTGTGCATTTTTTTAAACACATTGATACTCACTCCTCGCTTTTCTACATTACAACATTCACATACTTTCCACATTGTTATGCCGAAATGGGCAATATTAGAAGCTTCAAGCAGAAATATGAGAACTATATTTTAAAAAAATAGTTATAAAAAAAAAGTTAAAAAAATAGTTATATTAAAAATAGTTAAAGTATGTGACTTAATTATTTGTATAGTGCTTTATTTATGTACGACTATTACTCTAATAGTCTGCCTCTAATTTTTGACAATTTCTTTAAGAGTATCAATAAAGTGCATCAATATCAAACCAGACGGCAAGTAAGATTTCATACTATTTGCCAAAAGCAAGGACTAATTACGGAAATTTACATTCGTTTTTTCGGTGCTAAATTTGGAATTCCATTTATGACTCACTTAAATCTAAGAGTCGTGCTTGTTTCCAAAATGTCTTAAAAGAATTGATTATCTCCAACTACTAACTGGTTACATTGATGAACTTTTTTTTTTTTCTGTGTGTACATACACTTTCTTTTTTTTTTTCTCTCTTTGTGTGTGTGTGTGTGTGTGTGTGTGTGTGAATGGAAATCGTGTCCCGTTTTTTTATACTGTGTTACCTTAATTGCAATATTTTTTTCCGCTTGGCCCAGCCACTAGCTCGATTAGCCTTAGCTATTTCTAAGTGGCTGTGCTCTTTTTTATTGTAAATTTTTCCTCTTGCATGTATTTATTTATTGTAACTCTTCTGGGCACGAAATAAAAGATTGTTGTTGTTGTTGTTGTCTATACCCGTCCTTTAACATCTTTTCTTTTAAAAATCCCATTTTGAAATGTCATCGCTTCTGCACGCATTGCGTGCCGTTTATTTGAATTAGGAGCCCACAACATTTCTGGGCTTTGCAAACTGATCTTTTCAGTTTATCTTGTATTTTATCTTGTTTAAATTGTAAATATTTCAAACAATTTTAACCGATTTTATCATTTATTAGGATATTTAGATTTTGTTATTTTTCTTTTACTTTTAAGTTGCCCTATTTAGTGGTTTTATTACTGCTATTTCAGTTTTGACACTCAAATAAAGGTTTAAAGGTTTCTTTAATTAAGCTTTTTCCCAGGAAAATGTCAAGGTAAACTTTCATTTGACTCACACCATTTTCGCCTGTTGATTTAGATACATTTTGGCAACTAACATTTCCCATTGACGAACTAAATTAAATAATTATAGTTAATTGGCAAATAGCCACTAAGGAAAAAAAGTTTACTTGCAGGGTTGAATAGTGTACAAGAAACATGCCGGGTTTTTTTTTTTTTTTTTTTTTCAGGTAGAGCTGTAGTGTTCAGCAATCAATGTAGCTCATTTAGATATTTTTAAATATCAAAAGCCAGCAGCTATAAAAAGACTAGTCCGTGAACAGGCTCTTCTGTCGAGGATTAGGCGAAAAGAAAGCGGGAAGAAAAATGAAGGGGGAGCATGCTCCCAGGTTTTGAAAAGACTTGGGGCCGATGAAGGGAACAATTGGATGTACTATTATACAAACATTATTTATTTCCGCCATGTTATGCTTTCCAGATGAAGTGAACAGTATTGCATTTCATCAAGACATGCCTGTTATAGCCTTAATTTGGTAGCACTAGTGGTTGTGTTCATTTGTTCTCTACGTGTTGTCATAGATTTACCTTCACAAGCCAAGGAAGGTGGCCTGAAAAGCAGCTTTTATCGGATTTTTATTGTTGTCCAATTTTAAAGGGGAAGTGAAGACCTTGTACATACACTCTAAGTAGCCAAGTGGTCTTCCGTACATGAAATATTTGGAACAATAAAACAATACTGCTCCTCATTGTTGTTTGTTTCTGTTTTATTTACAATCTTTAATATTTATCGATTAACCACAAATATGCATTTAATATGTTAAATTAAAAAGTCAACAAGACCATCAATGTGTAAAGTTAAAGTCTGCATACGAGCGTAGTGGCCCATACAGGCTTATAGGGTTACCTCCAGAATTATTTTGCCAGTACCCATTTATAGACCTGGGTGGAGAAAGGCACTATGAGAGTAAGAGGTAAGTGACATGCCCAAGCGCACTAACCACTAGGCCACCCGCCTCTCATACACTTCCACCAATGCAATCATTTCAAAGAGTACCCCCCCCCCCCCCAAAAAAAGCAACTTTATAATAAATAAAATGGTAAATAACAACCCTAGTGTTATCTGTCCTTGTAATGTTTAGTATTGTATTTACCTGACAAGATGCGTTAAAGTAATATAGGTAAGTTCTTTACAGATCTGATGTTAGCTTGTTGTATTCAAGTAAATTCCAGAGTGATTTAACAGACTGTGGAAGTTCCGTGCTACACCTCTTTTAGAGCCAGGGTAAAATGGGAGGAGGGTTGAGGCAGTGGTTGAGGAAATGGAAACTTGGTTCACGTTCACGGTGAATTTGATGTGTTTTCGGGCATGAGTGAGGGAACTGGAACGAGTACACCAAGTCGAGGCTTGCAGTTAGATCTTCACGGGAAAAGGACATCAGTAACAACTTTGTGGAAATATGATTATGTTGTTCTCTGTTCAAAAACAGTGTTAAAAACGACCAGACCTATCATTTCATACATTTTCAGAAGAATGTTAAAAGACGAAGAATTTGGAAGATAACTTGCCAACAAAAAATATAAGATTACACACCAAATAGTTTCATTATATACAATCAGCAATTTTAAGGTGCGGGTTTTAGAAAAACACTAACTTCAAGCCCAACCATTTTTAAACCACCTACTTCTTTACCAAAAACGACGGAGCGTAATGATCACACCGTTAAACGTTAACTGCACCAGAATAGTTGAATTAGGCCCAGTCCACACTGACCCGAGTAAATTTGAAAACGCATCTTTTTTCACCCGGATAGGCCAACCGTCCACATTGAAACGGCGTTTTTGGTCACCGAAAACGGTACTTTTTAAAAACGCTCTCCAAAGTGGGTATCGTTTTCAAATTTACCCGGGTTAATGTGACGGAAAACATTTTACGCGGCGTTTTTAAATTTCTCCGTTTGAAATTTACCCGGGTCTGTGTGGACGGGGCCTTACATAAGAAATTTCGAATTCTAACAGAGCAACAGTGATGCAAGGAAATGGTTTACAAGCCAAGTAAAACTTCAGACTTTCATTCTCCGCTTCCACTGTTATAGCATCTTGTAGCGTACCGGATGTGACGCTTTCGCCATGTGTCCATCAAACCACGTGCTTATGAAGAGTCCGCTATCTTGTAATACCCTGTAATACAGATATTGCTGTGTTCCCGAATTATTGGTGGGTTTCCTATGTTACGGGGCTACTACACATCAGACCAGTCTGGTTCTCACTAGTGGAATATACTTGTGGAGAGGGGATTAATCACAGCACACAGTACTACCGAAACAGGTAGAGCGCGAATTCAAAAATGAAAAAGGTAAACACACGTGGTTACATTCCTTTGCGTTCTGACTTCGTTGTTCGCGCCAAAAACAACCGTTACGATTTTTTTGATTTCGCGCTCTACCTTTTTCATTTTTTGTCCTCGGCCCCCCTCACCATTATTCGTTTCGTTTTACTCCCTCTTAGGCCGTCATCGATTGGTTTTTCCGATATAAATGTCCTGCCTTTGCTGTTTACAGAGAATGCCATCATCGAAAGCTTCATCAAATGTTGACTGAAACGTTCAGGAATGTGACTGCGTACGTTCACCTTTTCCATTTGACAAGCAAAGCCACGTGACGCAGATCGTTGCCGTTTGGCGCCAAAAACAACCGTTACGAATGTTTTTGAATTCGCGCTCTACCTGTTTCGGCAGTAAATGCCAGGGATTGCGTTTTTATTTTAATCAGACCACGGCATGTCAAGTTCAAAATTTATTTTACACTTCCTTTAGTAACAGTTGAATCTAGAAAGGAAACTTAAGTAATTGTTGCTCACCTTTTCGACACCTTATTATAAGCTAAATGTTCTACCACCGGACTTTTAATACTGTTTTAATCTTGAAGGAGCTCAACAGTGGCAGGACTGAAGTTAAAACTTAAAATTGCAGTACATATATTCTGTTTTATTATTCAACAAATTCGCGCGCTGCCCATATATGGTCAAAATGTTAACGTTATCTGCCATTCGTACATAAAAGATATCCTGCGATATACGTAGGTTGCCAAGATTTGTCCGAAGTGTTGTAGAGCCCTGAATAATTACAGTTTTCCTTTCTATAAAATGTGCTTCGTTGGACTTTTGTTAAGTAATAAAACAATTATCCTGCTCAATCTTGCGGAATATCGCCTACGGCCTCGTCGGCTAAGTATTAGGCGATATTCCGCGCGATTTCGCAGGATAATTGTTAAATACATGTACTTCTTAAGCCATCTTAAGGTTACGCATCCCCGCTTAGTATTTGATATTACATATGTTGCAACCCGCAGTGCCTTGCAGATTCAGGGACTTTATCTTTCTAACAACTTCTCTGCAAAACCGACGCCTTTTCCTCGGGATATCCCACAGATCAATCCCTCGGGTCGTCAACTCCGCCCTTCTGAACTCTGTCGGCAGCATACAACAGAAGCCAGCGACGGATGGTAGCAGCACGGCCAACCCAACCATAATGGATGTTTCCTGGTACATCATAGTTTACACAGTGGTCGCACAAGGTCACAGTACGTGGGCACTGAGTTGGGCATGGTCCTCGACGGAAGTTCTGAGTGCGCTTAAAATCCCACGACTTGCCGTTACCAATAAGGCCAGCAAATTTCAGAAGGCATCTGGGCCATGCGAAATATTTGTACCAGCTGCGGCAGCGTTTGATTTCACTGATGTGGTTTCTGTTCCGGTTCATCTGACGTATCAGCCAAAAAAAATCAAGAATATTACAGGTTGTACTAAGCTACTATATGAACTTATTCTGTACTCGAGTTATCCCTCAAAATCATTAAATGTTTCAAGCAAGTTTAGAGAGCACAACACCATGGTGGAGTCCAACTGCTTGGACTACAACATGGCGGCCGGAAATCAATGAAAACATCTGGCATTAAATTCTGCTACAAAAGGCGGTCAGATCACCCTCATGAACAAGTAAACATTCACATGAACACTTCTCGCAAAACCTCAACTGTTCAGATTGTTAAAAATTGCAAGATGAGGCTTTTTTAAGAGAACGTAACAGCTTTCTGGCGGCCTTAAAGATGGCGGATGCTATCGAGCTAAAAACTTTTAGCAAGATATATATTAAGGACGTCTAATAGCCAGTGAAGGATAAAAGGGGTCTTGGGATTCTGGATTTTAAAATTTTGATGACGTCACGTGAAAACCAAGATAACATGCCTCTCCCCCATATTTCAAAATCACCATTCAAAACTTAAAGCATTCAAATTTAAAATTTTGATATACAGTATTGTAAACAATATGTCAAAAACCAAGGAAGCAGCAGATTTGGGGGTTAGAATGTTAGCTGTGACATAACTGGTGTTGAAAAGTTAAAAGTATTTTCCTGTTTCATGTTACCACATGGCCGCTCTTTTTTCTCTTTCACTCTCAGTTTCGTCCTCGTACAGTCCTTCTTTTACCTCAGCCGTATCATCCGTGTCCTGGACATCTTTACTGATCAGCCATATCCAAACTCATGTCCAGCTGATAGCCTTTGTTCCACGTGTTAAGCTCCCTAACATCTAAAACATAAATGCATGCTTTGGATTAGATGGATTAAATCACATCCTGTTCCTTTAGCAGTATCGGTAGGGGGTGGAGCTGATGCCAGCTGCCCCCTCAATAAACTTATTATTGAAGAACAGTTATAGAAGCGGAAACATATGCCGTCTCTGTTTTGTGTTATGGTACTCTAGCTGTCACTTCAAAAGCTTTGAAATGCTCCTTAATGTAAACTAACAAGAAATTCAGAAATCTTACTCAAACCATGACCAATTTGGAGGCTACCGTTGTCTTTTCTTGTATCCTCAGTTGTATGGATATGTGTTTTCAATTTGCTACATTATCGCAAAATTTGTATATAATTTTGAAATGACTTAGTGAAAAAAACACAGTGGTTCATAGGTACATAGTACTAGTTAAGAATTGGATCATGCTTAGTGTACGTATATCGACTGAATATGGATGCAGGCAGTAAGTTTGGAGAGCACGAAAGATACGTTAGAGTTGCTCGAGGCGAAAGAGCTCTTCGAACTTCTCAAGTACATCCATAACTCGATATACGCACATCTAAATGAGTAAGCGTTGCTCGAGGCGAGAGCTCTTCAAACTTCCCGTGTGCTCCATAACTCGATATACGCTCAGCTAAAAGCATAAACCACTTCTTAACATAGCCGCTACAGAGTTGTGCGCGATAACAGGTTTTCGCATCTCAGATTTCTTCCTTTTTACCGAATGGTAATGAGGTTATGTTATGGGCCGCATTTTCTCACTCGAACACTCACTCACTCGATTCTGATATCAAACCGCAATTAATTTAGCATTTAAACGAGAAACGTGCTGACAGAAAGGTCCTTTAAACGCATTCAGCACATGTCAATCAAATCTCAACCTCGTTCCAGGGTCTCTCTCTTTCAGGGAACTAAATTGAATTTCACAAAACAAATCGAAAGAGGATCACTTCCACTTATCCTCTGGTGATAAAAGAGAAAAGAATTCGCTCAACGAAGCCTCAGAGCATAGGCTATCAATTACCCATTCACGTAAGAAAACATTCAAAGACGCGTTTTATAACACAACATTCATGCACGTTTTTTTCGCGTCACATCATCTTCGTGTCACGTCATCCGTTCTTCTTTTTTGAGTCGTGAGGAGCGCATCTTCTCTCATTTTAATGCTGCTAAAATACGTATACGTGCTGAGAGTAACATTTCACAACATTACTTTGCTAAAAAGGACCTTTTTTGTGATAAAATAGATTGCGCGAAGCCGAGAGCAACCACATGACGCAATCAGACAAGGAAATAAAATGAGATTGTTATTATTGAACGAGAAGAAAAAACTATCAGACCCATTCACGCAAGAAAACATTCGAAGGCAAATTAAGTGAGAGACAACTGATAGCACCAGAACTACATATAGTTACGCAAAAACTGTTAAAATATTACGCTCGCCTTGTGACGTGTTTTAGTCAACACAACTCCACGGCACGTTTTGTTTGCGTCACGTCACCTCGTGTCATGTCATCCGTTTTCTTGACCGGAGGGTCGGCGTATCTTTCCTCATTTTTCGCTGCTCAAAAATCGTAACGGGAAGAAAGTACACAAATTTGCAAAGGACGCTACTGGTAAATTTTTGTTGTTGGCGCACGACCGAGCACGAGCCACAGTCGCATCAGTGGAAAAAAAGCAGATGTTGATGGACATAAGGACACTTTTTCCGCAATCATCATTAGTTACCCAAAGTATTTGCTGTCCACCCTCAGGAAGTGGATAGTGTTTGTAAAAGACCCAGAAAAAATGATGTTGCCGTAAGTTTGGGATTGTTAACAGTTTTTTGTCAACGAAAATTCCCACGGAAAAGTACTAGATTGCTCTAGAGAGTTATATTGTATACCACTCGAATACCGTATTACTCACAGGTGCGATCCGTTTCGGAGAGAACCATTAGTAAATGTGTGAAATAAATTAAAATCATGCACAAAAATTTTCCATCTACCTGGGCACGCTACGCCACTCGCGGCCACATTTCTCAACGCCGCCACATCATCTCATGTTGTCGATTTTTTTTACGTTGTACTTTTTCTTCACGCGTGTTGTCCACTACCGAGGGAGTGTATATCACCAGAGTGCAGCTCTCAAAAAGTATTGCTCTCGTCAAATGGAATTGAAGGCAGAGTCACATGAATGGCAAGCGAGAAAGAATAGTGAAAAAAGGAAGAGAAGAAGATGTGTGATGTTCGCCTTTGCTGTGGAAAAAAAGGTGATATGTTATGTTTACCCGTGGAATTATGTGAAATGAAAAGAAAACAATAAACAAAAAGATACCGCCTCATTCAACTCCCAGTGGAAAAGAAGTGCAACAAGGAAGAAGAATGTTGGAGGAAAATAGTTTAAAAAGTTATCGCAAACTTTCATTTCGTTACGTTTGGATTACTCTGTGTAAGAATTAAAATTTTTTTTTTGTGGTTTGTTTTCCTGTTTTTATTGTTTCGAGGTTCTTTGTTGTCTTGTCGTTCTTTGTTTTACGTTTTGTGAGTTTCACAGGTCACAGGCTTTCGATGCGAAAAAAAGCCGCCTCCTCAGTACTTTTTTTCACATGGACTTCTTTTGTTAATACTGCTGTAATTATTTGGAATGAAATTTTTCATCAAGCAGTTAAAAAGAGTATAGTTTGCATCACCACGAGAATGTATTACTGCAAGGATGTATTATCTACTCGTAAACAATGAATAACAACTGAAATATGTAAAAATTGAAACAAACGGCACTTTGCATCTAATTAGCTATAACAGGCGGAAAAAGTCGTTCCATTTCCGTTTAATCGGAAAACTCTATTTAGAAAAAATGCGGAGGTCGGCACTTCATCCATCGAATTACCATGAGGTTGCTCGAAGAGC
This sequence comes from Oculina patagonica, assembly GCF_052425735.1. Lineage (NCBI taxonomy): Eukaryota > Metazoa > Cnidaria > Anthozoa > Scleractinia > Oculinidae > Oculina > Oculina patagonica. The sequence goes on from NC_135769.1 coordinate 17,313,583, forward strand.
CTTTGATTATTGTAGTTAATTTGTTTTCACAGGTTGAACAGATGTAAAAAGGAAAAAATACAGATAACTGTTTTCCATTCAATGTTACAACAAAAGGATGTTTTGGCCTTTTGAGTTGCTGTTGAATGCTTTTCCACTAGAATTTGCTACAGCTGAATGTTCGGACAAATTTTTTGAAGCGCGCCTGTTCTGGTTCGTTTTCTTCACCATTTGCTTCCAGTTAGTTGTTGTAAAGACTATCGACTTAGCTAAATGCAACTTCACACGTCATCTTATATAGCACGGCCGTGCGTAAATGTTGAGTTATATACCAGGATGTCTCAATAGGAATTAGATAGGGCCAGCACGCTATGTTTTAAATATTGGAAATATAAGTTTTGAGTTTCAACTAATTTATTCTTAATCAAGGTGCCTCCATGGCATTGCAATGATTACTAAGAAATTTTGTTAATTTCAAAAATACCCTTCTCTGAAGAACCAAGACTGCTTGCCCCCAGAGCAAGAAGCATCAGAAGCAGCAAAGATGCTATCAAAATCTTGGATGCCATCACTCTGATCCTCAAGTTACAAAGTAGCTGATCAAACTCAGAGGTGACGAGCATCTGCTTTTATTGACATAAAAGGGATTTGGAACCATTCCAAAAAATTTACATCAATTCAAGAATTTTATATTGATTCAAGAGTGTTATATAGGCTCGATTACCGCCGCTCTCTAGAGTCTTATATTGATATAAGGATTTTAGATTGATTCCGGGGTATGGATTTAATTAACAGTAATTTATATTATCTGGCTAATAAAGCTACTCCAAATAAATACTTGCTTACTTGTTCTCTTAACCAATGGAAATTGGGTCTTTTTCGTAGCAGATTTAAAATAAAAAAGTAGCTCTAAGAAGACATGAATGGCTGACATTCTGAATTTACTGGTTAGCTATGTAGCTTAGTAAGCCACAAGCGTATGGAACATTCCTGTTGTCAATGTTTCTATCGCCAGATACAATATACATCATGTTATCACCACTAATTCACGTGCTGCTTTGGCACAAAAGAGTACTAATTAACAAGATAACTTGTTGCGGTTTTTCCATAATTATAGCAGAAAGAGCTTGCTAATTACTAACTTATCGATATCGATTCAAGAATTTTATAAAGATATATGGATTTTATATTGATTCGAAAATATAAAATTTTATATCATTCAGCTAGCTGAGGGTTAAAGCCACTACAAGCAAGCGGGAAATTCTTAAATACTACCTTACTTAATGTTATTGACCTGTTGGGAATAATGTACTTATGTTTAAATTACAATATGACGGTTGTCTTTATAACAGATTCAAAATAAACAAGGAGGAACACATCCAAGCTAACATCCTGTTTTTCTCAGTTTTATTGGTGAGGTGTAGATTAGTAAGGCACAAACTTATCAAACAGTTATAAGTCCTTATTGTCGATGTTTATCACCAGAAACAATATAAGTGTTATCACAACTAATTTACGTGCTGCCTTTCACAAAAGAACTGTAGCAGTTGGGCTCGGATGAAATAAGATGAAGCTTCAAGCCCAGGATTGAGACTAGTGGAGAACTGCAGCTCAACAGCCCTATGCTACATAGAGGAGCAAAGGGAACAAGTGTTGCAGAAAAGTAGGAACAGGACAACATGTTGTAGTGTTCACATAACTTTGGCGGAAAGAGCATGCTAACTAACTTGGTGATATTGATTCAAGAACTTTATATTTATATAAGGATTCCTTCATTTACATTCGCATTCCTACATGAACACAAAATGCACTGATGTTAAAAATAACCTGAACTCCTAAATGTTATGTTGGGCTACCAAAATAACCAAGATACGACTTGTCAAAATCATGCAAGCAGCATCCCCTTGCTTTCCAACAAATTCCACCTTATCCATTTGAATTGAGGTCACTACATTTCATGGTCAGGCATCAAACAATAACATAAATGATATCAACCAAGCAATAGTCAATCAGAACAATGCAGCTATCCAACACGGTTTTATATCACCAGATGTGACATAACCGCCGGCACTAGTACTGCCAATGGGTAACCCAATGGTTGAATAACAATTTCTACATGACATTTACTTTTGCTTTAGGAATCACAAAATATGCCAGCAATTATGATCCATTAGTCTTGGAACAATGGGTTTGGCCACTTGTTTAATTATGGGTAAGGAGTAAATTTAGTTCCGCTTGTTGATATTGAAGTTTGCCTTCCTGCTTGTGAAGATAAGACAGATAGATTAGATAAGATTATCTTTATTTTCACATGGGTAATTCATTGACTATTAATTACAATTTTTTTTTTTTCATTTTCAGAGTCCCTTAATTTTGTATGCTTTCAAATATACTATGAACATAGTCTGGAGCCAATCCGTGTAGAGACCTGTAAACCATCGTAGCTTTTTCATTTTGTTGCTGGCAAGCTTTTTCTAGATTTCAATAATGCATTAATTATAAATACAAACACATTTAAAAGTTATACGTAAGCTTTCAACCCTTGTTGTTTATCTTTGAGTTGATTTACATGCGGCATTACTTTCATTTTCACAATATTCTTTTGTGATCGTTCAATAAGAAGAAGAATATTTACTAAACTGTACATGTATGGAGCTACGAAACTGATAAAGATAACTCAAAACTCAAATTTAGATACAGCGCAAAACACATTCTTAAGCAAACGGCATTTTACAAGGCTGTTTTGAGGACTCTTCGAAGCGCTCGTGTACAATTAACAAAAGGTTGTTGCTAGTCCATATAGCTACTGACACGGCAGTTACAATTGCCGCTAAAATGTGTCTTTTCCATTTTCTTCGCCAAACAGCCATGACAGCCACATTCTGATAGCGCGTTTCGATTGTTATGGAAACGCTGATGAAAAACCACTCGATAACTAACGGAACAGAAGTGTGAATGGCAAAAGACTGTAGCAAATTTAACAGGGAATCGTTCTGTAAGTAAATAAATTGATATAAATACAAAACAGCGTTAACAGACACTATAGCAGTTGATTCAAACAACATGCTCATGATAGAGATATCAGCCATTAGTCTCTCACGGCGAGGAGTACGAAAACTTCCCCAAGGAGCTAATGTTCTTTTCCAAATTAGGTGACAAATCTGATCGATCACAACCATCGTGCTACGTTCTAAGACTTCTGCAGCGCCGTGAATTATTCCAAGAATAGCGATAGCCTTCAAACTGTCAAGATCCGCTTGTAAAACTCGAAACATAACCGCTGAGGCACAATACAGGGGCGCTAATAAGACACACGAATATCCCGGATGGGTAATGTTCCATAACCGCTGAACAGAAATTCGCGAGATAACTTTAAGTAAGAGTCCAATGAGAGGAGCGAAGAGTGCGATTAGAAGTTTGCCTTCATCGTTATGTTGTTTGTTGTACGCTGGGTAAATGAAAGAGGCTACGGGAATAGCAAGAAATAAACAAAAATAGCCTGGTACTATCAGTTGTAAGAACAAAGTCACTTGCCGTTTCCTTGTCGATATGCGGAAGTGTTTTGTTATGAGATAGGCTTGGATGCAGAAATTCGAAATAAACAACACGTTGAGAGGAATCTTTTGTACTGAAGATAGGTTCGAATATGATATTCGTAGAGCTTGTAGAACAACACGATAAATTGTGTCCAAAGAATACATTACGACACAAACCAGGATCAGTTTTCTTTTTATCCCTCTCAACTGATGTGGGCGAAAAAGGAATAACACCAATTCAAAGAACCAGACGTAAAGAAAAGCACAAGAGATCACATCTGAAATTGATCTAATCCATTGAACTTTTAGTGGAATGGACTTTTTTGGGTGAAATTCGCAGTGGTTTACAGTTTTGAAACTGAGATAGGAGATCAGCATGTATACTGTGCCTAAAATGGTAGCAGTTAGTAATGATATCAGAGCTCCAATGTACATCGATTTACATACTGAAAGGAAAGCAGATGGTCTGAGTCGCTTCCAAGCCATTGCTTTATCTTTATCCTGTTGATCTTCTTGTGTTTCTTCGTTTTCCTCTGGCGAACACGCGTCTATGACCCTTATATCGAGACTGCTAGACGCTAGGTAGTCCAAGCTTGTGGTTTCTCTGTCGCTGTATTCTTGATAAATAAGCTCATCAACAGGAAGATAATACCATTCTCGTCCTGTACTTTGTAAGGGATCGTAGCCAAACGATTCAGCCGTGAATTCAGGTTCTTCTGGGTTGTAGTGCTCTGTCACGCCTCGTGTAAAACTGAACACGATATGACCGAACACCTCTATCAGTGTATTGCTACTCATCGTTAATCGAAAACCGTTAATCGAAAACCAGTAGTTTATCAGTTAGTGCCGGTCGTAGGGATTGCTCAAGGTAACAAATGAAATGAAACTTGCAAGACAAGCTTCAGACTATAAACTGAATCTCCCTGTATCCGTTTCAGTAAATGAGGGGTTTCACCGTTTTTAGTTTCGACCTGAGGTGTCATTATCTTATCAGCTGGGAACGGATGTGAATTAATGACGTGAGCGAATGTTGGTTTCAGTTTCTGCTAATGCAAGCGAAAAAGAACTTACGCATTGTTTCGATGGCCAAGAATGCGTTCTTTGTTATTGTCAAAAAGTTTAGATCGTCATAGGGTTTCAAGGTTGATGTTTCCTCGTTAAATAAAAATGTTTTTATACTTAGCAATTTGTAAGAGGGCCACAAGGAGACCACAAGTTCATCAGTTTTTTTGAAGTTTTTGATTGATTGATCGATCGATCGATTGTTGTTGTGAGTTAAATTAATCAATCGATATCGATCGATTGATTGATTGTATTAATTGATTGATTAATGTTGTAAGTGAATTCATAGTGTGAGTTCATGGCAAGTTGGATAATTTGCCAGCAAAAACGGTCGCCTGATCTCGATTATTTTTTGTGCCACGCAACAGCGTCATTTTGAAGAGATTTGAATGTATTTTGCGTTGAGGCGTTTGCGAACTGTTGCGGAAAGAACAAAACAAAGTCACAAGCTTCTACCGCTATATAACATATGATGAAATCCGGATGCTGATCTTCCTGAGTTTCCCCGTTTTCCTCAGTTGAGCACTCGTTTAGAAGCCCTGCATCGATACATGACGTCTGTGCTCAAATTCGGGACAATACCCGGTTTAATACTTGAATATTGCACTGGCAATGGAGTAATCTGATTGGATGATTTTAGTTATTGGCCCTATATATAACTACCTCAGTCGTGTACTACATTATGATACTGCTTATCAACAAGATGATAGCACCATTCTCCAGATTCTCGACCAGTGCTTTCCAGAACATTATAGCCAAAATTTAAATAGATACCTTTGGTATCAGGAAAATTTATTTACGCAGACCACAACGCAAAATTAATGTTGCCTTTACTCACTAACTTACAAAAATATAGGACGATAATAATTAGTAAAATTAACAATATATTTAGAATAATAAAAACAAAAAGTTAGCATGGTATGACAAAGCACAGTCGCTTAGCAATAATGTTGATTACAGTTCGACTACTTCAACCAAGTGACTTGCGAACACAGACTTCAGAGAGAAGAATATTTCCTCCAGAAAGCAATACTTTTGGAGCACGCCTAGCAATGATCCGACAAGGGGCGAACACAGCCTGCAGAGGAACTGATCCGCCAGAGGCCACATGTACCATACCCCCGAGTGGAACGGGCCCAACGGCACCAAGCATGCAGGAAGAGTAGGGTGCCATTCCTAGGGACCCTGAACTCCGGACTCCCAGTGCCCGTCACACCCCCTACCATGCCGGGTGACAGAGCCAGATGGAGACGAGAGGGAGGCCGACGCGCGTGCCCGACGGCCCGGTCGAGAGCGCGGACGCCCCCGGCGACGAGGGGGGCGGCGGGGTGCGGGGACCCAGCGACGCGGAGGAGCCCGACTCCCGGTGCCGCCACCCGTCCCCGGGGCACGGGAGGCCGCGGAGCGGCCCCCGGGGCCGCGACCCCAAGGCGGGGCCAAGGAGAAGAAAAGAAGACAGGAGAGGGGAGGCGGAGAGGCCAACCCAGAGGCCGCCCGACCCCACCAAGGGCGGCAGGACGGGCCCATCACGACTACACAAGACGAACTGAGCCTAAAAAAAATATTCACTTTATAACACAAGGGCATATGACAAAATTCAGTACAAATGTAATAAATAAAAACCTTGAAAGTTAACAACGCTTTCCAGACAAATTATCGATCAAGCAAGCTCAGGGGCACCCAACGGATCATTTCGGTGAATATCAGTTCGGAAGGCCTATTATTCCCTCAGATTTTTTTTGAGTGAGACGTCACCTAGAACCTTCGCAACACCTGTTGTTTTCGTTGAGGTAAAAATGTTGTTTTGGGTACAGCAAAACACCAGTTACCGTTTTCGGAAAGGTAACAACTTGCAAATTCGTGTAATGCAATTTTGTTTGCTTAAAGTTTCTCAATGCCACTTTGATCCGTCTCTAGAGTGATCTCTGTTTGCTAAAAAAGTTCTAAAAAGACTGCTTAGTCCGCAATCTGACCATTTTTTACATGTAAATATCGCGTCATACAAAAGAGAAGCCCTAAAAACACAGACAAGGTAACGAATGATCGATTTAAGGAAGGAAGAATTCATTGCGAATGATGAACAGTTTTAAAGATTAAGGCTTAATTATTTACACAACTTTCGTGTTTAAACCAAACTCGAGCAGCCGCTTCTCTGACATAGCTCCTTTAACTAAAGGGCATTTTACAAGGCTGGTTCAAGGATTCGCTAAAACGTTCATGAACAATTACTAAAAACAGTGTGCTAGTCCATAAAGCAATCGTACCTGCAGTTACAACTGCCACTGAAATGTGTCTTTTCCATCTTCTTCGCCAAACAGCCATGACAGCCATATTCTGATAGTGAGTCTCAATCGCTAGAGATACGCTGGTGAAAAACCACTCAATCACCAGCTGAACTAAAGTGTGAATGGCAAAAGTCTGTGACAGCTTTAAAAGGGAATCGTTTTGTAAGTAAATGAATTGATACAAGTATAATAAATAGCCGGTAACACCGACGATAGCAGTTGATTCATACAACATGCTCATGATAGCGATATCAGCCATTAGTCTCTCACGGCGAGGAGTACGCAAACTTCCCCAAGGAGCTGAAGTTCTTTTGTAAATCACGTGACAAATGTGATCTATCAAAACCATGGTGCTTCTTTCTATAACCTCTACAAAGCCATGAATTATGCCAAGAATAGCGATGGATTGCAAACTGTCAAGATCTGCTTACAAGTAAAACTCGAAACATTACCGCTGTGGAACAATACAACGGCGCTAATAGGACATAGGAATATCCCGGATGGGTAAGGTTCCGGCATACCAGCTCAACACAAATTCGGGAGATTACTTTGAGGACGACTCCAGTGAGAGGAGAGAAAAGTGCGATTAGAAGTTTGCCTTCTTTGCTTTGTTTGTTATACACTGGGTATATTATTTCGGCCACAGGTATGGCAAGAATTACAACGGAAAAGGCGGGAACTGTTATTTGTAAGAAAAACGTCAGCCGCCGTCTCTTTGACCATAGCGTGCAGAAGTGATTCGTTAGAAGATAATCTTGCCAACCTACACTAACAACGCTGAAGACATTGAGTGGAATCTTCTGCAGAGTAGAAAGCTTGGATTGGGATATTCCTAGGGCCTGTAGAATCACTCGATAAAGTGCATCTAAACAGTATCCAAGGCAGCAAACCAGGATCAGTTTTCTTTTCAACCCCATTAACTGATAAGGACGGAAAAGAAATAGGGTAACCACAAGGGTCGAAGTGTACAAAAAAGCACAGCAGATTACGTCAGAAATTGATCTTAACCATTGCACGTTGACTGGAATGGACTCCTTTGGGTGAAATTGGCAGTTGTTTATAGTCTTATAACATAGATAGGAGATCAGCATGTATACTGAACCTATGATGGTAGCAGTTAGAAGTGAAATAAAAGCTCCAATGTACATTGATTTACAAACTGTGCGGAGAGCGGATGGTCTGAGCCGCTTCCAAGCCATGGCTCTATCTTCATGTTGCTGGTCTTCCTGTGTTTCTTCGTTCTCGTCTGGCGAACACGCGTCTATAACTCTTACATTTAGACTGTTGGCCACTGGATAGTTTAAACTTGTGTTTTCTCTATCGCTGTATTCTTGATAAATAAGCTCATCAACAGGATGGTAATTCCATTCTCGACCTGTGCTTTGTAAGGGATCACAACCAAAAGACTCTAGCGTAAATTCAGGTTCTTCTGGGTTGAAATGCTCTGTCACGCCTCGTGTAAAACTGAACACGACATGAGCAAACACCTCCATCAATGTGTTGCTCATCTTTGCTGCGTAGAGATTTAACCACGCTTCAAGTTACGTTTTCTTGATGTAAGAATCCGAAGTGTAATCTTCAGGATGAGGCTCTGCAGTTCAGTAGAAGCTTATTAGTTTGTGTTCGCAGGCTCCTGGTGTTCGTTGGGATTGTCTGCTCAATGAGCAAGCATCTTTTTATAGGTTTCCAACGCGGAAGTCCAAATCTTTTTTTCGAGACTTTAGAAACCCTTTTGTCGGGAACATTTAGAAAGATAAAAACGAATTTCTCGCTTGACTGGTTAAGGGCAAGTCCCGATTGTTTAAAAATAAATTTCTGCCCTTTTATTTTCAACTGAACAACTTTTGCTCATCGTTTAGGGAGGTAAGCAGATGATATATATCATGTTTTGTGAAACCATGCCACCTCGTTTTAGAAGCAAATGCCTGTTTTGGTCAATTCACTATTTAACTTCCTTCACTTTAAATGTCGACAAGATCCGGAGCGAGACTTTTGGCGGTCATTCATATACGAAGGCTTGTACGGAGCGAAAAACATACTCGCTGAGCGATAAAAAATTGCTTTCGAAAGCTATAACACCTAGATTTTGAGTAAACAGCTTTTTATCACTTCTCATGACTTCTGTTCAGTTCGGCTTTACATGGGCTTACGTCGATAAAGTCCATACCAAGCGACTCTAAGTGAAATCAATGATAACATGTGATTACTAGAGTATATAAGAGGAAAGGGCCCGAATTTCCATTGAAAAAGACGTTTTCATAACATTTTAAAGAAAATTATTGTAATTCTCTGCTGTTTCAGGCGCTGAACCAGCTTACTTCCTTCCTACAATAACTGTTGTTGTTTTTTTCGGAATTTTCATTGATTTGTTTTGAAATAGCGATGAGAATGCTTGTTCTGTAGACAGAATCCTTAAGATTTATAAATGCTTCGTTGGTGATAAATTGAATCAGGTGATAATGTATGACTTCCTCAATACTAATTATCTGATTGCTTTCGAAACTTTGTTGTCGCAGTTAGAAGAGAACTTTGTCGTCAAAGTAAGAAGTAGGGATTTAACGGAATTAAGTCACGCTATTAGCGATTAGCTACATCAGGTGATTGCGTATGACTTCCTGAATACTATTTATCTGACTGCTTTCGAAACTTTGTTGTCGCAGTTAGAAGAGAACTTTGTCGTCAAAGTTAGACTCGTGGTTCGACGGAATTTAGTCACGCCAGCGATTAGCTACATCGGGTGATTATGTATGACTTCCTGAATGCTAATTGTCTGGTCAATTTAACCTGATTGCTTTCGAAACTTTGTCGTCAAAGTAAGTAATAAAGATTCAGCGGAAGTTAGCTGAATCAGCAATCAGGTGATGAGGTGATCAGTATGACTTCCTGAATACTTCTTCCTGAATTCTCCTGGGGAAAAGAACGAGAAGAAGCATTCAATGAGTTGAAGAAGAGATTGGCCAAAACAGAAACCTCGGGTTACTTTGATATCACCGCAAAAACTTGTATCATAACTGATGCCAGTCCAGTAGGCCTTGGTGTCATCCTAGTACAAGAACAGATTGGTAAAGAGGGAGTGATTTGCTATGCCAGGCGGAGCTTAACAGACGTGGTGAAACGTTACTAACAGACAGAGAAAGAGGCTCTGGGGTTAGTATGGGCATGTGAGAGGCTGCACTTGTATTTGTTTGGAACTGACTTTAACATTTTAACAGACCACAAGTCCCTGGATTTTTTACTCAAAGAAGTCGCAACCAAGTGCAAGGGTTCGTCTTTGGGTGTAAAGACTTCAACCCTACCGTTGTACTGTTAGACAAATACCGGGGAAAGAAAACATTGCAGACTCCCTACCCCGCCTCACAAGGGACAAAGGAAGTGCAAATCTTACTTCCGAAGCAGAAGAGTATGTCAGATTCGTCGCAGAAAAGGCAACCCACAAGCATTGTCAACTTGAGAGATCGAGCGTGCCTCAGATGTCGACGAAGAAATTTCGAATGTTAGAAAGTGTATGCAAACGGGCCAGTGGCACAAACTTGAGAACAAGCGACACTTGCTAGTTAGAAATGAACTTTACGTTATAGGAAAATTAGTACTTCGGGGAACACAGAACATCGTCCCTTCTAGTTTGCGAGAACGAGTCCTGCAGCTTGTTCACGAGAGGCATCCAGGGATAGCGTCCACGAAGCGCAGACTTCGTACAAAAGTGTGGTTGCCAGGATGTGACAAGGACGCAGAAATGTTTTGTAAGACCTGCAATCCCTGCCAGATGGTCAGTATGCCTAAGCCGACAGAACCCCTTAAGAAGACCCAACTTTCCTCAGGTCCGTGGCAAAACATCTCAGCAGATGGCATCTCTGCTATCAGGAGACCATCTTCTTGTAGTTGTTACCAATTACAGTCGCTACATGAAAGAAGAAGTCTTGAGGACTACGACTCCTGACAAGGTCATTGCAAGTCTCAAGAAGATATTTCTTACGCATAGACCGCCGGTTAATATCACTAATGACAATGGACCGTAGTTCATAAGTGAAAATTTGTACCGAGTGACTCCACTTTGGCCTCCGGCGATTGGAGAGGCAGAGAGACAGAACCGTTCCCTACTAAAGAGGTTCAAGATTGCACAAATCGAGAAGAGAAATTGGAAAGAAGAAATTGCATCATTTCTGTCAATGTACAGAACAACCCCACACAGTACCACTGGAGCAAGCCCTGCAAAACTCCTGATTTGTAGAAAGCTGCGAACCCGCATACCAAGAATCGAAGAATTTCCAGTAGACTACCAAAAAGTACACGATAGAGACAGTGAAACCAAGGAGAAAGGAAAGTTGTATGCTGATGAGAAAGGCCGTGCTCGCGAAAGTGATGAAAAACAAGGTGACATGGTATTGTTAAAACAGGAACGGAAAACCAAATTGAACGACATCGGAAAAGAACCGTACCTTGTACTGGACAAGACTGGCAACAGTGTAGCAGTGGAATCAGCCGATGGTGTCCGGTAAAAGAGGAATTCCACACACGTAAAGAAATTCATTGAGCGGCGTTATATGCCTGAAAGTCAAATATCAGCATCTCCTTCTACCTCAGATATTTGCACTGAACATAAACCGCAACCAAGTGTAAATGGAAGAGAGGAGCATTCAGGAGAAACTCTTACGTAGAGAGCAGCTAGGAATACAGCAGAACCTGGCTCGAGCGCTAGCGAGGACATTTATCCAAATCTCTTGAGGTCTAGAAAACTTCTGACTACCTCAGTTGTGTAATAAATTATAATGCTGCTTATCAATAAGTTGATGGCACCATTCGTCTATATGTATCCAATTTACTTGGGTGGCCTTGCCTGGAGTAGTCACACTGTTAGTTACTTTGGCCAGACTGAAGAATGCTTAGTAAATTAACACATTGAGGCAGCTAGTTTATTGGAAGATAATGCCCGAGCTTAAAGGTTGTCCGAAAAATGAACATGTCTTAGAAATTAACTGTAATGGAAATGTCTTTTTTACTATTTATTTCGTTTTAATACATGATACCAGTACAGTTCAAGAGTTTATTAAATATTATGCATATTAAAAGACAAAGTAGACATGCAGTGTTTTTCATTTGGTCGAAAACAAAACGATAATTTTTCGACCGCAGTTGTTATAGTTGTTTATTATTTATTTTATTTATGAGTTGTACAAATATGTAAACGAGAAAAATTGTCGATTTTGTTTATTTTTGGTGAATCCACAATCCCCTTCTTAAACACCATTCCACTAATTACTTAGGGACCACTCCAGTTAGCGTGAAATTTGTTGGGGATTATGTCGGTATATTTGGAGACCACTTTTGGATTGGGGATCATTTTGGGGAAGGGTTCATTCCAAGGAAAGAACAGCAAACACAAGGGGCCGAAATATCCCGAGGGCAAGTCGTTTGTCCACCTTGGGACTTATCCCAGCGGAGATACATCTCTGGTAGCACATTCACCCAAATAAATTATCCCAACAAAGAAGCTCTTGAATTGTGAACTGGTTACATCAAGGTACCGGTTGCAGAACCACTTCAATTTGCTCAATGATTAGGTTATGTTCTTATTTTGTGACAAGGTTTTTTCCTTTGATCCTAGAGCGGGCGTACACAATTTACGTAGGTCAAAAATCCTAAGAATCTTTCCTAAGAAATTTTGTCCCCAAAACAATCTTCATTGCAACCGGGGAGAAAACATGTACCCAGACACCAATTCGTTTTAGTGTCTTAGGGCCGATCCACAGCGGACAAGAACAACGGAGACAATAATGAGTCACTGTGCAGAACACAGTGCGAACGCGAGACCACACTGCCAACGGAAAACAAGAAGCAGCATGATTGGTCCGCGTGACGCGGAACTGTCACATGCAAAACAGTGCGACGACGGGAAGGGCGGACAATCCGGGGAGCCGCCCGAGGGACCGTCGCATCCCAGCCCCGCCAGAACAACGGGAGGGCCACGGACCCCCCCGGGCACCGGAGTGGCCCCGCGCCGGAGGAGGAGAAGGAGGCCGGAGAGAGAAAGACGAGACGACTCAATCCACTGATGAGAACACGCGTGCCATGCGACGCGTGGACTGCAGGCCCAAACGGGGAGAAGCAGGGAGCCAGACCGTGCGGCTCACCGCCCAGAGCCTGACTGTCGCGACGGTCATGTCGACAACTGTCCGCAGTGCGATTCGGCCCTTACTAATCTTGGTTGTTGCAATCGGCGTAAGGAACAATGCCAAACTCCTGGGCTGGCCGAAACAACTTTGTAGATCTCCACCAGTCCTCTAAATTATACCTCTCAAGCAGTTCATATAAATTCTTCCAGAAAATATATATCATATCATCAGCAACTAGAATTGGTCTGTCAAAATCTCTGGCTTCTTTTCTGCTTGGTCTACATTTTGCAGACCATGGCTTAGGTGGATGGTAGTGTGGAGCTACAGCAAAATGGAAAGAGTTTAGGGGTCTGTAGATAATGAGTCTGACATTGAATGAAAAGGGTAGTGCCTTCCAGTTACCAGCATCAGCGTAATAATGCCACAGCAAAACCTGATCATCAGGACAAGTATCTATTCTTGTTGTTTCCAGCCACAGGTCCATAATTTCCTTATAATACTTGGCATCTGGTCTGAAAACTAGAAAGCCTGCATTGAAGGCTGGATTTACCACACCCGGTCTAGAGGAAGGGGCGGCAGCAAAGTCATCTGGAATGTCGAACAGTCGATCAATGTTTGTCATCAACATGTAATCGGCATCAACATAAATGATTTTGGAAAATTCTGTGTAGTTCCAGGCGTGTAACCGAGTGTGTGTTCCCTTTATTCTGTATCCTCGTGGTCTTGCAAACAACCCACTGTTGCGGTCTCCTCCTAGTTTTGTATCAAGCCAGTCACAGTCCATTTCTTCAACCAAACGAGTGTTCCAACCAACGCTTTGAAGTGCTTTCCGTGTACCCTCACTCACTATTTCCGAAATTAATGCAATCATGTTCTTCTGACAAGAAAATGTGCGAATGGAGTGACCAAGAACCAACGCAGCGGAAGCAAAATTCTCGTCAACAACGATAGTCAGCCAGGTTACATCGCTTCTTGATTCAACATACTTCTCTTTGCACCAATCTTGGCCAAAACGACTTTCAATTTGATACATTCTCCATTCCTTGTGAGCCAGCTCCAGTTTGTTCTCCTTAAGCCTCTGCTCATAATTCATAGCTTCTGAAATAATCAACCTTGTGTATCTAAAGAAATATGGAAGAAAGAGCGGTCTCCACACAACGAGAAGAATTACCATAGTTAAGGTCGGAATGAGTGTTAAGGCGCAGATTATTCGACGGGATCCTTTCTCTTGCTTTTGTATACTATTCATTTCGGTGGTTTTGGATATTTACCCAGTACGAAAACTAGAAAAGATCTTAAAAATCAAAATATTAACTCGGCTGCGACGTTCAGAAAATAACATAAAATTAATAATTTATTCCTGACGCAAACCTGCTCGAATATTTGATTTCTTTGTTTAATTGAGCCGCACTGAAGATATTTTTAGTCTCCTCTCTATAGTAATCCAGAGGTTTATGAGAAAAGAAAGAGAGAAGGTGGAAGGCCTTGTACAAAAGTAGTATAGGAGTTGGGGGCACGAGATCAAAAAATTTTTATGATCTCTCGCATCCCCAACTCCATATACTACTCACAATACTGGATCCAAAATAGAATCAAAAATAGAATCAAAAAATAGAATCAAACATGGAATCAAAAATGAAATCAAAAATAGAATCAAAAATGGATTCAAATATTAGAATCAAAACTGAAATTCAAGCCCTGGAAAATCAAAATGGATTCAAACCCTAGAAAAACCAAGCCTGTAAAACCAAGCCTGAAAAACCATCCCTAACTCAACCCTAGGTTCAAAATAAAAAAAACTTCTTATACTCTTTTTTAAAAATCTTGCATCTTAGTGCGTTTAAAACAAACCTCGTTGAAATAATGAAAATTATTGCTACATATGGAAATTCAGGTGTACCATGCTGTGTAGTCACATTATTAATTTTTAAAATGCTTTCTTCTATGTTTTATCGGTATAATTGAGTCAAGGTCATCAGGTAGTTTTTCAACCAATCATATTTTCACAAGTAAAAATTTTTTTAAATATAAATTATTTTGGTAAACTTTGTCAGTAAACTTTGTCATTTAGTTTGCCAAGCTTAAAGTTTAGTCTACTTGCGGAGTTTCAAGATGCCAAAATCTATTTCAACTCATTCAAAACCAGATCGAGGGTTGTGAGCGAAGTGTGAAGGAATCTCTTACTCTTTGCGCTGAAATAGTTGGAGGAGATAAGAATTTCAATTTTACTTTCAGTCTGAAAAGCTTTGTGGAGTCTGTCACAATGTTTAACCTCGATGAGACATTGGATGGCATGAAAAAAGTGCAAGATTTATTCATTAAGTGTGAAAAGATTTTGCAGTTGGAAAAGAAAAGGCGTAATTACACTAAAGAATTACGCAAATTATTAAAAGAACGTGAAAGGAAACAAACAGTTAAACGTCTAACCGCTGAGAATTCCTTCAAGAAGAAATCAGCAACCTTTAAAATACCGAGTCCACCTGAAAGTGAGCTGGAAGATTCTCAAATAACTGAACTGGATTGAGAAGAACTTGTGTGACATTTATTCAGATACTTTGTAATGTCCGTAGGCATAGCTTGTTATTCCGTTGTTATTGATATAACGCTTATCATCGAAGCAAGATAATGACACTTTGTTTAGTTCATAACTACCAAGTTGATGGTTTTGGCTTCTGATAGTTTTCATCTTATGATACATTTGTTCATTATTAAACAGTACATTCTTATAGTTTTCATGTGTGATATCCTTTTTAATAATATTTTTCACAATACCCTTTGCTGTCTTTCCTCCTTTTTGGTTGTCTTTAATATAACTATACATTTTAGATCTCAAACCAATGAATTCACAAATAGGTACACCACCAGCTTCGTCCTTAAATTTACCTATGACCTTTTTATTTGTCTTATCAAAATATGGTGAGCTTTCTGAATAGTCGCTATTATCAAATTTGTCTTTGTCATTCCAAAAGTCTTGGTAAACGTCGTTAGCCTCAATTTCATATGTCAAGCTGTCGGTATCCGTAAATGGAAGCTTAGCTTTATCTCCATATTTCTTTTTAATGTAATTGTAGTGAAAATCATACATGAGTGTTTTACTTATATCTAATATGCACATACCATATAAGCAGGTCTGTTGAGAGTTAATATTTCTTTTATCTTATGTACAGCAACGAGGTCTTCATTAAATATCTTACTACTAACATACGTTGGTTTGCTTGTTAGTTTTAATAGTTTCCTTGAATTGGTGACTAATCTAACATCTACTCGCTTTCTGATGTTTTCCATGGTTTTCCCAAAAACTGAGTTGTTCATCAGCTTGAAAAAGTCCTTTTCAAAAGCGTTTTTAGCATTTTTACGTTTTTCTGTATTGAAATCGATATATTGCTTCAACCATGGGGACTGATTGAACTCAAGGACTCGATGAACTTTTATTAGCTTTAATCCAAGATCTAAATAAAGCTGAAGATTTCGATAATGCGTGACATACTTTTCTTTATTATTTAGGGTAGGTATTAGTTTATGTACGATACCTGTTGATATGTTATATTTCTTAGCAATGTTTTTGCAATAATCCGATAGCATGTCCTTGGTTACTTTTACCTTTTCCGCTCCCAATGGGTAGCTATTATGAAGGTCATGTAATGCATTAGGATACTCTAAATCTACTTCCAAAATCAAGCCCTTCTTACTGTTTTCTTTATACTTAGATAAGTTTGCCTTAATAATCTGCTTTTCTGTCAACCATCTAAAACCACCTGTTGGTAAAAACTGACTCATTGCCCAGCCGTATAAATTGTTAGCATCAAGATACATAATATATTTCGACTTTTTACTGTCATCATAGTCCTTCATATATTTATTGTTTGCTGTACCATAGCGGTTAGCAATATACGATATACCTCCTCTCATGCCCTTTTCAATGAATTGATACATATCAATGTCTGTCATCAGTTCCAATTTAATATCAGTCATTTTCAACATAGCATCCCAGCTCAAACCAGGAGATGTAAAATAATTACACGGATCCAGTTTATAATATTTTAAACATGTTTTTCGGAAGTTTTCAAACACGTCGGCAAGCAAAAGCACATCACTTTGAAGATATAAATCATGGTACTCACCCATTGTCTTTAATTTAAATGTATTCCAAACATCTTTAACGTGTTCATAGTCTTCTTTTAATATATGCTCATTATTCAAGATACTATAAAAGTCTTCTTTCGATGGTAATTTTTCATTGAATTTATCAAAGCTGTCCATATAATCATACGAATAAATCCCCTTTTGGGTCATCAGATTAAGCTTCTTACCTTTAAACACTTCTGAAGTATAGTTGAATGCGTCGTCAGGTATTTCAGGTATTTCGCACTCGAAGCTGGAATGATAAAACAACATCAATTTGCCTTTATGAAACACTCGTCGACAACAATCGCCCTCATTAAAGCTGTAGATTCATGGAAAATGGCAATTGATAATACCGAGAAAGTTGTATGTGCTTTTCTCGACTTGAGGAAAGCATTTGACACCATAAATCACAGCATCCTACTACAGAAACTTTCAAAACATTTACATGGAAAGGAGTACGCGTGGTTCAGAAGCTACCTATCGGAGAGATCTCAATATGTCAGCTGCAACGGAATTGAGTCTGAACAGCAACAAATCACCCATGGAGTCCCCCAAGGCTCTGTGTTGGGTCCGACCTTGTTTAATATACATACAAACGACATATCAAGTGCCTGTGAAAACAGCGACGTAATTCTTTATGCCGATGACACTGAATTTCATGCAAGTTCCAATGATGTTGGTGCTGCTGAACAGTGTGTTAACGATGATCTTAATCAAGTAAGCGTTTGGTTGCGCCGCAACGGTCTCATCAGCAACCATAAAAAGTCCGAGGCTATGCTAGTTGGATCAAGGCATTCGGTAGCTAACACCCGTGACTTACAAGTGACACTTGACGGAAAGCTGTTGAAACAAAGTGAACATTGCAAATATTTAGGTGTATATATGGACAGTTGCCTAAACTGGAATAAGCACATTACGTATATTGCATCCAGAATTTATCCTAAGCTCAAAATGTTAAACAGGATCGCGCCCTTTCTTAGCCAACGAGTGCTTCTAAATATTTATAAACAAACTATATTACCCATCCTAGATTATGGGTGTATCGTATGGGGTGTTTGTGGAAAGAGTAATTCACGACGCTTAGAGAGATTACAGAATCAGGCCATGCGTATTATTCTTGCTGCGAATCGCAGAACGTGCTCACAGGATATGCGAAACAGGCTATATCTGCTATCCTTAGACAGTAGACGGAGGTTTTTGAAGCTTCTTTTGGTGTTTAAGATCATACACAATGTTAACTGTCCGCACCAGTTAGAGGGATATCTTGTTAAGAGATCAGATATTCACGGTAGAACACTCAAAGACTCAACACTTATAAACGTCACACCATCTAAAACGAAAATGGGTCAGTCTACTTTCAAGTGTGACGCTGCACGAGAATGGAACGGATTACCAAGGGAAATGAGAGAATTAAACACTCTATCTAAGTTTAAGACACACATTTTTAAGCATTTTATGGAACAGGACCGTATAAATCATATATGTACTGTAAATTAGGTTCAATTTTCTTTTTTTGTTTTCTTTTGGTTTTTTTTTGTTTGTTTGTTTGTTTTTTTTTTTTGTTTGCTTGCTGCTCTTTGCTCTTCTCTTCTTTTTAAATGCTTGAATTTGATACATAAACTCCAGAATATTTGTATTTTTTTTTTTAAATGTATTTTTAATGTAAATTTTTAATATGTATATATATAAATCTTCTACAATTTTAAGAATAGATGTATTACTTAATGCTGATCGCCAGTTTATACCAGTGATCTAATGATCACTGATTGGCCCTTCAGGATAAATAAAGTTTTTATTTTTTTATTATTTATTAGGTAGATTACAAACTACAGTCGAAGCTCTCTTAACGGACACTCTCGTAAGCGGACAGCTCTACTTACGGCCGCCTTGTCTGAAACCCCGTTTTAACTCCCATACAAACTCTGTATTTTTACATTCTCGTAAGCGGACATTCCCGTAAGCGGCCGCGGACACTTTCAGAGATTACGAATTAGACTTTTTCTTTGTTTTTAAGCTCCCATAAGCGGACAACCCAAACAAAATCCTATTAACAGCCTCTGTATCTTGTTTTTATCAATCAACTTCACATCGCCGTTCGTCACAATGATTTTACAGTAACTACAGTCCGTGTTTGTTTTGTCGTCATCCACGTCCGGTTACATTTCGAAAGACCACTTACATGCATATTAGCATTATGTTAGCTGGGCAAGCTCCCGTAAGCGGCCATCTATCCCGTACACCTGTAGTGGCCGCTTACGAGAACCATTCTCGTAAGCGGCCAGCTCCAGTTACGGACACTTTTTTCGCGTCCCGAGGGTGTCCGCTTACGAGAGCTTCGACTGTAATTTTTCAAGACTGGAGCTCATGAATTGGAAGCTATCGAGGAAGGTTAAATGAGTACCAAGCATAAAAGCCATGTATTTTTCCA
The DNA here is from genome assembly GCF_052425735.1 of Oculina patagonica. NCBI lineage: Eukaryota > Metazoa > Cnidaria > Anthozoa > Scleractinia > Oculinidae > Oculina > Oculina patagonica. The sequence goes on from NC_135769.1 coordinate 17,333,108, forward strand.
TATTGTTGGGTATAGCATTGATATTCATCTCTTTGATCTCTCCTTTTTTATTTTTGTATGTATGGTTCTTAACAATAGCTCCGATCTCTTGCATTATAAAGTGACTGTCATATCCTCTTAAGTTATGGAATATAACAGGTATTTTAATTTTATCAGGCTCAATTCTTAATTTTAGATTGCACTCTTGATGAGCAGATCCACGAAATTTACCTGTGATATGGCAATGATCTCTTACTCGTATATCTTTTTCGGTATATGCTTTATCACAGATATGACATGCTTTTGCTTGTTGAAATGCATATTCATCATCTTTTGTCATCTTTAACGGTTTGTTGAAATGTTTTTTCATCACTTTTTTGCAATACTTAACTTCTTCTAGCATCTTTTCCATGAATTTGTAAACAGCATTTTCACCTCTATATATTTGTACTGGCTTTGAATATTTATCATCATAACAACAAACAACCTTATAACCATATCCGCAATCTTTGTGTTTTTGATATGCTTCAGTATATGATTTATCATCATTAGGCTTACAACCAGATATCTTTAGGGTTATAGCTTCAAAATCGGCATATATGATGAATGGTATTTGTTGCTGTTTATGGAAGTTGTTGAATTTTAGTATGTTATCACCCTTTTTTGGCATTTGAATAGCTTGGCATCCATTTACTTGAATACAATTATCTTTGTGATTAGTTAATACTCTTTCAGAACTGAAACACTGAAGACAGTGCATACAAAAGTGCTTCTTTTCTTTGTGTTTTGTTTGATTATACATGAATTTATTGAAATCTTTTATGAGAACATAATGCTTGTTTTCATTTTCAGTTATTAATAATAAATTCATCTGATTGTCATACTTTTCTTTTGATATAAAAATGGGATATGGTTGCTTGTCTTCATAACCAAATACATTTATGTTTATTTTATTCTTTTTCTCAATTTTGTTGAACTGCTTAATAGTTACTGGAAATTCAATTTCAGAGTAATCCAATCTCTCGATGTATGCCTTATCAGATTTTTTAATTCGTTGGGGGTATTTTTCCTGAGGATTTAAATGTCTGATATGGCACCATCTGAAGCATTCATTATCCTCATTTTTCATGTTAATCAATCCTTTTGAACTGTTTCTGAGTTCTTGAGGTAGTCTTATATAGGAAGATCCTTTTATTGGTTTATATTTCACTACATTCAGATAATGGCTATCGACAGATTGAATAGTCCAACCTGAACCCTCTGATATCCATTGAGTTACAAAATTTAATATTTTTTGTTTAGATAATTGAAGTGATTCAACAATTTCAACATTATTGATAATTGTTTGAGGTTGGCTGTTAAAATATGCTGTTTTATATATTAAATCATCACCAGATATTTTCGAGAATGTTATTTTGAGCGTTTCAACAAACTTGATACCTTTTAGGGATGATAGTATTTTAATAATATGATACTCAACAGCTTTCCTTGTGTTTTGGAGCTGTAATAATGGGTCTTTATTGTTTCTTATAGTTATTTGATAAGACTTAGTATAACCTTTTAGAGCTTTGTCTGTTTCTTCTATCTTAGTCCTTGGAGCTGGAGTCGGCTTTACTTGTTTTATAGTCCTAGGCTTTGGTATAGGTGAAAGAATTAGGTTGTCTTCATAATCCTGCACCCTCTGTTTTACACTCTTACGAGGAGTTGGGATTGGGGGTCTCGGCTTGTATATCCTTGGTTGGTTTGCTTTTAATGATAATATGAGTTGTATAAGCTCGATTTTAGATAGTTTGTTGAGATCAGATTCGTCCATATTAATATAACCAGAGATTTTATTCATAATTTTTATACTATATATAAAATAACATTTCTTTAAGTCATTTATAGTAAAAATTATTTTTGAGATTTTTCGTGCGTTTTAAAAGATAAACAAAAATATATTATTTTTGGTCACCTAAGTAACGATAAACAGCAATTTAATATATACTGTGCTATACAATATATAATAATAATATAATATTGCTTTATATATTATTCATCAGGTATAATATTAAACCGATCATCTTCTTGAATGCCTTTAATGACAGCATTTTTTATATGCTTCTTGGTCTTCATATGACTCCATTTCCCTGCAAGGCAAGTGTGATATTCACAAATATCACAATACCAAGGCTTATTAAGCATGTATTTCGTTTTTGATCTAGTAATAGCTTCTAATCGGTCTTTTTCGGTTGTATAAATTTTGTTCCTTCCCATTTATTATATACTATATATATATGTCTGAATTTATCAAAACCGGGTCAAAGAAAAGTGACGTCAGTATTCTTGAACAAGTACGTTACTGCGCGAATTGGCTTCAAACGCCACAAGAAAGGGAAAAAAAAAGAAAGAAATACAGCGCTGAAAGGTAGAGAAGAGAGAGGAGAAGAGAAAAAAAGACTGACATTCCTTTTAGTTTTTATATCATGGAGTTTGGAGATAGTTTCTGGCGAGAAAAAAACGCGTTTACAGCGATTTGCGCTTAAAACGGTGAAAATTTCCTTGACCTGGTTTTGATAAATTCAGACATATGATTCAATAGTATGACCGGAAAGGCCAAGAATGAGCTTCTCGAGTTACAATCAATCATTTTCTATGCATCTAGAGAGAAATCCAGGCTTTCCCAGCTCATACTATTGAATCATATGTCTGAATTTATCAAAACCGGGTCAAAGAAAAGTGACGTCAGTATTCTTGAACAAGTACGTTACTGCGCGAATTGGCTTCAAACGCCACAAGAAAGGAAAAAAAAAAAAAAAGAAATACAGCGCTGAAAGGTAGAGAAGAGAGAGGAGAAGAGAAAAAAAGACTGACATTCCTTTTAGTTTTTATATCATGGAGTTTGGAGATAGTTTCTGGCGAGAAAAAAACGCGTTTACAGCGATTTGCGCTTAAAACGGTGAAAATTTCCTTGACCTGGTTTTGATAAATTCAGACATATATTTAAGTATCGATCACAACTCGGTTAACGGATTTAGTACTATGTTATTATTATAATCTAATGGCATTACACTGTAAAATGTTCTTGTAATGTTACAAACCTTAAAACTACTATGAACCGATGAACTATCTCTATGAAAATATATCTTAATTGACCACTTGACCACCTCCTCAATGGGGCTTTCAGGGTTAGCACACGAGGAACAAATTTCTTGTAGCTTTACACAAGGCACTGGTTGCGTATTAAGTTTAATAATACTTTGTCATGTTTATAAAAGTAAATACAGAAAAATACGAAAAGTGCATGACTCATGCACTGAAGAACAATTGGGGGAAACTAAATTCCCATACAAAGAATATTCTCCAATATTAAACATACAAAAAATTAAGAAGTAAAATTTAAACACGGCCCAAAGCTAAGCTAATTAAATTGCATACTTGTCACTCACAAAATTCGCCTGATTTAAAATTGACACAGATAATCTAATAAATAGGACTTAAAACTGCTTAACCCTTTCAGTGCCAAAGTCGACTTTTTTTGTCGACATTTGGAGGAGCAGTCAATGAACCACTTATGACGTCATCAATATCGATTTTGGTGATAAGCAACTGACAAAGCAAGGGTTGACCTTTTCAAAGAACTATCCATTTTGCGTATCAGTTGCATCCTGACAGAGCTAATCGAAAACACACAATCAAACGTTTGTGACCGACTTACGATTAAGTTCAATTTTAAGTTCAAACCGGGATGTCAAAAAGGATGATGAGAGAACACTAGAAAAGCTTGCACGAGACCTCAGTCCTCTTGCATCTCACTCATCTTTAATGTGGTCTTTACAATCAGCATAAGAAACAGAGCCAAACTCCTGGGCTGGCCGAAACAACTTTGTAGATCTCCACCAGTCCTCTAAATTATACTTCTCTAGCAGCTCATATAAATTCTTCCAGAAAATATATGTCATATCATCAGCAACTAGAATCGGTCTGTCATATTCACTGGCTTCTTTTCTGCTTGGTCTACATTTTGCGGACCATGGCTTAGGTGGATGGTAGCGTGGACCACCGGCAAAATGGAAAGAGTTCAGGGGTCTGTAGATAATGAGTCTGATGTTGAATGAAAAGGGTAGTGCCTTCCAGTTACCAGCATCAGCATAATAATGCCACAGCAAAACTTGATCATCAGGACAAGTATCTATTTTTGTTGTTTCTCGCCACAGGTCCATAATTTCCTGGTAGTACTTGGTGTCTGGTCTGAAAACCAGGAGTCCTGCATTGAAGCATGGATCCACTATTCCTGGTCGGGCACAAGGTGCAGCAGCAAAGTCGTCTGGAATGTCGAACAGTCGATCAATGTTTGTCATCAACATGTAATCAGCATCAACATAAATGATTTTGGAAAATTCTGTGTAGTTCCAAGCGTGGAATCGAGTGTGTGTTCCCTTTATCCTGTATCCTCGTGGCCTTGCAAACCATCCACTGTTTCGGTCTCCTCCTAGTTTTGTATCAAGCCAGTCACAGTCCATTTCTTCAACCAAACGAGTGTTCCAACCAACGCTCTGAAGCGCTTTCCGTGTACCCTCACTCACCATTTCCGAAATAAAAGCGTTCATGTTCTTCTGGCAAGAAATTGTGCGAATGGAGTGACCAAGAACCAACGCAGCGGAAGCAAAATTCTCGTCGACCACGATAGTCAGCCAGGTTACATCGCTTCTTGATTCGACATACTTCTCTTTGCACCAATCTTGGCCAAAACGACTTTCAATTTGATACATTCTCCATTCCTTGTGAGCCAGCTCCAGTTTATTGTCCTTAAGCCTCTGCTCATAATTCATAGCTTCTGAAATAATCAACCTCGTGTATCTGAAGAAATATGGAAGAAAGAGCGGTCTCCACACAACGAGAAAAATCACCACAGTTAAGGTCGGAATGAGTGTTAAGGCGCAGATTATTCGACGGTATCCTTTCTCTCGCTTTTGTATACCATTCATTTCGGTGGTTTTGGATATTTACACGGTACGAAAACTAGAAAAGATCTTAAAAATCAAAATTTTAACTTTTTCTGCGACGTTTAGAAAATAACATTAATATTTTATTCCTGCTCAGGGCTAGCCTGCTCGAATATGTGATTTCTCTTTGTTTCGATGAGCCGCACTGAAGATATTTTTTAGCCCCCTCTCTATAGTAATCCAGAGGGTTTTGAGAAAAGAAAGAGAGAAAGTGGAAGGCTTGTACAAGCATTAGCAACATTGTATATGCTGTGGTTTAAATTTATTTTAAGTTTAAAATTTTTTAAACCAATTTGATTTTTATTTTCCATTGTCTCATAGTCATTATCATAATCTGAAACAAAGGGAAATAAAAATCAAACTGGTTTCAAAAATTTTGAACCATGCAAAGATAAATTTAAACCACAACATATATCTGTTATGAATTTATATGAGCCAAAATATTTCACGTTAAGTCTGTCGCGACCGGATTTTGTGCCTCGTGGTCTTGTCTTTGTATCCAGTTTCCCTTTGTTTTGATTTTATGGCTTAAGAGTAGTTTTGTTTTGAGTTTACCTTATTGTACCAGCAAGAGAGCTGAATGCGTCCTTTCAATGATAAAGTCGTTCCATTAATTTGTAATTTGCCAAGTTTACTGATGACTGCTGAGAGAATATCTGCCCTCTTTTTTTTTTCTTTTCACTTGATGATGATCCTTACATTACTGCCCCAGTTATTGTTAATAACATAAATGTGTTTCATTTTCGTTTGATTCACGGCTTAATAGGCAATAAATTGTTTTGAGTTATTTTACGCTTTGATAGTCGCTTTGTTCTGTTCTGAGTTTACAGGTAGCTAAAACAATAGCCAGGCTTTGACACCTGAAAAAAGGAGTTATATCACTGAATAATCACCAGTGACACAAGAAACTACTAGAAAACAACTTTCAGTTAAGGTCTCCGCACACGTGGGGACAAGACGCAGGGACATGTCGCAGCAACATGTAGCAGCGACAAAATTATGTGTTGTTCACACTGAGGGGACGTGTAGCAGGGACGTGTAGCGGGGACATGTAGCAGCACCAAAATCACAATGTGTACACACGCAAGAAAATGTAGCGGAGACGAGTTCCAGGGACATGTAGCAGCGACACGTCCCCTCCTGTGTACTGATAATTTTTGGCTCAGGCAAGACGAACTTGTTTTTGAGTAGGGAAGAAAACCAGAGAAGCAAGAAAAAAACCTCGGAACAAGGACGAGAACCAACAACAAACTCAACCCACATGTGGTAATGGGCCGGAATTGAACCGGGGCCACATTGGTGGGAGGCGAGTGCTCTCGCCACTGCGCCACCCCCGCTCCCCTCCCTGTAATGCAGTAGTAAAGTCAGCAATTAAAAAAGAGCCTGATCCACGGTTGAGCTCTGGTGGCTCTGTACGTAACTGAAACAGAATACCCGAAATACAAGTGCTTATGTAACAGGGAGTGCTTATTACTGAGGATAGGTACGCTCATTGACACAAACCAAATTTAAATGTCTTTTTTAATAGCGGAGCTCCCGCGCGCGCCTTCGCGAGCGGAGAATCCATACTCATAAACCATTCACCTTACAATAACTGAGCGAATTCTCGCGCGCTGATTAGCTAATTTTTATTGTCAATAAGAGTACAGACGCATAAAACTCGCTGCTGACGTAATCAGCGAACGTTTTGTCAAAATTTTCAGCACTGATTCAGCGTTGCATTCTTGATGAGGCAAGAATTAATTGAGAGCGAATTCTCAATTAATTCTCAAAAATTGTTTTTTTACAATAACAAAAAGTCAAAACTGATTTTAAAACGAAGGAAAGAAATGCACGAGGAAGATACGATTGCCGTACGGCCGCAGAATCTAAATTTCGTTGCCGCAATTCGGAGAATCACATTTACAGGCCGTAAATTAAAAGTTTAGTAAGAATACCGACAGAAAAACAAGAGAAAATTCGATGGTTTAACAAACCTTTTATCCGGTGAAAAGTGTTCACAAAATAATCCGCTAAAACGCGGTTCATCTTCTTAATTTCATTGACAGCACACAGTCCCGCTCAACGCCGATTTTCAGGTCTGAATCCTCAATAAACATCCTCACCTTTTCGCTCTCAGGTTGCAATGGTTTCTTAAGTTTTACCTGATAAATTTTAGATGACTTCCTCATTGAAGACTTCTAGTTTCGTGGAATAATTCTCGCCTCATCAAGAATACAGCGCTAAATCAGTGCTGAAAAGTTTGACAAACTCTTCGCTGATTGCGTTAGCAACGAGTTTCATGCCTCTGTCCTCTTATTGGCAATGAAAATTAACCAATCAGCGCGCGAGAATTCGCTCAGTTATTGTAAAATTAGTCATAACATTGTAAAAGTTTGTTGTAGATCCACTCGCCTAGCGGCTCTTGGATCTATAACACTTTGACAATGTTATGACGCAATTTATCATCAATAACAGAACAGACGCATAAAAAACTGTTTTTAATTTGTTAACTTGAGTTTTCATGGTCATCTTAGCTAGCGGCATGGCTCGCAGGCGCGTGGGTCGTTCGTATGACGGACTCATGCAAGATGGCGGCAATAGTCATCCGGGATTTCTAGATGCTTTTCGCGCGCTTTTTGCGGCTTGCCGCGGCTACACAACCGGTATGTCATGTCAACTACAACAGTCTTCAGTGTTAGCTGAAGAAACGGTTTGGAAAATCTAAGTGTTTTTGGAGGAAAAATCTTTTTTCCTATATTTTTCGCTCGTTTTGGAGGGACATGAGCATGACGTTCTCGAAGCGAAGCTAAACTAACTAACAATCAAGGCAGCTGAAGTAAAAGGAAAGCCGAAAATGTAAGGTAACAAAATTTACTGAATTGCTATTAAGTCTTATTGCCTCATTTTATGACAAAAACGTTTTTGTTTTCTGGGCGAAGTTTTGAGAAGTTCTGTAGCGGCTGTCTTAAAATATTTTTAGAAATACTTTGCCCCTTCTGTAATACATGCAAGCTTTAATGGGGTCATATATTTTCCCCCGGAATTTATTTTATTTTGGCGCGGGTCGATATCTGTTGCCGTGAACTGATTTTCTTTGGCCGTTAGTTAGCCTGCGAAGAGGCTTCCCGGTGCACTCGGACGTCGGGGAATCCATTGCCGTAATGTTCTTTTGTGAGTTTATTTTATATTGCTATCAGTTTATTCCGCCTTGAATTATCTTACAGTAAATTGAATAGATTAAAATAGTGTCCTGAATGCTCACAGCGGCCCTGCATGCTGTACAGGGCCGTAACTAGCAAGAGGCAAGACAAGGCATCTGCCTCGTCTTGATTTTTGTCCAAAATTAAAAACAAAATATATTTTGTTAGGAAAATAATACCCAGCTGAATACCATTGAGCTTTCCCAAGAAATACGTCATCAAAACTGTCTCTGAAAGAGTTTCAGAGCTTCGACATTTTTTTTTAAGGGCATGACCCCCTAGCAAGATCTTGCCTCGTCTATGGTAAAAGTCTGGTTACGGCCCTGCCTGTATATTAAAAGAATTTAGAAATTTCATCTCACTCATCTTGGTCGTTGCAATCAGTGTTAGGTACATGCCAAGAGAAAGGAACAAAATATTAGAACAATTCTTGCCTTTACAAACAACTGATATCAGTGTGATATCAACGATATATATAGGAATACCATCTGTTCATTCTACTTGTTCTTGAAAACCTTATTTGCAAGGAACAGCGACCAAGATTCGACCGCGACAAACGCAGGAGTTCTGTTTCTTCATTAGATATCTTTGAAAGCGCAAGCATAAGTTCAAATGAATCTCAAAAAGGATGATGGGAGACCACTAGAAAAGCTTGCACGAGACCTCAATCTTCTTGCATTTTCTTAAATCTCACTCATCTTCAATGTGGTCTTTACAGTCAGCATAAGGAACAAAGCCAAACTCCTGGGCTGGCCGAAACAACTTTGTAGATCTCCACCAGCCCTCTAAATTATACTTCTCTAGCAGTTCATATAAATTCTTCCAGAAAATATATGTCATATCATCAGCAACTAGAATCGGTCTGTCATAATCTCTGGCTTCTTTTCTGCTTGGTCTACATTTTGCGGACCATGGCTTAGGTGGATGGTAGCGTGGACCACCGGCAAAATGGAAAGAGAGTTCAGGGGTCTGTAGATTATGAGTCTGATGTTGAATGAAAAGGGTAGTGCCTTCCAGTTACCAGCATCAGCATAATAATGCCACAGCAAAACTTGATCATCAGGACAAGTATCTATTTTTGTTGTTTCCAGCCACAAGTTCATAATTTCCTGGTAGTACTTGGTGTCTGGTCTGAAAACCAGGAGTCCTGCATTGAAGCATGGATCCACTATTCCTGGTCGGGCACAAGGTGCAGCAGCAAAGTCATCTGGAATGTCAAACAGTCGATCGATGTTTGTCATCAACATGTAATCAGCATCAACATAAATGATTTTGGAAAATTCTGTGTAGTTCCAGGCGTGGAATCGAGTGTGTGTGCCCTTTATTCTGTATCCTCGTGGTCTTGCAAACCACCCACTGTTTCGGTCACCACCTAATTTAGCATCCAGCCAGTCACAGTCCATTTCTTCGACCAAACGAGTGTTTCAACCAACGCTCTGAAGCGCTTTCCGTGTACCCTCACTCACCATTTCCGAAACAAACGCAATCATGTTCTTCTGGCAAGAAAATGTGCGAATTGAGTGACCAAGAACCAACGCAGCGAAGCAAAATTCTCGTCAACAACGTTAGTCAGTCAGGTTACATCGCTTCTTGATTCAACGTTCTTCTCTTTGCACCAATCTTTGCCAAACCGACTTTCAATTTGATACATTCTCCATTCCTTGTAAGCCAGCTCCATTTTGTTCTCCTTACGCCACTGTTTATCTTTCATACCTTCCGAAATAATCAACTTTGCGTATTTTAAAAAATACGGAAGTAAGAGCGGTCTCCACACAACGAGAACGATGAACACAGTTTAAGTCAGAAGAAGCGTCGAGGCGCAGATTCTGCGACGTGATCTTTTCCCTCTATTTTGTATATTCTCCATAGTTTGAGGGTATTTTGATTGCTTCCGTGATCAAGGAAATTAACTCATTTCAACGAAACTAGAATGACACGTATTTTTTTGAATCAATAATTATCGCTTTTTGTCTGTACGATGTCGATGGCCTCAAGGCCTCTCGAGCGTGGAAGATAAAAAACAACGCTTCTAAATTCCAATTAGATCTGCAAACAGTGGGCAAAGAGCCACATCGTGGGTGGATGTGCCGCTGTAAATTCCATTATTTATTTACAGTGGAACCCCTGTATAACGATATGCAGTAAAATTATATCGTTATATCGAGGCATCGTTATATCGAAACTCCCGATATAACGATATGGCCTTAAAATAACCGCAAATATCGTTATATCGGGGTAAACCTAACAAGTACTTATTACTGCATATTAAAGGAGGAAAAGGGGGTAAAGTTGATAAGAGTTTTAGAACACAGTATCATTTTTGTATATCATCGTACAAAGCTGCTTACAGAAACGTTAGAGATCACTCGTTTACTGTAATGTTATTGCATTAAACTCGACGTTTTGCTTAAATTGTGACTGTGAACTGATACTATCGTTATATCGGGAAAGATTTTAAGTTCGGTCCGCTAAATCCTCATCGTTATATCGGGAATATCGTTATATCGAAGATCGTTATATCGGGGTTTTGTCCTATACATTTTACTGTAACTTTTTCCGGGACATAGAATATTCATCGTTATATCGGGAATATCGTTATATCGAGGATCGTTATATCGGGGTTCCACTGTATTATTATTTATGATATATTTCTTTTCTTTCTAAGACAAGCAGACAGGTATCAACGCGGGAACATGACGTTTCGGCGTCATCCTTTCTCATTATCATTTGCAAATTATTAAAGTTTTAATTTAGAATACATAGCAGTTTAAGTGTGAAATTGGAGGAATAATATTAGCTTATTAAACAATGACAGCTAACTAAACAGTTTTACATGGATGGATCGCTCAAATCGCGATGAAGCATAATGGAACAACTTCAAGGCATAATACTTTGCCAGGTTTTCTGAAGGCATAATAATTTGCCACATTTCTGTTAATAGCGAAGCGCGCGAGGTCTTACTAGAATGCAAATGAATATAACCGCCACGAGGCTCAAAAAACATCAGCGTGTAGTGGTACTATGTTTCGCAAAAAGCCTTATTGTAAATTAGGTGTTCTGAGAGAAATAGAAGGAATCTAGGCGAAGTTCGCGTTTAATGAAAGTGTTTTATAGTCTAGCGGGTTAGCATAATTATCGTTACACGCCGGACAAAAGGACCAAATTTGGCACACGTAGTCTTTGAAGTATGGGCTTTAAGAAAATCCAATGCTTCAAGAACATGGATCGCGAGAAAAGACAATTATGTCATCACAGAAATCGACAACATATTTGTTATCTTCGATCCGCCATCTTGGATTTGAAAATTTTTCCAAAACGTAAGAAAACCGCCAAAAAATACTAAAAAGTACTGAAAAACAATAAAATGGTGCAAAAAAATGCCCAAAAGGTAAAAATAACTGCATTAAAGTTAATTTTCATCTATAAAAACAGAAAAATTACAAATTTGGTAAAACATGTCTCTCAAAATGCCGTTTCCATGGCAACATCAAGTCTCTGACACAACAACCTGTCATATCAAATTATTTCCAAATATATTTTAGATAAAGTTGCAACGTTTAGCAGTGTTTCGTTGAATGTTGAAAAAGTTATAAACGTTCAAAGTCGGCGCGGGCACTTCTCGCCCCCCTGGTCTGGATAGTGTTAAGATTCCTTTTTTGTGATACTTTGAGGAACAGTTTGATTTTAAGGGGCTGTTTGAACGCTATTCCCGCCTCCTCCGGAATTGCCACGCACTGACTTGCAAATTCTTTTCTTTTCACTTCCACCTTTAGGTTTTTAGTGAAGAAATTATTAGGCTGTGTCTCTGTACACACGGCCAAACCCCCAGCCTGGTATGCAGCTCTTTGAATATTGTTAGCAAAGCATCATGAGAAAAAAAAATTACTTCCTGTAAAAAAATATTTTTTTAAAAAATGTAATTGTAATCCGGTTTTCTACTTACATATGTACTGTCAATCTCTCTTTAGTTTCTGAGTGTGCTGAAGAACAGCTAACTGTAACGAACTTGCTTTGTTTTAAGTAAGGAAAGGCTCCACAAAAAAGGCAAATTTGTATCGCAGCCTAACAAAAGACGTGAAAAGCAGGAGTTGACTTTGATTGCTCTATGTGTAAAAATCCACAGAATTGTAATTGACTTCTCAGAAAATGTGTACCAATTCCAAACGCCACCGATATGCCAGTTTACTCGCGGAGACGTCCCTTGTATATTAAAGAATTGGCCAACCAGTGCAACAACACCAAAACCAATATCCGTGTCCACTGTCAATTTTGCTCTGCCCATTTTCAAAAGCGTCAAACAAATAAACTATTTCTCTGATATCCGCTTCTTTATACATGTTTATAAGTGAAGTCCATCGTCAATTTGTCGCTACCCTTTGCAACTACCGAAGTACTTTTTGTGCCATCCCCCTTTTTTGAGTGTTCTCATTCTACATGAGTCCGATCTTTTGAAAGAAAGTTTAACAACTCATCTTTGTTTTTGGTATCGCGAAGAAGGCATTCCAGTTCCTATAGGGGACTAACTTTTACTTGAGCACCAGGCCTATATTTCTCTTTTGTGCCATTCCTCGCTCTCTCTGACAGACAGCGATCCTACACTATCTCTACTCAATTGACAGTTTTCAGTTCCTGAGAAATGGCAGAAAGATTTGTTCTGAATACTCTGAAAAGAATTGTGTAACGTTTGGCTAGGGTTGTAAATCAGGACGTTACCGTCAAACACTTTACATTCAACCCTGCATTCACATGGTTTTCCCGGTATCTTGCGTTACTTTGAGTAGGCTCGACGTCCAAATTGTCATAAGCGTATAAAAGGTGGAAAAGCGTGGTTTTTATGGGCGAAAAATATGCTAAGGTCGCCTTTACGTTGCTGGATACTGATATACCGGCATACGTTATGCCCGCTTGCTTTGATTCGATTTGCTGACAAAAGACTTGTGGTAAATAATGGCAGTCAATGCCTCTTAATGGTCGGGTGATTGATTTCGTAGTTTTATACAGTACTTCTTTACGGAACGTTTAAATTGTACTGTCGTTTCCCAATCAGATTCTTTGATAGTGCACTATTAGACGGGATGGGTTCTCCGTTAGCTCCACAACCCCTCCAGTGTCCTTGACTTTGGCTTTTTTCTGTTCGTGGGCTTGATTGATTAGGAGCACATAAAGCCGCCTAGATGTTTCCTGGATGACTCATAACATGCTGAAAATGTTGGACACTAACCCAGCGACTGCAATTGACGTGGTTGTCTAAAGCAAAGAATAGGGACGTAAGTTGTTGAAGATGCTCTAGGTCTTGAAGATACTCTTGTCTCGTTCTCTGTGCAAATGTATCAATGCCAAGAGAACTATTTCTGTTTCTGCACATGCTTCTGTCAAGACTGTCGTTGCGTGCCGCCATTTTTTGTAATCTTGCCCCCAGCTTTTCGTAAAACCCTCCTGTTGATTAAGGTGCGCTTGCACTAGTTTTCTCGCCTTATAATGTATTAGTAATTTCCGAGTAATATGCGTTGCTTTAAAAAGCAATCCGCCGATTCTTCAAGTCATTTACACAACCAGTACCACGCAACAGAGCTCCAAGGGCATTCCGCAGCGTTTTCTCGATATGCAGTCCTCCAGGCACTAGCTGCACTATAAGGAACTTTTCCCCATACAATTGCGGCACGTTTCACTGAATTCTGTGTTTTGTAAAATTTTGTTTAAAGAGAGCTTAAATGTTTGGTGTTACGTACCATGCATGCTGCAGCATACCATGCCAGTCACACACAAGTTTCCAAGTCAGTTGTTCTTATCTAGTTTGTCTGTAAGTAAGATCCGCTGAAGTTTATTTATCGAAATAACCTTTTTCAAAACAGGCCCATGCTTTTTATTGACAGTTATTATTAAGGATTGTAAAAAGTTTTTGCTTATCCTGTCTTCATGAAAGTCAGGAAGCCCTTGCTAAATTTCATTCATTGTCATATTACACAAAACAACCAAAAATACCTGTCTGACGTAAAAAATGATGTCACTTTCGCCCTCCAAGTGAGACGATTTTTTTGGAGCTTTGGATTTTTGGAAATTTTATGTCCAAAGATCTTCGTATACCAAGTTTGGTGCTTTTGTCCAGTGTGTAACGATTTCCGCAAAATTTGGTACTAACCCACTAGACTATAGGAATACCGGCTGCTTTAGAAAGTGTTTTAGGAAAATCGTCCGCAATTTCGGTTTGTTTGTCTGAGTCTTGTCTGAGTCGTGACGTCACTCGCGCGCTCCGCTATTACTTTAGGAGCTATAAATTATTTAACGGTCTTTTAAGTCATTTTACTTTGAAATTAACCTGAAAATAATATTAATAACTTTCTTAGGTAGAACAAGAACACCAAGTAGATAGTAACAAACCGAAAAGTAACAAAAATAGTTACGACTGAAGAAGATAAGACGGAATACTTACGGGGATGACAAATAACAAACTTGAAAACCACGGTAAAAAAAAGGCTCCGCTGCAGCCAAAAACTTCACACAGCAAACTCCGGCAAAAAGTTTTTAATCTGTCGTAAGCAGAAAAGCTGACGAGCACAAAGGCTGACGCAAGCACAAAAACTATGAAAACCTGTTTGCACCGGTACAGTAAAACTTCCAGATTGTTCTAGATAGTTCTTGAATGCAAAATGGCAAAACTAAATAAAAGTCAGCATGTAAATAAGAACAAATAAAAAGTTTCGCTTCTCAATTGTGTTTAAAAGTAAATGTCTGCATTTCGCAAGAGTGTCTTTAATATTAAACGAATCACTGTTTTTCAACATTAAGTACCTCACCAAAGTGTTGTACCCATCTTGCGGCCTGCTCGCGTTCTGTTGTGAGGTTGTTATTGTCCTTGTCTTTGACAGGGGCAGACTGATCGATGTTCTTGCCTCATGATCAGAGTCGCTTTGTGGTCTTGTAAACAGCGCCCATCTCTCCCCTTGCAACAGCGCGCTCAGCTTCACCTGCTAACTCTTCAGCAAAGGCTCTTTTGTCATTCCGGGCGCTCTTCTTCACTTCCTTGTCCTTCATCTTGTAGGCTTTCAGGACCTGCTGCTGGACCCTGAGTGACTTTGTGCTCAATGCCTTGGCTTTCAGTTGTTACCGTTCTTCTATCTTTTACCACGTACCAGATGTTATTCATTCATTGTTCTTTTACTGTCTGTACGTAGCTTAAGACACTCTACTTGTTTTTAAAAACCTTCTCCCAATCGACAAAGTTCAACATGGCGGTCATTTATTCCAGCTGCTCAACAGTACAGTGCTCGTCTTGTCTTCTTGCGGCAGATAGCTTAACTGCGCCACAACTCACCATTCGGCCATCTGATGTAGTGACCTGAGAGGGAAACAGTAGCGTTCACGACTCTGCGAAAAACCCTGTTGATACTGCTGACTGTGATGTCAAATCGATCAGCCGCGGCCCGTGCGAGTTCTTGGTTGGCAATCCTCCACAAAAAACTAAAACCTCCTTTTGGGGTGCAATGACTTCTCAGCCACTCGAATTTCCCAGCGGTATGTTTCCGATCTGTACAATTTCTCGCACAAAAAGTTCACATGTTTCCCTTGTCACGCGAAAATGACTTTTGAACTCATGAGGCAGGTATCTCGGAATAGAAACTTCAGAATAGACCTGAATGCGGGTTAAATTTCTCCGCGTGAAACAGCTAACAGCTGAAAATAGCATCACATCATCGTCCTCCTCCACAAGATCATTTATAAATTCAAAGTCTTCAAAACACTCGGAAACACACAAAAACGACATCAAATCCGCCATTTTGAATCGTGGCGGGAAATTCGTCCCGAGCGGGAATGGAACTACAACTAGCCTGGCCGATTCAAGTGGAAAATACCGTACCATTTGACACATGAAAATTTCGGAAACTCAAACCGAAAATTTTGGTCCAATGGATCGCACCCTCTGTTTCTTCATTACGGTATTTGAAAGCGCAAGCATAAGTTCAAATGAATCTCAAAAGGATGATGGGAGACCACTAGAAAAGCTTGCACGAGACCTCAGCCTTCTTTCATTTTCTTGCATCTCAATCATCTTCAATGTTTTCTTTACAATCAGAATAAGGAACAATGCCAAACTCCTGGGCTGGCCGAAACAACTTTGTAGATCTCCACCAGTCCTCTAGGTTATACTTCTTTAGCAGTTCATATAAAATCTTCCAGAAAATATACATCATATCATCAGCAACTAGAATTGGTCTGTCATAATCTCTGGCTTCTTTTCTGCTTGGTCTACATTTTGCAGACCATGGCTTAGGTGGATGGTAGTATGTACTACCGGCAAAATGGAAAGAGTTCAGGGGTCTGTAGACAATGTGTCTGATGTTGAACGAAAAGGGTAGTGCCTTCCAGTTACCAGCATCAGCATAATAATGCCACAGCAAAACCTGATAATCAGGACAAGTATCTATTCTTGTTGTTTCCAACCACAGGTCCATAATTTCCTCATAATACTTGGTGTCTGGTCTGAAAACAAGAAATCCTGCATTGAAGGCTGGATTTATCACACCCGGTCTAGAGGACGGGGCGGCAGCAAAGTCATCTGGAATGTCGAACAGTCGATCAATGTTTGTCATCAACATGTAATCAGCGTCAACATAAATGATTTTGGAAAATTCTGTGTAGTTCCAAGCGTGGAATCGAGTGTGTGTTCCCTTTATTCTGTATCCTCGTGGTCTTGCAAACCACCCACTGTTTCGGTCACCACCCAATTTAGCATCCAGCCAGTCACAGTCCATTTCTTCAACCAAACGAGTGTTCCAACCAACGCTCTGAAGCACTTTCCGTGTACCCTCACTCACCCTTTCAGAAACAAACGCGATCATGTTCTTCTGGCAAGAAAATGTGCGAATTGAGTGACCAAGAACCAACGCAGTGGAAGCAAAATTCTCGTCAACAACAATAGTCAGCCAGGTTACATCGCTTCTTGATTCAAGATACTTCTCTTCGCACCAATCTTGGCCAAAACGACTTTCAATTTGATACATTCTCCATTCCTTGTGAGCCAACTCCAGTTTGTTCTCCTTAAGCCTCTGCTCATAATTCATAGCTTCTGAAATAATCAACCTTGTGTATCTGAAGAAGTATGGAAGAAAGAGCGGTCTCCACACAACGAGAAGAATTACCATAGTTAAGGTCGGAATGAGTGTTAAGGCGCAGATTATTCGACGGGGTGCTTTCTCTTGCTTTTCTATGATATTCATTTCGGTGGTTTTAGATATTTGCCTTGCAAGAACTAGAAAAGATCTTAAAATCAAAATTTTGAATTGGCTGCGACGTTCAGAAAATAATATAAAATTAATAATTTATTCCTGCCGCAAACCTGCTCGAATATTTGATTTCTTTGTTTAATTGAGCCGCACTGAAGATATTTTTAGCCTCTTATCTACGGTAATTCGGAGGGTTTTGTAAACAGAAAGAGAAGAAAAAAGGAAGGCTTGTACAAACATTTGCAATATCATCATGATTGTATATTTATTCGGAATTTGTATGAGGTAATTAAAACATTACACGAAAAAGTCTGTCGCGACCGGATTTTGTGCCTCGTGGTCATTGTCTTTGTATTTAGTTTCCGTTTGTTTTGATTTTTGGCTTAACAGTAGTTTTATTTTGAGTTTACCTTATCACATGAGCAAGAGAACTGAATGCGTCCTTTCAATGATAAAGTCGTTCCATTAATTTCTTATTTGCCAAGTTTACTGATGACTGCTGGGAAAATATCTGCGCTTGTTCTGTTTTTTTTTTTCGCTCGATGATGTTCCTAACATTACGGCCCCAGCGCTTGGTAATTAAATAAATGTGTTTTTTCTTTTGTTTGATTTCATGGCTTAATAGGCAGTAAATTGTTTTGAGTTATTTTACGCTTCGATAGTCGCTTTGTTCTGTTCTGAGTTTACAGGTAGCTAAAACAATAGCCAGGTTTTGACCGGCCTGAAAAAAGGAGTTATATAACTGAATAACGATCACCAGTGACACAAGAAACTACTAGAAAAAAAACCTTCAGTTAAAGCATCTGAAGACGGGTTCGACACAGGATATGGAGTGTATATCTAAAATCTTCTGGTTTATGCTACTTCAAGAACGTCGCGTAGAACTACCGTTATGATGAGATTTTCGACCTAAGGTTCTAACTTTATTTTGGGGAGCCCTCCCCATAGCCCTCCCAAGAGGGGAAGGCTATTAGAAACGGTGCATTTATCCTTCTTTTTTTGACATTAACATCTGAATGTGTAAAACGAAAGAGAAATCTTTCTTTCAAAGGAATTGTGCCTTCACATTGAACAAAAAGTAGAGACACTTACAAAAAGACTGGTTCTTTGGTAGTGTAATTGTAATTTATTTACACACGTTACACAGAACAGCTCAGGAGCTCGTTAAGACGTGTACGTGCGTCCAAGATCGAGTTGGAATTTGGAGTGTAGATTTTGAGGAGGGAGGAAAACCGGAGAAAAAAACCCTCGGAGCAAGGACGAGAACCAACAACAGACTCAACCCACTTATGGTACCGGGGCGGAATCTAAACCCGGACCACATTGGTGGGAGACAAGCGCTCTCACCACCGCTCCCCTCCCTGTATTGCAGAAGTAATGTGAGCATTTCAGAAGGAAATCCACGGTTGAGCTCGATGTTCTCTGCTGGCTCAGCTGCACGTAATTGAAACAGAATAGGGAAGCTTATTGGAATAGATGTGCTTATGTAACAGGGAGTGCTTATTACTGAGGATAGGAACGCTCTTTGACAAAAACACATTTAAACATGTCTTTTTGTATTTAAGTATCACTACTCGGTTAACGGATTTGGTACTATGTAAATATTATCATCTAATGGCATTACACTGTAAAATGTTCTTGTAATGTTACAAACCTTAAAAATACTATGAACTGATGAACTATCTCTATGAAAATATGCCTTAATTGACCACTTGACCACCTCCTCAATGGAGGGTTAGCACACGACGGACAAATTTCTTGTAGCTTTACACAAGGCACTGGCTGCGTATTAAGTTTAATAATACTTTGTCATGTTTATACAAGTAAATTATTTACAGAAAAATACGAAAAGTGCATGACTCATGCGCTGAAGAACAATTGGGGGAAACTAAATTCTCATACAAAGAATATCCTCCAACATTAAGCATACAAAAAATTAAGAAGTAAAATTTAAACACGGCCCAAAGCTAACCTAATTAAATTGCATACTTGTCACTCACAAAATACACCTGATTTAAAATTGACACAGATAATCTAATAAACAGGACTTAAAACTGCTTAACCCTTTCAGTGCCAAAGTCGACTTTTGTCGACATTTGGAGGAGCAGTCAATGAACCACTTATGACATCATCAATATCGATTTTAGTGATAAGCAACTGACAAAGCTAGGGTTGACCTTTTCAAAGAACTATCCATTTTGCGCATCGGTTGCATCCTGACAGAGCTGATCGAAAACACACAATCAGTTTTTGGTGCAAAAAAACACTAAGCAAATAAAGAGCCAAAAACGTTTATGACCGACTTACGATTAAGTTCAATTTTAAGTTCAAACCGGGATGTCAAAAAGGATGATGGGAGAACACTAGAAAAGCTTGCACTAGACCTCAGTCTTCTTGCTTTATCTCACTCATCTTCAATGTGGTCTTTACAGTCAGCATAAGGAACAGGGCCAAACTCCTGGGCTGGCCGAAACAACTTTGTAGATCTCCACCAGCCCTCTAAATTATACTTCTCTAGCAGTTCATATAAATTCTTCCAGAAAATATATGTCATATCATCAGCAACTAGAATCGGAATCGATCTGTCATAATCTCTGGCTTCTTTTCTGCTTGGTCTACATTTTGCAGACCATGGCTTAGGTGGATGGTAGCGTGGACCACCGGCAAAATGGAAAGAGTTTAAGGGTCTGTAGATAATGAGTCTGATGTTGAATAAAAAGGGTAGTGCCTTCCAGTTACCAGCATCAGCATAATAATGCCACAGCAAAACTTGATCATCAGGACAAGTATCTATTTTTGTTGTTTCTCGCCACAGGTCCATAATTTCCTGGTAGTACTTGGTGTCTGGTCTGAAAACCAGGAGTCCTGCATTGAAGCATGGATCCACTATTCCTGGTCGGGCACAAGGTGCAGCAGCAAAGTCATCTGGAATGTCGAACAGTCGATCAATGTTTGTCATCAACATGTAATCAGCGTCAACATAAATGATTTTGGAAAATTCTGTGTAGTTCCAAGCGTGGAATCGAGTGTGTGTTCCCTTTATCCTGTATCCTCGTGGTCTTGCAAACCACCCACTGTTTCGGTCACCACCCAATTTAGCATCCAGCCAGTCACAGTCCATTTCTTCGACCAAACGAATGTTCCAACCAACGCTCTAAAGCGCTTTCCGTGTACCCTCACTCACCATTTCCGAAACAAACGCGATCATGTTCTTCTGGCAAAAAAATGTGCGAATTGAGTGACCAAGAACCAACGCAGCGAAGCAAAATTCTCGTCAACAACGATAGTCAGCCAGGTTACATCGCTTCTTGATTCAACGTTCTTCTCTTTGCACCAATCTTGGCCAAACCGACTTTCAATTTGATACATTCCCCATTCCTTGTAAGCCAGCTCCATTTTGTTCTTCTTACGCCACTGTTCATCTTTCATACCTTCCGAAATAATCAACTTTGCGTATTTGAAAAAATACGGAAGTAAGAGCGGTCTCCACACAACGGGAACGATGAACACAGTTAAAGTCAGAAGAAGTGTTGAGGCGCAGATTCTGCAACGTGATCTTTTCCCCCTATTTTGTATATTATCCATAGTTTGAGGGTATTTTGATTGCTTCCGTGTTCAAGGGAATTAACTCGTTTCAACGAAACTAGAATGACATGTATTTTTTGGATCAATAAATATCGCTTTTTGTTTGTACGATGTCGATGGCCTCAAGCCCCCTCGAGCGTTTTAGATAAAAAAACAATACTTCTAAATTCCAATTGGCTAGATCTGGAAGCAGTGGGCGAAGAGCTACATCGTGGATGTGCCGCTGTAAATTCCATTTATTTATTTATTATTATTTATGATATATTTCTTTTCTTTTTAAGACAAGCAGACAGGTATCAACACAAGAACATGACGTTTCGGCGTCATCCTTTTTCATTAACATATGCAAGTTATTAAAGTTTTAATTTAGAATACATAGCAGTTTAAGTGTGAAAGTGGAGGAATAATATTAGCTAATTAAACAATGACAGCTAACTAAACAGTTTTGCACGGATGGATCGCTCAAATCACGATGAAGCATAATGGAAGAACTTTGAGACATAATACTTTGCCACATTTTTGTTAATAGCGAAGCGCGCGAGGTCTTACTAGAATGCAAATGAATGTACCATATTTATTCGATTAAGCGCCCTGGGCGCTTATTAAATTTTTGGACCTTGAAGGTGGACGCTTATTCGAGGCTGCGCGCTTATTAGATTTTTGGACCTTGAGGGTGGGCGCTTATTCGAGGCTGGGCGCTTATTAGATTTTTGGACCTTGAGGGTGGGCGCTTATTCGAGGCTGGGCGCTTATTAGATTTTTGGACCTTGAGGGTGGGCGCTTATTCGAGGCTGGGCGCTTATTACATTTTTGGACCTTGAGGGTGAGCGCTTATTCGAGGCTGGGCGCTTATTAAATTTTTGGACCTTGAGGGTGGGTGCTTATTCGAGGCTGGGCGCTTATTAAATTTTCACCACTTTTAGCAAGTACTGCGTTTATTTTCCAAGAGAACAATGTACAATGACTAAACGTGAAGGTGTACGAAAGCTGAATTGTAAATGTTCATTGAAAGTTTCAGTAAAAAAAAACTCGGTCTTCGGGATATTTGTACTTAGTAATTTTAATCTCAACTTCAAAAATATCAAAATTCCTCTTGTGCCCTCATTTTAGGGGTGGGGGAGGGCGCTTATTCGAGGCTGGGCGCTTATTAACTTTTCCTACCTTCAGGGTGGGCGCTTATTCGAGGTGGGCGCTTATTCGAGGTTGGGCGCTTAATCGAATAAATACGGTAACCGCCACGATGCTGGCATATCTTTCTCGTGAGTTAGAAGCAGTGCAAAAGAGGGCAATGCGCATCATTTTCCCATATTTTTCGTATGAAGAAGCGCTCGATAAGGCAAGTCTAGTCACTCTGTCAGGTCGAAGGCAGGCCCTGACGGACAAACTGTTCAACAGCCTTTTAGAAAACAATGACAGTAGGCTGAGGAATTTACTGCCCTCACGCAGAAGTCACGCCATTTTAGTAGTTATAACCTCAGAAAGTCAGGCCAGTTTAATTTTGTCGTATAAGTTTTTATCGCTTTTATAAATTTGTAAATATAGCATAATTCAACCTTTGGGTTGCAAAGTTGTATTAATAAACTATCTAACTAAGAGTTCAATTGCTAACATAACAACAGCACAAAAGTTGAAATAAGCTGAGTTTCCAAAAATTATTTTCTTCAGTGTTTCTCAACAAAACAAACTAATGATTGGCTTAGAGTTCAATCGCTAACATAATCAAGAGAAAATACATAATACAGCATAATAAAAGCAGAAAAGTTAAAGGAACAAACTGACGATTGCTTTAGATTTCAATCGCTGACTCAACACACTAGTTAAAACAACACAGGTTTCCAAAACTTTTTTTCAATTCTCCTGAACAAACTAACCATTGTTTACAGTTTTAAAGCTGACGGAATAACAAGAGTCGAAATAACACGAGGTCAAGTGTTCCAGAGTGCAATGAATCCTCTTACCTTATGTGGTGCAAACCTGACCAAAGATTCAAGCAGCTGATGCTGTCTTTTGAGTTTGTAAAAACTTTTTTACAACCTGCACTTATAACACGAGACGGGTCCGGATGTATTGGCTTGTTTGAAAAGAACTAAGCTGAACTAGCTCTATGACAATTAACAATTATTGAACTCGGTTCTCGCAAAAAATCGTGAATTGTCAGTGTCTCGCAGATCAATTATTTGCCTCAGCCGATATTTTGCGAGAACCGAGTGCAATAATTGTTTTATCATTCGATCACTGAGTTTGTTTCGCACAAAGTACCTTCGGGAACTGCGTGGAAACCGCACTATTCGATAAAACGAGCGGGTCTTCATCCAATTCTCTTTCTTTCAGATATTGCCGAAATAAAATAAGAGGAAATTCCACTGCCTTCTTTGTAGTTTCGCTCTGTTTTCGGGCCTAGTTGACAAATTCAACCGCTCTTCTTTATCTCTGGAAAACGAGCTGCCATTTTTCTCGGAAGTGGACTCAACTACGCATGAGCAGAATATTTTTTTTAGCAAAATCACTGTCAGACGCTAGTGCGCACGAGCAGAGCATTATTTGTAGGCAGTTATTTGCAGATCACGTGGTGGGCTCTCGGCCAATGAAAAGGAAGAAAAAATTGCATCGAATGATAATATGTCTTAATTGACAATTTCCCCAATGGAGCTTTCCAGGGCCAATCAGTAGACAAACTCACAGAAACAAATTTACCTCTCGTGTTATAAACATAACAGACATGATTGAAAATCGAAACTGCGGAGGCAGACCAAATTTGTTATTTTTTAAACCAACACAATTCCTCAGGATTACAAAACTCCTAAGAAATCAGCAGATGAACTTTGAACTCGTACATGAGCAATAATCTGGTCGTGTATCTTTGAGACAATCTTATTCGAAATGTCTTAACGAATAAGACAATGTCTTATTCTAAGGCCATTTCACTTGGCCCGAAGTCTGAAGGTTTGCAAACAAGGAACAAAATTCTTGCAGCTTTGCACACTCGAAAAGGCATTAAATCGCAAACTATTCTCCAAATATTGCTTTCTCATGACTTCAGTAAACCAACAGAAAGCTAACTGATTTCTAAGGAATCAATGGCCGACATGCCTCAAGGACCAAATTTTTCACCCAGAAAAATGTTTTTAAATAAAAGTGGAGTGACGCAAGACAAGACAACTTTATTTAGAGAGTGTAGCACGTAACAGAAAAATTCTGATGAACTTGTGGCCCTCTTTTCTAAAAAAAAATACAATTTAAGATACAACTAATTAATCAAAAATAATCTAATTACAAAACTGAAAATCTCTAAAATTGTGCTTAAGTTACAATAATTAAAATACAAGATACTAATCAACTACATCAACTTACAAAGCTAAAAATCTATAAATGCTAAAAATGGATGGGGAAAGGAAAAGATATGTACTTAAATTAAAATACATCAAGCTAGGATTACTGAGTTGAGAAATGTTTATTAGGTGTAAACGAGCCAATAGTGTTCTTCTTACGCACGTCCAGCAGGAAAACATGCGTGAGCAAGTCTCAATTGCTTTTGGTTTGACTTCTGGTTGGTAACTAAATAAATGGCGCGAGATTTTTAAACCAATCACTAACCGTAGTAATGCAAAGGAAAAGCAAATTCGAATTACTTCCGACACTTAAGTGAAAACCACTCTATTAGAACAATTTTTCCATTTACTAACAACTGATATCAACAATATAGGAATATCTGCTGATGCTACTTGTTCTTCAAAACCTTAATTATTTACAAGCAAAACGACCACGATTCGACCGCGACAAACTGACGTAACTTCTGTTTCTTTATTGGAGTCTTTGAGAGCGCAAGCATAACAAAAAACAGCGGTCAAAAAACGTCTGTGACCAACTTACGATAACCTTCAATTTTAAGTTCAAATGGATGACAAAAATGATGTTGGTAGAACACTAGAAAAGCTTGCACGAGTCATCAGTCTTCTTGCAGGTTCTTGCATTTCAGTCATCTTTAATGTGGTCTTTACAATCAGCATAAGGAACAAAACCAAACTCCTGGGCTGGCCGAAACAACTTTGTAGCTCTCCACCAGGCCTCTAATTTATACCTCTCTAACAGTTCATATAAATTCCTCCAGAAAATATATATCATATCATCAGCAACTAGAATTGGTCTGTCATAATCTCTGGCTTCTTTTCTGCTTGGTCTACATTTTGCAGACCATGGCTTCGGTGGATGGTAGTGTGTACTACCGGCAAAATGGAAAGAGTTCAGGGGTCTGAAGACAATGTGTCTGATGTTGAACGAAAAGGGTAGTGCCTTCCAGTTACCAGCATCAGCATAATAATTCCACAGAAAAACTTGATCATCAGGACAAGTATCTATTCGTGTTGTTTCCCGCCACAGGTTCATAATTTCCTGGTAGTACTTGGTGTCTGGTCTGAAAACCAGAAATCCTCCATTGAAGGCTGGATTTACCACACCCGGTCTTGATGAAGGGGCGGCAGCAAAGTCATCTGGAATGTCAAACAAGTGATCAATGTTTGTCATCAACATGTAATCAGCGTCAACATAAATGATTTTGGAAAATTCTGTGTAGTTCCAGGCGTGGAATCGAGTGTGTGTTCCCTTTATTCTGTATCCTCGTGGTCTTGCAAACCACCCACTGTTTCGGTCTCCTCCTAGTTTTGTATCAAGCCAGTCACAGTCCATTTCTTCAACCAAACGAGTGTTCCAACCAACGCTCTGAAGCGCTCTTCGTGTACCCTCACTCACCATTTCCGAGACAAACGCAATCATGTTCTTCTGGCAAGAAAACGTGCGTATTGAGTGTCCAAGAACCAACGCAGCGGAAGCAAAATTCTCGTCAACAACGATAGTCAGCCAGATTACATCGCTTCTTGATTCAACAAACTTCTCTTTGCACCAATCTTGGCCAAAACGACTTTCAATCTGATACATTCTCCATTCCTTGTGAGCCAGCTCCAGTTTGTTCTCTTCACGCCTCTGTTCATCTTTCATACGTTCCGAAATAACCACCTTTGCGTATTTTTAAAAATACGGAAGTAAGAGCGGTCTCCACACAACGAGAAAAATCACCACAGTTAAGATCGGAATGAGTGTTATGGCGCAGATTGTTCGACGGGTTCCTTTCTTTCTTGTTCGTACACTTTCCATATTTTGAGATAATTCGGTTTGTTCACTTGACAAAGCCACAACATTTATCACGTACGTCTATTTTTTGGCGGAATCCATGTTGCACCATGGGACTGTCAGTCTAAAGCAGCAGTTAATGATAATTCCTTCTTTTTCAAACTTTCTTCCCTTTGGAAATTTTAGTTTTGCTCAAATCGTGATGAAACGTAGAAATATAAGAAATGACACTAGTCACGTTTTTTGAATTTTCAGGTCAAAGGTTGGTCTATGGTGAGAGGGGCTTACGCATTTTCTCGATTAAACGCCGCCGGCGCTTATTTCAAACTTGGCCCGGTAGAGCCGGCGTTTATTTGATTCCAGCAGTTTATTCAAGCCCTATGTTTCTAAGAAATCATTTTCATTCATTATTTGTGACAGCTATATATGTAGACATTATTTCCAAAGCATTTTACACCTTGAATGAATGTTTAAGGGGTTTATTTTCAACTGCAGCTTGGAGACCCGGCGTTTATTCGGGGCCCGGCGTTTAATCGAGAAAATACGTGGCAATATTCGTATGGCCAGCTTTTTCATAAGAACGTTTCGCACGAGATTTCACAGTTATTTTATAAGCATTGATAAATTTTAGCCCAATTTATGAGGAACCGTTGAATTTGCACGTTTTCGATTTTAACGACAAAATATAGGTTATTGACCAAGTTCTTTTTTGTGTTTTTGTGGATCGACAGTGTCGGCCATAAAAACGCGAAATAAAGAACGAAGCCCCGCCATCTTGGCCGAACAAGCTCGGGAAATAAACCCCAATAAAGGATTTATTATGTGGCCAATAAAGTCATGAATTAAGAACTGAAATGAAATAGGCCATTTCCGAGTTACCCTTTGCCTCTTTTCAAAACGAGTCTACAACCATTCAAATGAAAATGAGTTTGATTTGCTTGAAAATGGACCTGGAGGTAAAACTCATTTTCATATGAATGGTTTCGCACTTAGACTCGTTTTGAAACAGAGGCGAAGGGTAACTCGGTTATGGCTTATTTTAAAGCCTGGTGTCTACATTAGCGATATAACGGCAAGCTCAAGCAAACGCAAAAACAATAACAACCAACACCTGGCGTAGTTTATCAACAGAAATTAATATTGGAAATTATTCGAAATTCAAGTGAATTTTATTAAGTTTAAATCTCTTCTCATTAAACTTATGAACATAAGTTTTTTTAACTAAATATTGGCCACTTTATTATATTGAATTGTCTGTTTTTTTAGCTCCGGTTGTGTTCTTGTGTGGACTTTCAACACGTTGCATTGCAACCATTCAGTTTTCCCGTTTGGGGGGGGGGGGGGGGTCAATTTTGGTGTTAACTCTTTGTTAGCGCTCTCGGAAGTTTTCGATGATGCTCGGAGAATCCGAAGTTTTGCTATGAGATAATGCGCAGTCAGGGAAGTAAAATCAATACCTCTTGTGTTGTTGTAGTTTTAAACCTGTGCACAGTTCACGGATTTGATGTTTCACATACCGAACGAGAACTTTGTTTACTGTATATCCTTCCGCCAATGACCCCTTCTTTAAACTGATTGGTGAAACCGAGCTAAGCCTTAGTCGTTATAGCGAACATTTGCGAGTTACACGCAACAACACTCTTGGGTGTCCTGTGGTCAACAAGACTCCTGGGATTCCTGTGGCCAACAACACTCTTGGGTTTTCTGTGGCCCAACATTTCAACTGCATGCACGTGTCACAGTAGTTCTGATGTCCAGGTGAGGCGTATGGTTTTATGCAATAGAAGGGTTATTCATGCACCCGAAACGTTTGTTTTCACAACAATTTATGACACTTTTTGATATTTTGTTTTTACGATATAATCCTCTAAGTTACCTCAAATAGTTAATTACTTGTAGTGTATAGGGAACTGGTGGCAGACATGCTGTAATTTGCCCGATGATCGATAGTGCTCCCATTTTAATGGTTAAAAACCCTATACTATGATCTGAGTGGGCAATCGCAATTTACTGAGGGACATTCCTCAGGGCTTTTCCTCGAAATCAAACCAGTTTTACAAATTAATTGAGATATTTGCGCGTTGTGATTGGTCGACAGGATTGGCTATTGTACAGAAAAGCAGATAGAAAGCGAGAAAAACACAAATCAAATTTCTTTTATAATACATGGCAGCAGCACTGCGTGGGAGGACAAGCAATTGCTCAATTTCAGTTTAATTTATCTTACCTGGGAAATCAGAAGTACATGTAAGACTATTAAAGTGTCAACAGTATTAAGCTTTTACAAACTAATTGGATACACTGATAAAGTGAGATCAAATTTTAAAAGGGAAATAAATAAAATAAAGTAAAGTTATACTACTTTCTCTTTTAAAGACTAAAAAATGTCAAAAGAGTTCATTACTAAGTAATGTTTGTACTCCTGTTTATTTTGCCTTGTTGATGAAAACGGAAGTTTTGATTCTGTAATGGACTGTAATGTAAACAAATTGCTAAACTAGGCTCAGCCATTGGACATATTATGTTTGGCGCATATCAAAGGAGGTTTCTAGCTAGTTGGTGTAATGTGCAAGGTAAGGCACTTTGTTAATACAAGAATACTTACTCAGCTTTATCAAACAATTATTCCCCACTTTCTTTGTTTCTTATTGTTGTCTAGTTTGGGGCAAAACTTACAAAAACAGCGTTAAATAAATGTTACAAAAGAAAGCCATTTGTCTAATAATGTTTATTCTCTCAACTTGATGCTCACACTAATGTTGTCATCGCCCAGTTCTAATAAGTAAACCCTCAAGGACCCTGGTCAGCCATTGTTTTTGTTTTACATACGGGAATTTCGGTACTATATTTTTCGCGGAGCGTGTCTAAACGAAAGAGATCACTGTGAAACTGCTAAATTTTATTAAACAGACTTCCAGTAACACAACTTACAGCAATGCAACAAGGTTTTGCTTCGCCGGACAATTTTTATAATTTCGATGGCATCGAAAATGGCGGAGGGTGACAAGGGTCCTTTCCAGGGGGGGATACAGGGGGGGGGGGGGGGGGGGATACCCCCCCCCTTTTTTAAAAAAAAAAAAAATATATATATCTTATTTTAAAAAAAAAAAAAAAAAAAAAAAAAAAAAAATTTTTCTTTTTTTTTTTTTTTTCCCTTCCCCCCCCCTCCCCGTTGGTTGGTTGGCCCCCCCATCCCCCCCCCCCCCCCCCCCCTTTACCCCCCGCCCCCCCCCCTTTCACGATCTCATTTGACTCTAAATCTTTTATGTTATGCATCATCGACTTTCGATTTGGTAGTCTTCTACATTTTTTTTTTTTTTTTTTTTTTTTTTTTTTTTAATTTAATGCTTTAGAAGACTTACACTACAGTACATTACATTTGTTTAACCCTACATATATTACATTGCACAGTACATTATATTATGTTACACAAACATACTACAATACTTACGTTATACGTTACAAAAGTAATTACGGTACATGTTAAACACCTAATTTCCAAAAAACTTAATAATCTTATACATTATATTACAGAGAGTTGATAATTGGCTTCCACTTTTCAACGTGAGTTTTCAGTTTGTTATTTTTTAGGGCAATGGATCGCTCAATTGATTCAATGTATTTTATTTTTATGATAACATGTGGTAAAAGGGGTAGAATATTCTTGAGCCGGTTAGAGTAAATGACCTGTTTACCAATAATAATAATATGATTTAGAAGGGTCCAATTGAGATTCTTTTGAGCTAGGCCCAAAATGATATCGTAATCATTTAAAAAGTCAATATTTATGTCTATGGATTTTAGCCAAAGAATAGTAGTAGTCTTCTACATGTTCTAGGGATTTTCGAATCCTTTACATCTAGGTCTAATTTTCGCACAGATTATGGTTAAGTCAATATTGAGCGGATTTATTGGACGAAAATTTTGGAATGAAATGGACACTAGGCTACCAACATATTCTGTAATATTTTATTTTGCCTTCCTGTATTTTTTAGTACAATAGTCTGTTGTATTTACAAACCTCTCAAAGTTCTGATATGTAAACTTTTACTTAGCTTTTTTATTCTATTGTCTCTCTTAGTTATAGCTCTCAGAGTTATTTTAGATGTCCAGTTTCCATTTTCTAGTTTAGATAAAAAATGTTGTAAATAATCATATTTTAATTCATGTTACAAATAATTGGTTGTTGTTGCATGTTGTTGTTGCTGCTGACCACTCTGAAAATAACATTTTCCCACGATCTGCAATTGAAGGAGCGAAAAAAATTGAAGATATAATCGAAACTCACAAAAAAATAGTGACAAAGGAATACAATATTAGAACAATTTTTTGCTTTCACTAACAACTTGTTCTTGAAAACCTTATTTACAAGGAAATTCGACCACAAATCGACCGAGGCAAACACAGACCTTCTTTTCCGTCTTTAGAGTCTTTGAGAGCGCAAGCATGGCAAAAACCGTGTTCAAAATTTTAAGTTCAAATGGATGTCAAAAAGGATGTTGGGACAATACTACAAAAGCTACACGAGACCTCAAACTTCTTTCATCTTCCTACATTTCAATCATCCTCAATGTGGTCGTTACAGTCAGCATAAGGAACAGCGCCAAACTCCTGGGCTGGTCGGAACAACTTTGTAGATCTCCACCAGTCCTCTAAATTATACCTCTCTAACAGTTCATATAAATTCTTCCAGAAAATATATATCATATCATCAGCAACTAGAATTGGTCTGTCATAATCTCTGGCTTCTTTCCTGCTTGGTCTACATTTTGCGGACCATGGCTTAGGTGGATGGTAGCGTGGACCACCGGCAAAATGGAAAGAGTTCAGGGGTCTGTAGATAATGAGTCTGATGTTGAATGAAAAGGGTAGTGCCTTCCAGTTACCAGCATCAGCATAATAATGCCACAGCAAAACTTGATCATCAGGACAAGTATCTATTTTTGTTGTTTCCAGCCACAGGTCCATAATTTCCTGGTAGTACTTGGTGTCTGGTCTGAAAACCAGGAGTCCTGCATTGAAGCATGGATCCACTATTCCTGGTCGGGCACAAGGTGCAGCAGCAAAGTCGTCTGGAATGTCGAACAGTCGATCAATGTTTGTCATCAATATGTAATCAGCATCAACATAAATGATTTTGGAAAATTCTGTGTAGTTCCAGGCGTGGAATCGAGTGTGTGTTCCCTTTATTCTGTATCCAAGTGGCTTCCCAAGCCACCCACTGTTGCGGTCACCACCCAATTTAGCATCCAGCCAGTTACAGTCCATTTCTTCAACCAAACGAGTGTTCCAACCAACGCTTTGAAGCGCTTTCCGTGTAGCCTCGCTCACTGTTTCCGAAATTAACGCGATCATGTTCTTCTGGCAAGAAAACGTGCGTATTGAGTGACCAAGAACCAACGCAGCGGAAGCAAAATTCTCGTCGACCACGATGGTCAGCCATGTAACGTCGCTTCTAGATTTCACGTTCTCTTTGCACCAATCTTGGCCAAAACGACTTTCAATTTGATACATTCTCCATTCCTTGTGAGCCAACTCCATTTTGCTCTCCTCACGCCTCTGCTCATAATTCGTAGCTTCTGAAATAATCAACCTCGTGTATCTAAAGAAATACGCAAGAATGAGCGGTCTCCACACAACGAGAAAAATCACCACAGTTAAGATCGGAATGAGTGTTATGGCGAAGATTGTTCGACGGGTTCCTTTCTTTCTTGTTCGTACATTCTCCATAGTTTGGTGTGATTCGGATTGTTTACTTGACGAAGAACGTAACATTTTTCAACGAATATCTCAATGACGCAGGTTTATTTTTTTTTGGCGGAATCCACTAGCGTTGCGCACCATCGATCAGTCAGTCGTGTGCATCAGTCCGAGACATTCCTTCTTTTTCAAACTTTCTTCTCTTTTAAATATTTTAAGGTTCGTTGAAAGCGTAATCAAACACTGTAGGAAAACAAGAAATGGCACTAGCAACGTTTTAGGAAGTCTTTAATGATTTACGTAAATTAAAATTTTCAATTAAAAGTTTGTTCGCTGGTGAGAGTGGCGTGATCTTACTGCTCTGACGTCATATCCGTTTTTACACTAAGTAACAAAATACAATGCTTATTGTTCAAATGGCCAGCTTTTTCATGAGAAAGTTTTGCACAAGATTTCACAGTTTTTATATAAATTCTGATACAACATAAATTTTAGCCAATCAGAGCGTGCGCAAAACTAAATCGTGAGAGAAATTATCACTTCCCGCGAAATCCCCACGAATTAGTGCCCAGGACTACTCGGAGTTCGCATTGTGGGAAGAACGTGAATTTGCACATGTCTGTGATGTTTACAACGAGAACCTATTATCACCTGATTTTTCCTTGCTTACTCATGGAAAACTTATTGACCTACAACTTCCGGACTCGATACGTTGGAACTTAAGTCGTATACGGAATGGAGCTATACGAGAGAATGCAAGAACGTACACATCGCGAGTATCATAAGGATCCGCGCCGGGATATTTTCGCGAATGGCGCCTTTCATGATGGCATTTCGACGGCCGCAGACAGTGACGAAAATTTGGCGCACAAAAAGGGTCTCAAAGAGCACAGTAGCGTTTATACGTTTGTATGGACGTTGCTGTTTGCGGTTGTTTTAATTGTGGAGAACATTTTTCACTTTAAACTCTTCGAAAACTGCCAAGCGTCTATCGTTTTCTACTGGTTGGAAAGTTGTGTTATTGCTCTGTTCTTCAGATTTTGGGGAAGAAAACGAGTTCGAAGGTACGTGAAATATAAGCTTAAAGTTCTTGGATATTATTAGGGAAAGAGGGAAGACCTTCACTGTAGAAAACCCTGCCACCTGGAAGACTTGACCGAAAATTACGCTGCTTTAGAAGAGCAAGCTTAATAACAATTGAATCATCGGGCAATATTTCTCGTATTTTATGTATTATTTATGAAGAATAACAAATCTCTAACGCCTGGTTCACATTTAATAACGGCAGAACGGCAAGGTCACGCAAACGCCAAACAACACAACAGGCGTAGTAATTAATCAATAGAAATCGATATCGAAAATCATTCGATACAATTCGATAGCACTCGATATTGATTAATAACAATCGAACTTACAGAAAAAATATTATTGATTTTTATCCATTAGCAATAATCCACAATTCATCTTGCCGGGTACACATGTAGTCGATGACAGTTTGGAGTCATGTTGTTTTAAGTATATGACTATTTTTATGGACTGAAGATGTCATTATTGCTATTATTTGATATGAATGTAGGTCATTTTGCCCTCAAGATGATAAGCCCTTAACTTGGTCAGACTGATATAATTGCAGGATAATGCCCCAGTAATGCCCCAGGCCGACAGATTGTCCAAAAAATTGAACAGTTGGCAGAGAGGCGATGCTTCGAAGGCAACTGAAATTTGGAGGAAAATCTTTTAACCAAGGGCAGCAAGGGCCTTATCCTCCAGCATATCAGCCATAAAAGGGGTTTGTTTAATTTTTTACACCTCTGATTAACTTCTACAACATGTTTACCAGAACAATATTTCATTATTGTCCAAAGTCCAATATTCATGCTTTTTACCCTCTGATAACCGTTACATACTCTCACGTCAAACACATCATGCGGACAAAATTGGGCAACATTATTAGGCAGCATGCCCCAGCATTATTCCCCAACATATCAGCAAACCAGAAATTTGTTTATCTTAAACACCTTTGATTAATTTCTGCGACAAATATTCAGCGTCCAAGAGCCAATATAATTGTCACTAACACTCACGTCAAATACATCATGCGATACGAAATTAGACAATTAATATCAAGCAGCACGCCCCATCATTATCCTTCAGCAAATCAGCAAGCCAGAAAGTGGTTTGTTTATTTAATACACCTGTGATTAATTTCTACGACATGTTTAATAGACAATAAGGCCAAAGGCCAATATATTTGTGCTTTTAACCGAACGATTATTATTGTTACAAACTCTTACGTCAAACACATCATGCATTACAGATTGGACAATGAATATCAGGAAGCACACCCCATCTGATTTGACATCTTGTTCAATTTCATAGAAGAGAACAAAAACAATCATGGTTATGATTTAAGGCCTATTTTTTTTAATCAAATCATGGTTAATGGCATGTCAAGAAATCTTTCAAGATTCAAAAAATCTACCAAAATATCCTTTTAAAGGATCTTTGGTAGGGGCTTGAAGATCTTGAACAGTCCTTCTCAAACTCATTAATACCATCATCAAATTAAAACAAAGAAAATCATAACCGTTAAGGAGATTTGGATACCCAGTCTTTATTGGCATAGATTTTTACGATTTTATTTTTCCATTTACTCCATAGTTTTGGTTTTGATTGAGAAGATATATTAAGATGGAATCCACTAGGAAGTCGAGTAATATTTATAAAAGTTGGACAAAAATCAAGTACCAGAATAATTTAAATCCTATTGCGTTATTTCCTACCCTTAATAAAAGATAAAGATGTAAGTAATTATCCGTGATATACACCAACAACAATTTCTTATCAGAGTCTGAGAAAATGAATTTCAAAGTTCACAAGGTATAGCCAAAATCTCACGTGTAGCCATTTTGGAAATTCGTCTTAAGCGATTCAGTGGAATTCAGCGGAACTTCGAAATTTGTTTTCGATGTTTGGTGTTGTTAGAAAAGATTTCTTTTGATAAGATATTTGAAGCAGTAACAAAAAATTTTGCAATAAGGTGGAAATAATTCTGGTACAACAATTTCTTATCAGAGTCTGAGAAAATGATATTCAAAGTTCACAAGCTATGGGCAAAAGCTCACATCTTTTAAGCAATTCATGGGAATTCAGTGGAACTTTGAAATTAGTTTTCGATGTTTGGTGTTGTAGAAAAGATTTCTTTCGATAAGATATTTGAAGCAGTAACACAAAAGCTTGCAATCAGGTGTAAATAGTTTTGGTACATAATTTTGTCCAATAACTACTCGAAGTCCTGGCGGATTTCCTCTTAAACACTCAAGACAATGTTTCATCGGCTATCCAAAAACCTCTAATTTCATCAAAAAATACTCCGCTGCGCGTCATATTTTCAACTCTCTTCTTGGTGTTTGGATATCCTGATAAAACACTGTCTCACCACAGTCACAAATAAATAGGGTGGCCCGCCAACACCAACGGTATTTGCATATCATCACTAACCGTTAGTTGGCTTTAATCTAGGGTTGCAACGATACATTTTCTCACAATACGATACGTACCTCGATACAAGTGCCACGATACGATACACGATACGATACAACATTACATAAAACTGACAAGTGTTATAATTTTACTAATTTCTGTTGGTAACTCAGTTTTTTCCACTGTATCAGCAGCGAAACTTATTTGCAAAGTGAATTTTTCAGGAACCGCATGTTTTTGCTTGTGGGCACACAAGGCTGTGTCAGTCGACAACTAATTGTCGCATCTTTAAAGAATATATGATCGGAAGTGAAGCAGAATGGAACTTCCTTGTCCCACAGGTTAACAAATCGCTATTGAGGGCTTTGACTTGGGTTAAAAAACAGTAAAAACAGTAATTTCTGAAAGTTGCTGAAGAATATTTTATTGTTTCACGATACTGCGATATTTTGTTCAAATACCGATATTCGTATCTTGACAAAAAATATCGCGATTCACCGGTGC
Organism: Oculina patagonica; assembly: GCF_052425735.1. Taxonomy (NCBI): domain Eukaryota; kingdom Metazoa; phylum Cnidaria; class Anthozoa; order Scleractinia; family Oculinidae; genus Oculina; species Oculina patagonica. The sequence continues at coordinate 17,368,871 of NC_135769.1, forward strand.
ACCGGTGTATCGTTGCAGCCCTACTTTAATCTCAGGAGGACTGGTATGCAGTTGGAAATACCAAGTTTTAATTTGGAATGGGAAGGTTGTCTGATACACCCAAAGTGAGACGATTTGACTATAGCACTTATAATTAACAAATTGACTTGAATCAATCAAATTGTCAAAACTTTTCTGCCTTGATGTTGACCTGTTATTCTAGAATTCAATTTCCGCAACAGTTAGAAAACATAGGGGATCCACAATAAGTTCTACAGGATCCAAGATTTGACTTATTTGAAGGCCAAGATTCAGGATTTTTGATGGAAAAGGGAGCGAGATTTGGGGTTGAAATAATGAACTGGACACATGAATTGGCGATTTTACAAGGCGAGATTCAGGACTCCAGTGACAAAAAATAATGTGGTTGCATAGAAAATCAAGTTGTGATCTTCGTGAACACCGCAAAAAGCTGCACAAAGCATTTATTATGACTTACATGAGTTACCTGTATTTCCATGTGTGCCAGTTACATGGGAAAAAAGAAATAAGCTTACAGCTTATTGTCGGTGACCAAAGACTTCAAGACCAGTGCCGAGTGCAACACCCACTGCAAGTCTTTTTATCCCCGGGGGGGGGGGGGGGGCACTCAACAAAGTTTTGTATGGGGAGGAGGCTCCGCCCCGAGGTCCAACCCCTTACTCTTTTATGTACCATTTTGACAGAAAAGGTACCCCTTTCATAAACCTTTTTTTTTTTAAAAAGGTATCCTTTTCATATACCTACATGATATTACTTATACCTAAAACAGGAAGTCTTCCTGTCAATTTTATGTAGCACTTAAAAAATTTGTTATTTTGATTTTCCTAAGCGAAGGAATAGTTCCAACGCTGTGGCATGCCATTTATGATATTAAAACCAAAAAGTTTCGGAACTCTATAGGTTTTAATATTTCGGCTTTTACTGTTCATGTAAGTAACGGATATGAAGACTGCAGAAACAACGATTCCAATGAACTGCCGAGTGAACAGCCAAACATGTGCATAAGCACGTGAAAGGTCTGAACAAACAGACTGAGCAGACGAAGGTCGAAAGTGCAGAAAACCATCCATAAGACTGACTGACTAGAGGGTTTACTGACTAGATGGTAAAGAAAAAAGTCCTAATAGTTATGTTTGTGCAAGTAACCGACGCAATGAGTGGCTATGCTGGTTTACTTAGTAGTGATTTGTTGTCCCTATTTAATTTTATCGTTTAGGTAAATTACCATTGTTAGTTTATAATAGTGAGCTCACTAATAAGTTTTCCTGGATCGGAGTAGATTGTCATGAAAGCTCAGAAAGTCTGCCATTCTCGTCAGGGGCACAGTGACAGACCCCTTAGAGAGATCATTATTTCGCGAAGAGTAAGCTAGAAAAAAAAGGGGGTAAGCGCGCGCGGGAAGACGTTACATTGATCTTTTATCCGTATTGTAACGTATCGATAAACTAAAAGCCAAATCAGGGTAAATCTCTCTAAACCACGTTTCAAACTGTGGTACCACAGCTGGCCCTACGTGGCTGAGCTAACTGTTTACAATCTATACCGATGAAACGTTTACAAAAAGTTCAAAACCCTAACCCTAACCCTAACCCTAACCCTAACCCTAAGGTTTCTAGCTAGTTGGTGTAATGTGCAAGGTAAGGCACTTTGTTAATACAAGAATACTTACTCAGCTTTATCAAACAATTATTCCCCACTTTCTTTGTTTCTTATTGTTGTCTAGTTTGGGGCAAAACTTACAAAAACAGCGTTAAATAAATGTTACAAAAGAAAGCCATTTGTCTAATAATGTTTATTCTCTCAACTTGATGCTCACACTAATGTTGTCATCGCCCAGTTCTAATAAGTAAACCCTCAAGGACCCTGGTCAGCCATTGTTTTTGTTTTACATACGGGAATTTCGGTACTATATTTTTCGCGGAGCGTGTCTAAACGAAAGAGATCACTGTGAAACTGCTAAATTTTATTAAACAGACTTCCAGTAACACAACTTACAGCAATGCAACAAGGTTTTGCTTCGCCGGACAATTTTTATAATTTCGATGGCATCGAAAATGGCGGAGGGTGACAAGGGTCCTTTCCAGGGGCGGATACAGGGGGGGTGGATAGGGTGGATATCCACCCCCCATTTTTCAGTAAAAAAAAATTCGAAATGTCACTTTATTTGAAATAGAAAATAAATAAATAAAGAAAAATTAACTCTCGCTCATGCTGGTTGTTGTTACGCCACGTTTCGCCGTCTGCCGCCACTTAGGGTTAGGGTTAGGGTTAGGCCCTAATGGTCTGCCATCCACCCCCCCCCCCCTTTTGAAATCCTGGATCCGCCCCTGCTTTCACGATCTCATTTGACTCTAAATCTTTTATGTTATGCATCATCGACTTTCGATTTGGTAGTCTTCTACATTTTTTTTTTTTTTTTTTTTTTTTTTTTTTAATTTAATGCTTTAGAAGACTTACACTACAGTACATTACATTTGTTTAACCCTACATATATTACATTGCACAGTACATTATATTATGTTACACAAACATACTACAATACTTACGTTATACGTTACAAAAGTAATTACGGTACATGTTAAACACCTAATTTCCAAAAAACTTAATAATCTTATACATTATATTACAGAGAGTTGATAATTGGCTTCCACTTTTCAACGTGAGTTTTCAGTTTGTTATTTTTTAGGGCAATGGATCGCTCAATTGATTCAATGTATTTTATTTTTATGATAACATGTGGTAAAAGGGGTAGAATATTCTTGAGCCGGTTAGAGTAAATGACCTGTTTACCAATAATAATAATATGATTTAGAAGGGTCCAATTGAGATTCTTTTGAGCTAGGCCGAAAATGATATCGTAATCATTTAAAAAGTCAATATTTATGTCTATGGATTTTAGCCAAAGAATAGTAGTAGTCTTCTACATGTTCTAGGGATTTTCGAATCCTTTACATCTAGGTCTAATTTTCGCACAGATTATGGTTAAGTCAATATTTAGCGGATTTATTGGACGAAAATTTTGGAATGAAATGGACACTAGGCTACCAACATATTCTGTAATATTTTATTTTGCCTTCCTGTATTTTTTACTACAATAGTCTGTTGTATTTACAAACCTCTCAAAGTTCTGATATGTAAACTTTTACTTAGCTTTTTTATTCTATTGTCTCTCTTAGTTATAGCTCTCAGAGTTATTTTAGATGTCCAGTTTCCATTTTCTAGTTTAGATAAAAAATGTTGTAAATAATCATATTTTAATTCATGTTACAAATAATTGGTTGTTGTTGCATGTTGTTGTTGCTGCTGACCACAATTGGTTGTTGTTTCATGTTGTTCTTACTGCTGACCACGATCTGCAATTGAAGGAGCGAAAAAAATTGAAGATATAATCGAAACTCACAAAAAAATAGTGACAAAGGAATACAATATTAGAACAATTTTTTGCTTTCACTAACAACTTGTTCTTGAAAACCTTATTTACAAGGAAATTCGACCACAAATCGACCGACAAAAACACAGACCTTCTTTTCCGTCTTTAGAGTCTTTGAGAGCGCAAGCATGGCAAAAACCGTGTTCAAAATTTTAAGTTCAAATGGATGTCAAAAAGGATGTTGGGACAATACTACAAAAGCTACACGAAACCTCAAACTTCTTTCATCTTCCTACATTTCAATCATCCTCAATGTGGTCGTTACAGTCAGCATAAGGAACAGCGCCAAACTCCTGGGCTGGTCGGAACAACTTTGTAGATCTCCACCAGTCCTCTAAATTATACCTCTCTAACAGTTCATATAAATTCTTCCAGAAAATATATATCATATCATCAGCAACTAGAATTGGTCTGTCATAATCTCTGGCTTCTTTCCTGCTTGGTCTACATTTTGCGGACCATGGCTTAGGTGGATGGTAGCGTGGACCACCGGCAAAATGGAAAGAGTTCAGGGGTCTGTAGATAATGAGTCTGATGTTGAATGAAAAGGGTAGTGCCTTCCAGTTACCAGCATCAGCATAATAATGCCACAGCAAAACTTGATCATCAGGACAAGTATCTATTTTTGTTGTTTCCAGCCACAGGTCCATAATTTCCTGGTAGTACTTGGTGTCTGGTCTGAAAACCAGGAGTCCTGCATTGAAGCATGGATCCACTATTCCTGGTCGGGCACAAGGTGCAGCAGCAAAGTCGTCTGGAATGTCGAACAGTCGATCAATGTTTGTCATCAATATGTAATCAGCATCAACATAAATGATTTTGGAAAATTCTGTGTAGTTCCAGGCGTGGAATCGAGTGTGTGTTCCCTTTATTCTGTATCCAAGTGGCTTCCCAAGCCACCCACTGTTGCGGTCACCACCCAATTTAGCATCCAGCCAGTTACAGTCCATTTCTTCAACCAAACGAGTGTTCCAACCAACGCTTTGAAGCGCTTTCCGTGTAGCCTCGCTCACTGTTTCCGAAATTAACGCGATCATGTTCTTCTGGCAAGAAAACGTGCGTATTGAGTGACCAAGAACCAACGCAGCGGAAGCAAAATTCTCGTCGACCACGATGGTCAGCCATGTAACGTCGCTTCTAGATTTCACGTTCTCTTTGCACCAATCTTGGCCAAAACGACTTTCAATTTGATACATTCTCCATTCCTTGTGAGCCAACTCCATTTTGCTCTCCTCACGCCTCTGCTCATAATTCGTAGCTTCTGAAATAATCAACCTCGTGTATCTAAAGAAATACGCAAGAATGAGCGGTCTCCACACAACGAGAAAAATCACCACAGTTAAGATCGGAATGAGTGTTATGGCGAAGATTGTTCGACGGGTTCCTTTCTTTCTTGTTCGTACATTCTCCATAGTTTGGTGTGATTCGGATTGTTTACTTGACGAAGAACGTAACATTTTTCAACGAATATCTCAATGACGCAGGTTTATTTTTTTTTGGCGGAATCCACTAGCGTTGCGCACCATCGATCAGTCAGTCGTGTGCATCAGTCCGAGACATTCCTTCTTTTTCAAACTTTCTTCTCTTTTAAATATTTTAAGGTTCGTTGAAAGCGTAATCAAACACTGTAGGAAAACAAGAAATGGCACTAGCAACGTTTTAGGAAGTCTTTAATGATTTACGTAAATTAAAATTTTCAATTAAAAGTTTGTTCGCTGGTGAGAGTGGCGTGATCTTACTGCTCTGACGTCATATCCGTTTTTACACTAAGTAACAAAATACAATGCTTATTGTTCAAATGGCCAGCTTTTTCATGAGAAAGTTTTGCACAAGATTTCACAGTTTTTATATAAATTCTGATACAACATAAATTTTAGCCAATCAGAGCGTGCGCAAAACTAAATCGTGAGAGAAATTATCACTTCCCGCGAAATCCCCACGAATTAGTGCCCAGGACTACTCGGACTTCGCATTGTGGGAAGAACGTGAATTTGCACATGTCTGTGATGTTTACAACGAGAACCTATTATCACCTGATTTTTCCTTGCTTACTCATGGAAAACTTATTGACCTACAACTTCCGGACTCGATACGTTGGAACTTAAGTCGTATACGGAATGGAGCTATACGAGAGAATGCAAGAACGTACACATCGCGAGTATCATAAGGATCCGCGCCGGGATATTTTCGCGAATGGCGCCTTTCATGATGGCATTTCGACGGCCGCAGACAGTGACGAAAATTTGGCGCACAAAAAGGGTCTCAAAGAGCACAGTAGCGTTTATACGTTTGTATGGACGTTGCTGTTTGCGGTTGTTTTAATTGTGGAGAACATTTTTCACTTTAAACTCTTCGAAAACTGCCAAGCGTCTATCGTTTTCTACTGGTTGGAAAGTTGTGTTATTGCTCTGTTCTTCAGATTTTGGGGAAGAAAACGAGTCCGAAGGTACGTGAAATATAAGCTTAAAGTTCTTGGATATTATTAGGGAAAGAGGGAAGACCTTCACTGTAGAAAACCCTGCCACCTGGAAGACTTGACCGAAAATTACGCTGCTTTAGAAGAGCAAGCTTAATAACAATTGAATCATCGGGCAATATTTCTCGTATTTTATGTATTATTTATGAAGAATAACAAATCTCTAACGCCTGGTTCACATTTAATAACGGCAGAACGGCAAGGTCACGCAAACGCCAAACAACACAACAGGCGTAGTAATTAATCAATAGAAATCGATATCGAAAATCATTCGATACAATTCGATAGCACTCGATATTGATTAATAACAATCGAACTTACAGAAAAAATATTATTGATTTTTATCCATTAGCAATAATCCACAATTCATCTTGCCGGGTACACATGTAGTCGATGACAGTTTGGAGTCATGTTGTTTTAAGTATATGACTATTTTTATGGACTGAAGATGTCATTATTGCTATTATTTGATATGAATGTAGGTCATTTTGCCCTCAAGATGATAAGCCCTTAACTTGGTCAGACTGATATAATTGCAGGATAATGCCCCAGTAATGCCCCAGGCCGACAGATTGTCCAAAAAATTGAACAGTTGGCAGAGAGGCGATGCTTCGAAGGCAACTGAAATTTGGAGGAAAATCTTTTAACCAAGGGCAGCAAGGGCCTTATCCTCCAGCATATCAGCCATAAAAGGGGTTTGTTTAATTTTTTACACCTCTGATTAACTTCTACAACATGTTTACCAGAACAATATTTCATTATTGTCCAAAGTCCAATATTCATGCTTTTTACCCTCTGATAACCGTTACATACTCTCACGTCAAACACATCATGCGGACAAAATTGGGCAACATTATTAGGCAGCATGCCCCAGCATTATTCCCCAACATATCAGCAAACCAGAAATTTGTTTATCTTAAACACCTTTGATTAATTTCTGCGACAAATATTCAGCGTCCAAGAGCCAATATAATTGTCACTAACACTCACGTCAAATACATCATGCGATACGAAATTAGACAATTAATATCAAGCAGCACGCCCCATCATTATCCTTCAGCAAATCAGCAAGCCAGAAAGTGGTTTGTTTATTTAATACACCTGTGATTAATTTCTACGACATGTTTAATAGACAATAAGGCCAAAGGCCAATATATTTGTGCTTTTAACCGAACGATTATTATTGTTACAAACTCTTACGTCAAACACATCATGCATTACAGATTGGACAATGAATATCAGGAAGCACACCCCATCTGATTTGACATCTTGCTCAATTTCATAGAAGAGAACAAAAACAATCATGGTTATGATTTAAGGCCTATTTTTTTTAATCAAATCATGGTTAATGGCATGTCAAGAAATCTTTCAAGATTCAAAAAATCTACCAAAATATCCTTTTAAAGGATCTTTGGTAGGGGCTTGAAGATCTTGAACAGTCCTTCTCAAACTCATTAATACCATCATCAAATTAAAACAAAGAAAATCATAACCGTTAAGGAGATTTGGATACCCAGTCTTTATTGGCATAGATTTTTACGATTTTATTTTTCCATTTACTCCATAGTTTTGGTTTTGATTGAGAAGATATATTAAGATGGAATCCACTAGGAAGTCGAGTAATATTTATAAAAGTTGGACAAAAATCAAGTACCAGAATAATTTAAATCCTATTGCGTTATTTCCTACCCTTAATAAAAGATAAAGATGTAAGTAATTATCCGTGATATACACCAACAACAATTTCTTATCAGAGTCTGAGAAAATGAATTTCAAAGTTCACAAGGTATAGGCAAAATCTCACGTGTAGCCATTTTGGAAATTCGTCTTAAGCGATTCAGTGGAATTCAGCGGAACTTCGAAATTTGTTTTCGATGTTTGGTGTTGTTAGAAAAGATTTCTTTTGATAAGATATTTGAAGCAGTAACAAAAAATTTTGCAATAAGGTGGAAATAATTCTGGTACAACAATTTCTTATCAGAGTCTGAGAAAATGATATTCAAAGTTCACAAGCTATGGGCAAAAGCTCACATCTTTTAAGCAATTCATGGGAATTCAGTGGAACTTTGAAATTAGTTTTCGATGTTTGGTGTTGTAGAAAAGATTTCTTTCGATAAGATATTTGAAGCAGTAACACAAAAGCTTGCAATCAGGTGTAAATAGTTTTGGTACATAATTTTGTCCAATAACTACTCGAAGTCCTGGCGGATTTCCTCTTAAACACTCAAGACAATGTTTCATCGGCTATCCAAAAACCTCTAATTTCATCAAAAAATACTCCGCTGCGCGTCGTATTTTCAACTCTCTTCTTGGTGTTTGGATATCCTGATAAAACACTGTCTCACCACAGTCACAAATAAATAGGGTGGCCCGCCAACACCAACGGTATTTGCATATCATCACTAACCGTTAGTTGGCTTTAATCTAGGGTTGCAACGATACATTTTCTCACAATACGATACGTACCTCGATACAAGTGCCACGATACGATACACGATACGATACAACATTACATAAAACTGACAAGTGTTATAATTTTACTAATTTCTGTTGGTAACTCAGTTTTTTCCACTGTATCAGCAGCGAAACTTATTTGCAAAGTGAATTTTTCAGGAACCGCATGTTTTTGCTTGTGGGCACACAAGGCTGTGTCAGTCGACAACTAATTGTCGCATCTTTAAAGAATATATGATCGGAAGTGAAGCAGAATGGAACTTCCTTGTCCCACAGGTTAACAAATCGCTATTGAGGGCTTTGACTTGGGTTAAAAAACAGTAAAAACAGTAATTTCTGAAAGTTGCTGAAGAATATTTTATTGTTTCACGATACTGCGATATTTTGTTCAAATACCGATATTCGTATCTTGACAAAAAATATCGCGATTCACCGGTGCACCGGTGTATCGTTGCAGCCCTACTTTAATCTCAGGAGGACTGGTATGCAGTTGGAAATACCAAGTTTTAATTTGGAATGGGAAGGTTGTCTGATACACCCAAAGTGAGACGATTTGACTATAGCACTTATAATTAACAAATTGACTTGAATCAATCAAATTGTCAAAACTTTTCTGCCTTGATGTTGACCTGTTATTCTAGAATTCAATTTCCGCAACAGTTAGAAAACATAGGGGATCCACAATAAGTTCTACAGGATCCAAGATTTGACTTATTTGAAGGCCAAGATTCAGGATTTTTGATGGAAAAGGGAGCGAGATTTGGGGTTGAAATAATGAACTGGACACATGAATTGGCGATTTTACAAGGCGAGATTCAGGACTCCAGTGACAAAAAATAATGTGGTTGCATAGAAAATCAAGTTGTGATCTTCGTGAACACCGCAAAAAGCTGCACAAAGCATTTATTATGACTTACATGAGTTACCTGTATTTCCATGTGTGCCAGTTACATGGGAAAAAAGAAATAAGCTTACAGCTTATTGTCGGTGACCAAAGACTTCAAGACCAGTGCCGAGTGCAACACCCACTGCAAGTCTTTTTATCCCCGGGGGGGGGGGGGGGGGGCACTCAACAAAGTTTTGTATGGGGAGGAGGCTCCGCCCCGAGGTCCAACCCCTTACTCTTTTATGTACCATTTTGACAGAAAAGGTACCCCTTTCATAAACCTTTTTTTTTTTTAAAAAGGTATCCTTTTCATATACCTACATGATATTACTTATACCTAAAACAGGAAGTCTTCCTGTCAATTTTATGTAGCACTTAAAAAATTTGTTATTTTGATTTTCCTAAGCGAAGGAATAGTTCCAACGCTGTGGCATGCCATTTATGATATTAAAACCAAAAAGTTTCGGAACTCTATAGGTTTTAATATTTCGGCTTTTACTGTTCATGTAAGTAACGGATATGAAGACTGCAGAAACAACGATTCCAATGAACTGCCGAGTGAACAGCCAAACATGTGCATAAGCACGTGAAAGGTCTGAACAAACAGACTGAGCAGACGAAGGTCGAAAGTGCAGAAAACCATCCATAAGACTGACTGACTAGAGGGTTTACTGACTAGATGGTAAAGAAAAAAGTCCTAATAGTTATGTTTGTGCAAGTAACCGACGCAATGAGTGGCTATGCTGGTTTACTTAGTAGTGATTTGTTGTCCCTATTTAATTTTATCGTTTAGGTAAATTACCATTGTTAGTTTATAATAGTGAGCTCACTAATAAGTTTTCCTGGATCGGAGTAGATTGTCATGAAAGCTCAGAAAGTCTGCCATTCTCGTCAGGGGCACAGTGACAGACCCCTTAGAGAGATCATTATTTCGCGAAGAGTAAGCTAGAAAAAAAGGGGGTAAGCGCGCGCGGGAAGACGTTACATTGATCTTTTATCCGTATTGTAACGTATCGATAAACTAAAAGCCAAATCAGGGTAAATCTCTCTAAACCACGTTTCAAACTGTGGTACCACAGCTGGCCCTACGTGGCTGAGCTAACTGTTTACAATCTATACCGATGAAACGTTTACAAAAAGTTCAAAACCCTAACCCTAACCCTAACCCTAACCCTAACCCTAAGGTTTCTAGCTAGTTGGTGTAATGTGCAAGGTAAGGCACTTTGTTAATACAAGAATACTTACTCAGCTTTATCAAACAATTATTCCCCACTTTCTTTGTTTCTTATTGTTGTCTAGTTTGGGGCAAAACTTACAAAAACAGCGTTAAATAAATGTTACAAAAGAAAGCCATTTGTCTAATAATGTTTATTCTCTCAACTTGATGCTCACACTAATGTTGTCATCGCCCAGTTCTAATAAGTAAACCCTCAAGGACCCTGGTCAGCCATTGTTTTTGTTTTACATACGGGAATTTCGGTACTATATTTTTCGCGGAGCGTGTCTAAACGAAAGAGATCACTGTGAAACTGCTAAATTTTATTAAACAGACTTCCAGTAACACAACTTACAGCAATGCAACAAGGTTTTGCTTCGCCGGACAATTTTTATAATTTCGATGGCATCGAAAATGGCGGAGGGTGACAAGGGTCCTTTCCAGGGGCGGATACAGGGGGGGTGGATAGGGTGGATATCCACCCCCCATTTTTCAGTAAAAAAAAATTCGAAATGTCACTTTATTTGAAATAGAAAATAAATAAATAAAGAAAAATTAACTCTCGCTCATGCTGGTTGTTGTTACGCCACGTTTCGCCGTCTGCCGCCACTTAGGGTTAGGGTTAGGGTTAGGGTTAGGCCCTAATGGTCTGCCATCCACCCCCCCCCCCTTTTGAAATCCTGGATCCGCCCCTGCTTTCACGATCTCATTTGACTCTAAATCTTTTATGTTATGCATCATCGACTTTCGATTTGGTAGTCTTCTACATGTTCTAGGGATTTTCGAATCCTTTACATCTAGGTCTAATTTTCGCACAGATTATGGTTAAGTCAATATTTAGCGGATTTATTGGACGAAAATTTTGGAATGAAATGGACACTAGGCTACCAACATATTCTGTAATATTTTATTTTGCCTTCCTGTATTTTTTACTACAATAGTCTGTTGTATTTACAAACCTCTCAAAGTTCTGATATGTAAACTTTTACTTAGCTTTTTTATTCTATTGTCTCTCTTAGTTATAGCTCTCAGAGTTATTTTAGATGTCCAGTTACCATTTTCTAGTTTAGATAAAAAATGTTGTAAATAATCATATTTTAATTCATGTTACAAATAATTGGTTGTTGTTGCATGTTGTTGTTGCTGCTGACCACTCTGAAAATAACATTTTCCCACGATCTGCAATTGAAGGAGCGAAAAAAATTGAAGATATAATCGAAACTCACAAAAAAATAGTGACAAAGGAATACAATATTAGAACAATTTTTTGCTTTCACTAACAACTTGTTCTTGAAAACCTTATTTACAAGGAAATTCGACCACAAATCGACCGAGGCAAACACAGACCTTCTTTTCCGTCTTTAGAGTCTTTGAGAGCGCAAGCATGGCAAAAACCGTGTTCAAAATTTTAAGTTCAAATGGATGTCAAAAAGGATGTTGGAACAATACTACAAAAGCTACACGAGACCTCAAACTTCTTTCATCTTCCTACATTTCAATCATCCTCAATGTGGTCGTTACAGTCAGCATAAGGAACAGCGCCAAACTCCTGGGCTGGTCGGAACAACTTTGTAGATCTCCACCAGTCCTCTAAATTATACCTCTCTAACAGTTCATATAAATTCTTCCAGAAAATATATATCATATCATCAGCAACTAGAATTGGTCTGTCATAATCTCTGGCTTCTTTCCTGCTTGGTCTACATTTTGCGGACCATGGCTTAGGTGGATGGTAGCGTGGACCACCGGCAAAATGGAAAGAGTTCAGGGGTCTGTAGATAATGAGTCTGATGTTGAATGAAAAGGGTAGTACCTTCCAGTTACCAGCATCAGCATCAGGACAAGTATCTATTTTTGTTGTTTCCCGCCACAGGTCCATAATTTCCTGGTAGTACTTGGTGTCTGGTCTGAAAACCAGGAGTCCTGCATTGAAGCATGGATCCACTATTCCTGGTCGGGCACAAGGTGCAGCAGCAAAGTCGTCTGGAATGTCGAACAGTCGATCAATGTTTGTCATCAATATGTAATCAGCATCAACATAAATGATTTTGGAAAATTCTGTGTAGTTCCAGGCGTGGAATCGAGTGTGTGTTCCCTTTATTCTGTATCCAAGTGGCTTCCCAAGCCACCCACTGTTGCGGTCACCACCCAATTTAGCATCCAGCCAGTTACAGTCCATTTCTTCAACCAAACGAGTGTTCCAACCAACGCTTTGAAGCGCTTTCCGTGTAGCCTCGCTCACTGTTTCCGAAATTAACGCGATCATGTTCTTCTGGCAAGAAAACGTGCGTATTGAGTGACCAAGAACCAACGCAGCGGAAGCAAAATTCTCGTCGACCACGATGGTCAGCCATGTAACGTCGCTTCTAGATTTCACGTTCTCTTTGCACCAATCTTGGCCAAAACGACTTTCAATTTGATACATTCTCCATTCCTTGTCGGCCAGCTCCATTTTGTTCTCTTCACGCCTCTGCTCAAAGTTCATAGCTTCTGAAATAATCAACCTTGAGTATCTGAAGAAATACGGAAGAAAGAGCGGTCTCCACACAACGAGAAAAATCACCAGAGTTAAGATCGGTATGAGTGTTATGGCGCAGATTGTTCGACGGGTTCCTTTCTTTTTTTGTTCGTACATTCTCCATAGTTTGGGGTGATTCGGGTTGTTTACTCGACGAAGAACGTAACATTTTTCAACGAATACCTCAATGGCGTAGGTTTATTTTTTTGGCGGAATCCACTAGCACAGTACTAGCGTTGCGCACCATCGATCAGTCAGTCGTATGCAGCAGTCCGAGACATTCCTTCTTTTTCAAACTGTCTTCTCTTTTAAATATTTTAAGGTCAGTTGAAATCGTAATGAAACATTTACGTAAATTAAAATTTTCAATTAAAAGTTTGGTCTCTGGTGAGAGTGGCGTGATCTCATGGGTCTGACGTCATATCCATTTTTACACTTGGTGACAAAATAAAAGGCTTATTGTTCGTATGGCCAGCTTTTTCATAAGAAAGTTTCGGACAAGATTTCACAGTTTTGATACAAATTCTGATAAAACATAAATTTTAGCCAATCAGAGCGTGCGCAAAACTAAATCGTGAGAAGAATATCACTTCCCGCTAAATCCCCATGAATTAGTGCCCAGGACTACTCGGACTTCGCATTGTGTGAAGAACGTGAATTTGCACATGTGATGTTTACAACGAGAACCTATTATCACCTGATTTTTCCTTGCTTACTCATGGAAAACGTATTGACCTACAACTTCCGGATCTTATTCCCCCCGGATGATAACGACGATCCAATTTGGGGGCTCTGGCTCATGGACTATAAGTAATGTTTGTACTCCTGCTTATTTCGCCCTGTTTATTTTGCCCTGTTGATGAAAACGGAAGCTTTGATTCTGTGATCGACTGTAATGTAACCAACTTGCTAAACTAGGCTCAGCCATTGGACAGATTATGTTCAGCAAATACCAAAAGAGGTTTCTAGCTAGTTGGTGTAGTATTTAGCAAGATACTTTGTTAATACAAGAGTACTTACTCAGCTTTATCACACAATTATTCCCCCATTTCTTTCTTATAGTTTTCTAGTTTGGGGCAACACTAACAAAAACAACATTGAACCCTTTAAATAGATTTTACATAAGAAAGCCATCCGTCTAATAATGTTTATTCTCTAAACTTCATGTTACGTTAGTCTTCTCATTGCCCAGTTCTAATTAGGCCTACTCTGGGACCTTAACTCGCTGCGAGATTGTGCGAGTTAATGCGAGTTTAGGCGAGTTAAGGAAAAAATGAGCTTACCTAACAGTTGCGAGTTAAGGCGAGTTAAGGAAAAATGACCTACGCAATGTTGAGGCGATACCGGTTAAAACACAATTATAATATGCCTGACAAGCAAAAAATGTTGAGGCGATACCGGTTAAAACATAATTATAATATGCCCTAGAAGCAAAAAATGCCATGGAGTTTTTGTATGTCTTGAATATATAATGAGGCTCCATGTTGTTCAGTTACTTGTCCTAATTGGACAAGCTTAAGTATTGATAGTGATTCATGTTCTTAATTAATTATCTAGCATCCAGACACCAAACTATCCCATTAGGTGGTTGTATGATGATGAATGATCATCATCATCATCATAATATTATTATAGCTACATAAGTAGCTGACAGAATAATAAATAAATGAAAAAGAGAAACTAATGTAAATAAAGCAATCATGAATAGACAATTTAATGTAACTGTTGTATAAACACAGGTAGGATATTTTTTTAATTCAACAACACTATGCTTTAATTGACTGGTGAGCATAATCATTATCAAATCACATAGCATGAATTATTGTCATTGACTGCAGAATTAATAAAAAGAAATGTTCTGACAGTCTGTTTCTGACAGTCTGTGCCAATGTTTTTCAAACAACTAGAACAAAAAAGGAGTCTGACGAATTACAACCCAGCTGAGGAGACTTTTATGACACAATCAATTTTACTGAAATGAAATGAGATTTCTTTCTCCTTGAAAAAATATCAGACTTATCTTCAAGTCTTCCACTGGCCCATCCTCTGCACCTCACTGATGGTTTTCCTTGGAATCCAGCCCAACTGTTTGTTGTCACTATCAGAAATGAAAACACCAATTGCCTTTTCTTTTCCTTGGGATAAATCCATTTTAATTTCGTGTACATGTAAATGAACTGGCTGATGCCTTTTCGCAAAGACAGCTGTTCCTCAGTCCTGTAAGAGACACCTTGATTTCTACAAAAGAAAGGAGGATCAAGTTAAGCTCTTCATCATTCTCAGTCCAGCAAAAACAGCGAAAAGAAATGGCCATAAGCTTATTTTATGTTTACAAAGTGTTCAGTACACATGAACAAGAAATTATTCTTTCCTCATGCAAAGCATTCCTTAATTTCCATTATCTGCTTTGTTTTACCTCATTTTAAAACATACCTTACAAAGTTAAAAGGCTTAGGTTACCTGCGTGTGATCCATTTCGAAACTTCTCAATAATTTAACATCAATTTTTGCACGAGTTCTCTTCCTTTTCTTTATAAGTTTTTCGTCCATCTTGAAAATTTCCCAAAATACATCTCGAGGACAGATGGGTTGAACGAGAGGGCCCTGGGAAAGACACTAGTTACCAGTATCTTCTGGGCAATTTTCAAGATGGCGAACGAAGCTGGCGATCAATGTTAAAAATGGTAGCTTTAGCAACCGTTTATTCAGTGAAGGGCTCAATGAAACAAGTCTTAATGAATCATGGATTATGTTTGCCAGGCTAACTACAATGTAAGCCATACAGGATCTCACGTTGAACCAAATCTTCTAGTACCAGGTAACTTTATGACATGTTATGAAAAATGTATCGTGATGGAAAATATCCATATCCCTCTCACAGAGGGTGTTTCGGCTTAAATCCCCCACACCTCTGGAAAATCCCAGTTAAGCACTATACTTTAATTTTAAAATTTTGGCTTTTGAGACCCTCCTTCCTCCTTGGTTTTCTCATAATTTGACCTTCCATTGGGTGGGTATGGATATTTCTGGAACTGCATAATATAGAATGCAATAAATGTGTGTGTGGAGTATTTAAAGGATTCTGGCAGCATCCCAGGCTCTCATTGTCAGCTGGAATCCTCATTAAGCTCCATCAGACTATATGATGTTACTATTGCTAGTGGTATTCACTGACATAAGCAGCTTCTTTGTATATTATTTCCAAAGTAATTAGATTTGCCACTACAAACATTTTTTATAAATCATTAGTCAGCTTAAAACTAAAAATTTGTTGTTCTGTTTTGTTTTTGTATTTCATTGACTTGCTTATGAATACTTTTTCATGGTCTCTTGGTCAGTGTTACATACTTTGTGGACCAAAATAAGTTAAATAAATAAGTTTTTAAAATATCCCTAGACCCTGTGACCCCATGCCTCTGGAATTTCTGCCATGCTTAGCATTGTAGCCTTTTTGTTAGACATCAGCAAACTTGTTAATGCATGTTGAGGTTGTTCCTAGCAGTTCCATTGACAATCCAATCGTGATTCCAAGGCATATGCATGACAAGGTTAATCTTTAGTTGTGAAACACCCTTAACATAAAGGCTATTGGAAATTCCAAAAGGATAGGCCGAGCCAGTTTTCATACTATTCAAAGGAGGGTAAAGAACCTGTTTTCCTTACAAAACACTGTTTTGCACTTTCAAAATTCATTCTCTTTTACAACTTCCCATTATGGATTAATTTTGAAATAACACTGAAAACAGGATGAAATAATTAAATTGGTATTTTGCTTATTCGGTGAGATTGAGTGAGTTTGTGCGAGATAACGCGAGTTTAGGCGAGTTAAGGCGAGTTAAGGAAATTTGACCATAATCTCAAGTTGCGAGTTAGGGCGAGTTTAGGCGAGTTAGGGCGAGCTAAGGTCCCAGAGTAGGCCTCTAATTAGTAGACCTTCACAATCTCATTTGACTCTAAACCTTTAATGTTATGCATCGACTTTCGATTTGGTAGTCTTCTAGGGATTTTCGAATCCTTTACATCCAGGTCTTATTTTTGTTTACCAACCATTCGCACAGATTATGAAAAAAGTCGATATTTAACGGATTTATTGAACGAAAATATTGGAATGAAATTGACACTAGTCTATCAATCTTGTCAGCTTATTCTGTAATATTTCATTTTGCCTTCCTGTATCTTTTACTACAATAGTCTGTTGTATTTACAAACCTCTTAACGCTCTGATTTGTAAACTTTTTCTTTGCTTTTTAATTCTATTGTCTCTCTTAGTTATAGCTCTAAGAGTTATTTTAGATGCCCAGTTGCCATTTTCTAGTTTAGATAAACATGCTGTAAATAATTAAAGTACAATTCAAATTCATGTTACAAATCATCGGTTGTTGTTGCTGACCACTGTGAAAATAACATTTTTTCTACGCTCTCTAGTAGAAGCGAAGCAATTTGAAGATAATCGAAACTCACAAAAAAAATAGTGACAAAGAAACACAATATTAGAACAAGTTTTTTGCTTTCACTAACAACTGATATTAACAATATAGAATATCTTTCATTCTGCTTGTTCTTGAAAACCTTATTTACAAGGAAAAACGATCACAAATCGACCGACAAAAACACAGACCTTCTTTTCCGTCTTTAGAGTCTTTGAGAGCGCAAGCATGGCAAAAACCGTGTTCAAAATTTTAAGTTCAAATGGATGTCAAAAAGGATGTTGGGACAATACTACAAAAGCTACACGAGACCTCAAACTTCTTTCGTCTTCCTACATTTCAATCATCCTTCATGTGGTCGTTACAGTCAGCATAAGGAACAGAGCCAAACTCCTGGGCTGGTCGAAACAACTTTGTAGATCTCCACCAGTTCTCTAAATTATACTTCTTTAGCAGTTCATATAAATTCTTCCAGAAAATATATATCATATCATCAGCAACTAGAATTGGTCTGTCATAATCTCTGGCTTCTTTTCTGCTTGGTCTACATTTTGCAGACCATGGCTTAGGTGGATGGTAGTGTGGAGCTACAGCAAAATGGAAAGAGTTCAGAGGTCTGTAGATAATAAGTCTGACATTGAATGAAAAGGGTAGTGCCTTCCAGTTACCAGCATCAGCATAATAATGCCACAGCAAAACCTGATCATCAGGACAAGTATCTATTCGTGTTGTTTCCAGCCACAGGTTCATAATTTCTTGGTAGTACTTCGCATCTGGTCTGAATACCAGAAATCCTGCATTGAAGGCTGGGTTTACCACACCGGGTCTTGAGGAGGGTGCAGCAGCGAAGTCATATGGAATGTCGAACAGTTGATCAATGTTTGTCATCAACATGTAATCAGCATCAACATAAATGATTTTGGAAAATTCTGTGTAGTTCCAGGCGTGGAATCGAGTGTGTGTTCCCTTTATTCTGTATCCAAGTGGCTTCCCAAGCCACCCACTGTTGCGGTCACCTCCCAATTTAGCATCTAGCCAGTTACAGTCCATTTCTTCAACCAAACGAGTGTTCCAACCAACGCTCTGCAGTGCTTTCCGTGTAGCCTCGCTCACTGTTTCCGAAATTAACGCGATCATGTTCTTCTGGCAAGAAAATGTGCGAATGGAGTGACCAAGAACCAACGCAGCAGAGGCAAAATTCTCGTCGACCACGATGGTCAGCCATGTAACGTCGCTTTTAGATTTCACGTTCTCTCTGCACCAATCTTGGCCAAAACGACTTTCAATTTGATACATTCTCCATTCCTTGTGAGCCAGCTCTAGTTTGTTCTCCTCAAGCCTCTGCTCATAATTCGTAGCTTCTGAAATAATCAACCTCGTGTATCTGAAGAAATATGGAAGAAAGAGCGGTCTCCACACAACGAGAAAAATCACCACAGTTAAGATCGGAATGAGTGTTATGGCGAAGATTGTTCGACGTGTTCCTTTCTTTCGTGTTCGTACACTCTCCATATTTTGGTGTGATTCGGGTTGTTTACTTGACGAAGAACGAATACCTCAATGACGCAGGTTTATTTTTTTTTTGCGGAATCCACTAGCGTTGCGCACCATCGATCAGTCAATCGTATGCATCAGTCCGAGACATTCCTTCTCTTTCAAACTGTCTTCTCTTTTAAATATTTTAAGGTTCGTTAAATCGTAATGAAACACTGTAGGAAAACGAGAAATGGCAATAGCAACGTTTAAGGAAGTCTTTAATGATTTACGTAAATTAAATTTTCAATTAAAAGTTTGGTCTCTGGTGAGAGTGGCGTGATCTTACTGCTCTGACGTCATATCCATACAAAACACAATGCTTATTGTTCGTATAGCCAGCTTTTTCATAAGAAAGTTTCGCACAAGATTTCACAGTTTTTGCACAAATTGGGATAAAACATAAATTTTAGCCAATCAGAGCGTGCGCAAAACTCAATCGTGAGAGAAAATATCACTTAATTCCAGCGAAACCCCACGAATTAGTGCCCAGGACTACTCGGACTTCGCATTGTGCGAAGAACGTGAATTTGCACATGTTTGTGATGTTTTAATACAACGAGAACCTATTATCACCTGATTTTTCCTTGCTTACTCATGGAAAACTTATTGACCTACAACTGCCGGACTCGATACGTTGTTACTTAAGTCGTATACGGAATGGAGCTATACGAGAGAATGCAAGAACGTACACATCGCGAGTATCATAAGGATTCTCGCCGCGATATTTTCGCGAACGGCGGGTTCGCCGTCCATGACATTTCGACGGCCGCAGACAGTGACGAAAATTTGGCGCACAAAAAGGGTCTCAAAGAGCACAGTAGCGTATATACGTTTGTATGGACGTTGCTGTTTGCGGTTGTTTTAATTGTGGAGAACATTTTTCACTTTAAACTCTTCGAAAACTGCCAAGCATCTATCGTTTTCTACTGGTTGGAAAGTTGTGTTATTGCTCTGTTCTTCAGATTTTGGGGAAGAAAACGAGTCCGAAGGTACGTGAAATATAAGCTTAAAGTTCTTGGATATTATTAGGGAAAGAGGGAAGACCTTCACTGTAGAAAACCCTGCCACCTGGAAGACTTGACCTAAAATTACGCTGCTTTAGAAGAGCAAGCTTAATAACAATTGAATCATCGGGCAATATTTCTCGTATTTTATGTATTATTTATGAAGAATAACAAATCTCTAACGCCTGGTTCACATTTAATAACGGCAGAACGGCAAGGTCACGCAAACGCCAAACAACACAACAGGCGTAGTAATTAATCAATAGAAATCGATATCGAAAATCATTCGATACATACTAGTTATGCAACGCTTTCGAGTGGTATACTATGGAATATCCCACGAGTCACTTGTATTTTCTCGGTATACACACGAGCCTTTAGGCGAGTGTGTATACCAAGAAAATACAAGTGACAAGTGGGATATTCCATATTATCACATATATAGCGAGAATTTTGGGCAATAAATCTCCCAAATAGATTTCTATATTTGCTATATTTCACATGTGAGAAAAGCGATACGTCCAATCAGCTTCGCGTATAGCTTTCTTCACATGTGAAAAATATAACCAATCAGCATCTAGAGTGGAACGACCCAACCAATCAAAGCACGAGAACTCAAATGGTTTCCAACGAGGTTGAGCAAACAGCGAGCGGCAAGTTTGTTCCCTACGGCAGTTTATGCTTTGAAAATATGGCTACACGGTTTGTTCCTTTAAAAAACTTTGTCTTTAGAGTACTTTATGGAAAGGCAAGCAAACAGGAACTCGCTAAGCAAAACCGAAAGAATACAGTAATGAGATTATAACAATAAAAATCATTCTTCAAAGGCGGAGCGAAGACAAGCGAAGTGTCGATACGTGAAAGCGAAGACAAGAATTTCTTCAAAACTTACAACACATCCGCGGACTTTCTAAGAATATTCAAGCACTAGCACCCTCGGGAACACCATGGTAAAGTAGATTGCATTTTTGAATGTGGATTTGCGTCGCAATTATTGCCTAATTAACTGACTCCTTGTATGTAATATCGCAATTTTGTTCAAAATTCGCCTGCGTGTTTAGTTGATTCGCTTGTGGCGACGCTTCCTCGATGCGATACCAAAACTTTTGCTTTCAAAAAGTAACGCAATGTGTTTAATTAAATAAAGTTTTTGCAGAAGATTTTGTTGGCAGTAATTTTTCTTATTTGATTAAAAGTGGTTTCGCTTGAAAAGCGATGTGCATTTGCCTGCTTTGTTTTTCCTACCGCTAGGTCAAACTGTAATATGTCAAAGGTTTATGTATTACTTGACATGAAAAATCGCGTAAACTTTACAATGCTTGAATTCTCGTTATATATATAATAAACAAATTACAGCATAGAAAGTGTTTGAACGGATTTTTATTACTCGTTGCAAAACTTTGAAACTCTGTGCTGCTCTCGTTGTTTTATTTCGAAAAATCCGTACGTTGCACTTTCTATGAAGTAATCTATATGTATACCACGAGAAAGTGTTGTATAACTATTTTATACCATGCCATAGAAAATACGCTTACTAAATTTCGTCGAGAATACAATCGCAGCGCACGATGGGAAGGTTGGGTTGAATACCGTCGAATATACAACGGCTTTCCTGTATTCTGATTGGCTGTATTTTCTATGGCATGGTATAAAATTCGATAGCACTCGATATTGATTAATAACAATCGAACTTACAGAAAAAATATTATTGATTTTTATCCATTAGCAATAATCCACAATTCATCTTGCCGGGTACACATGTAGTCGATGACAGTTTGGAGTCATGTTGTTTTAAGTATATGACTATTTTTATGGACTGAAGATGTCATTATTGCTATTATTTGATATGAATGTAGGTCATTTTGCCCTCAAGTTGATAAGCCCTTGGTCAGACTGATATAATTGCAGGATAATGCCCCAGGCCGACAGATTGTCCAAAAAATTGAACAGTTGGCAGAGAGACGATGCTTCGAAGGCAACTGAAATTTGGAGGAAAATCTTTTAACCAAGGGCAGCAAGGGCCTTATCCTCCAGCATATCAGCCATAAAAGGGGTTTGTTTAATTTTTTACACCTCTGATTAACTTCTACAACATGTTTACCAGAACAATATTTCATTATTGTCCAAAGTCCAATATTCATGCTTTTTACCCTCTAATAACCGTTACATACGCTCACGTCAAACACATCATGCGGACAAAATTGGGCAACATTATTAGGCAGCATGCCCCAGCATTATTCCCCAACATATCAGCAAACCAGAAATTTGTTTATCTTAAACACCTTTGATTAATTTCTGCGACAAATATTCAGCGTCCAAGAGCCAATATAATTGTCACTAACACTCACGTCAAATACATCATGCGATACGAAATTAGACAATTAATATCAAGCAGCACGCCCCATCATTATCCTTCAGCAAATCAGCAAGCCAGAAAGTGGTTTGTTTATTTAATACACCTGTGATTAATTTCTACGACATGTTTAATAGACAATAAGGCCAAAGGCCAATATATTTGTGCTTTTAACCGAACGATTATTATTGTTACAAACTCTTACGTCAAACACATCATGCATTACAGATTGGACAATGAATATCAGGAAGCACACCCCATCTGATTTGACATCTTGCTCAATTTCATAGAAGAGAACAAAAACAATCATGGTTATGATTTAAGGCCTATTTTTTTAATCAAATCATGGTTAATGGCATGTCAAGAAATCTTTCAAGATCCAAAGAATCTACCAAAATATCCTTTTAAAGGATCTTTGGTAAGGGCTTGAAGATCTTGAACAGTCCTAATTCTCAAACTCATTAATACCATCATCAAATTAAAACAAAGAAAATCATAACCGTTAAGGAGATTTGGATACCCAGTCTTTATTGGCATAGATTTTTACGATTTTATTTTTCCATTTACTCCATAGTTTTAGTTTTGATTGAGAAGATATATTAAGATGGAATCCACTAGGAAGTCGAGTAATATTTAAATATTAAAGTTGGACAAAAATCAAGTACCAGAATAATTTAAATCCTATTGCGTTATTTCCTACCCTTAATAAAAGATAAAGATGTAAGTAATTATCCGTGATATACACCAACAACAATTTCTTATCAGAGTCTGAGAAAATGAATTTCAAAGTTCACAAGGTATAGGCAAAATCTCACGTGTAGCCATTTTGGAAATTCGTCTTAAGCGATTCAGTGGAATTCAGCGGAACTTCGAAATTTGTTTTCGATGTTTGGTGTTGTTAGAAAAGATTTCTTTTGATAAGATATTTGAAGCAGTAACAAAAAAGTTTGCAATAAGGTGGAAATAATTCTGGTACAACAATTTCTTATCAGAGTCTGAGAAAATGATATTCAAAGTTCACAAGCTATGGGCAAAAGCTCACATCTTTTAAGCAATTCATGGGAATTCAGTGGAACTTCGAAATTAGTTTTCGATGTTTGGTGTTGTAGAAAAGATTTCTTTCGATAAGATATTTGAAGCAGTAATGCAAAAGCTTGCAATCAGGTGTAAATAGTTTTGGTACATAATTTTGTCCAATAACTACTCGAAGTCCTGGCGGATTTCCTCTTAAACACTCAAGACAGTGTTTCATCGGCTATCCAAAAACCTCTAATTTCATCAAAAAATACTCCGCTGCGCGTCATATTTTCAACTCTCTTCTTGGTGTTTGGATATCCTGATAAAACACTGTCTCACCACAGTCACAAATAAATAGGGTGGCCCGCCAACACCAACGGTATTTGCATATCATCACTAACCGTTAGTTGGCTTTAATCTAGGGCTGCAACGATACATTTTCTCACAATACGATACGTACCTCGATACAAGTGCCACGATACGATACACGATACGATACAACATTACATAAAACTGACAAGTGTTATAATTTTACTAATTTCTGTTGGTAACTCAGTTTTTTCCACTGTATCAGCAGCGAAACTTATTTGCAAAGTGAATTTTTCAGGAACCGCATGTTTTTGTTTGTGGGCACACAAGGCTGTGTCAGTCGACAACTAATTGTCGCATCTTTAAAGAATATGTGATCGGAAGTGAAGCAGAATGGAACTTCCTTGTCCCACAGGTTAACAAATCGCTATTGAGGGCTTTGACTTGGGTTAAAAAACAGTAAAAACAGTAATTTCTGAAAGTTGCTGAGGAATATTTTATTGTTTCACGATACTGCAATATTTTGTTCAAATACCGATATTCGTATCTTGACAAAAAATATCGCGATTCACCGGTGCACCGGTGTATCGTTGCAGCCCTACTTTAATCTCAGGAGGACTGGTATGCAGTTGGAAATACCAAGTTTTAATTTGGAATGGGAAGGTTGTCTGATACACCCAAAGTGAGACGATTTGACTATAGCACTTATAATTAACAAATTGACTTGAATCAATCAAATTGTCAAAACTTTTCTGCCTTGATGTTGACCTGTTATTCTAGAATTCAATTTCCGCAACAGTTAGAAAACATAGGGGATCCACAATAAGTTCTACAGGATCCAAGATTTGACTTATTTGAAGGCCAAGATTCAGGATTTTTGATGGAAAAGGGAGCGAGATTTGGGGTTGAAATAATGAACTGGACACATGAATTGGCGATTTTACAAGGCGAGATTCAGGACTCCGGTGACAAAAAATAATGTGGTTGCATAGAAAATCAAGTTGTGATCTTCGTGAACACCGCAAAAAGCTGCACAAAGCATTTATTATGACTTACATGAGTTACCTGTATTTCCATGTGTGCCAGTTACATGGGAAAAAAGAAATAAGCTTACAGCTTATTGTCGGTGACCAAAGACTTCAAGACCAGTGCCGAGTGCAACACCCACTGCAAGTCTTTTTATCCCCGGGGGGGGGGGGGGGGGGGGGCACTCAACAAAGTTTTGTATGGGGAGGAGGCTCCGCCCCGAGGTCCAACCCCTTACTCTTTTATGTACCATTTTGACAGAAAAGGTACCCCTTTCATAAACCTTTTTTTTTTTTAAAAAGGTATCCTTTTCATATACCTAAATGATATTACTTATACCTAAAACAGGAAGTCTTCCTGTCAATTTTATGTAGCACTTAAAAAATTAAAATGATGCAGCCATTAGGTGTGTCTGTTTGAAATATTTCAATGGAAGGCCCTTTTAAATTACCTCGATGACAAAATTCTGAAAATTCCCTTTCATATACTTAAACTTGTGAAAACCCTACCCTTTGCTACACCTGAAGAATAGGTCATTATAGGGAGTACTGCACGGGCTTTTAGTGTTGAGGCAAGGAATTAAGAAAAAATAAATGGTCGGGATCAGGGTAAGCCAAAAAAAACCTTCAGGATTATGGGATTTAGGGAAAATTTGTACCAATCGCTCCTGTTACGAAGTCGGAATTTATGATCGAATGGAAAGTACCCCAACACTTCTAAATATTAATTCTCTCATTAATCTGAGGGCCGTGGGTTTGTCAGTCACAAGACTGTTAAGTGCAACCCTTGTCAAATAATGTCAATTTATTTTATTTTTATTTAAATACTAATAGATGAAATTTTTAATCCTTTATATCTTTTATTATTGTATTATTATATTGTAAATAGTTTGTTTTAATTTTTATGTCATTTTAGCTACTCTTGTCATTGTATGTAAATTATAATCAGTATTATTATCATATTTTTTCACATGCACATTTTAACGAGCCTCATTGCTTCTCTGTGTTATGTGGGTAAATAAACTATTGTACTATATTGTATTGTTATTCTAAAAGACTTGGGGGAAATAAGAAGAAAATTACCAACATTGCATAATTTTTGGCAAAGAGACATCACAAGGGGGTGGAAACTGGGAGAGAAAGGTACAGGAAGAGTATGTTTGAGTACCCCCCCCCCCCCCCAACATTCTCTTCCCCAGAGCCTCTTAGCTGGCAGAACCTGGGGCACAAGGAACAAGTGGCTCTGGGGACCCATGATTTGATTGACTAGAACTTTAACAAAGGAAATTTAAATCTTGCAAATCAAATCAGCTGTTTTAAAATTCCTATGTTTTAAAATGGTTGATTTGATTGGTTAGATTTAAATTCTCTTTTTAAAAAATCTAGCCAATCAAATCATGTGTCCCCACAGCCACTTGTTCCTCATGCCCAAGGCTCTGGGGACGAGAATGAGGGCCCCCCCCCCAGGAACTAGTACAAAAAGCCCAGAAAAAGCTTGTCAGGATACCATAAAGTTCCTACAGTAATGAGGTAACAACCCTACAAAAGTAGAGATAAAATTTTGGGATTGTTAGCAAATCCCAAAAATACTGATCATGACCCTCTAAAAGTAACAATTAATGCTCCAAAAGAAGTGACCTGAAACATGACTTGTTATTAAAGCAAACAGTGGAAATAACAGATAACACAAGCTGTACCAAACTGATCATTATTATTAAATGAGCCTTTCCCCAAGGCAGTTTGTACTGATGTAATACAAATTCTTTTGAACAAGATTTCTCAAATTCATCTCTGCATGTATTCAAAACATTTTTGATTTTAATAACACGGCTCCGCCTACACATGGTACATGTTAAATAAATGAAAGTAGCCCCCCCCCCCTTCTAACTTATGAAGGAAGAAGGGTCATTCCTTTTGGACCTTTACTGTAATTCACCCCAGTAAATTTCTTTCTTGTTATTAATCATGATAATTTTTTGTCATATTTTCCTTTTGCTGTTTAGCTTCAGGAGTCAAGTGAGCTATTTTGGGCCTCTTCTTTTCCTACATGTTGCTGTTGTCACTGCCTTTGGACTGGATTTTAATACCTCTCCATTTGGCCTTTCAGCCGGCTCTGAGTCATACCTGGTTTGTACCAATTTTTGTCATTATTTTAAAATAGCTTTGAAGTAAGAAGCTTATGGTATATTATTAAATTCTCAACCTCGGATATTGCATTTCTAGCTTTCTGATTGGTTCACTGAATCCCGGTTATCAGCTTGTATACCTATGTTTGACCTTATATGGGAAATGAGTGCAGCAAGTGCCGCTCAGGGTAAAATTTTTCTGCGGGAAGCAACAGTTTCATCAGAACTCAGAGACTCAAAGGACAGTGCAGAATGCAATGGAGTCGACGACTGAAAGTATTGTTTTATGTTCGTGTTTATTTGCCTTATTTTACTTGCAATTAGATGTTGAAACACCACTTGTATTCCTTCCCGAGTTTTTGTTACGCTAATCTTTGCAAACGTAACACGATTCTTCTGTTCGTTTGTAACAAGATACATGTACTTTTGTTGTTTTCCTTGAAAATGCTGTAACGTGACCCTTTGTTTATTTGTCTCTTTTTTTGTTTCACGGCGACATCGATGGCATTTGTCTTTCTTTCAATAATAAAGCCAATTATTTAACTTTAATTAAATTAAGTTGCGGTTTAAACTGCACGAAAGACGTTTCTCAAAAAGTAAAGAGCAAATCTAGTCAAAAACATCTCTTTCGAAAGGTTTTTTTAAAACGCAATACAGGTAGGATGTTTGTTTCCTGGTTATCAGGAGTTTCACGCCGAAAATCCCAGTGCAAGTTTTTGCATTCCTATTTACGAAAGCGCTGTAAAAGTCTAAAAATCTAATTTAATTAATTTGCGGTTTTCACTTGGCGCCACGAAGTCTGCAGGAATCCTACCACAAACACGCAATACAAGCGATGTTCATGAGAGTTCCAGCAAAAAACGTAGACTACACTGCGCATGCGTTTGGCGTAAAGTACGTTGCCCTAAAACGTCGAGTAGTACCACAAGGAGAGCAAAGAGTTTTCTGAAACAAATATGTACTTTTGAGAATCTTTATATGAAAGTAACGTAGATGTGCTCCAGGTTTTACCTAGGGGTACGGTCAGGTGCTCCCCACCCGCACCCCCTCCACAAGAAATAATTAATTAATTGATATTAATTAATTAATTGGTGATTAAAAGTTTACACCGCGTTAGCGGTCTAGTGGTTTAGGGGTTTAGCAAACGCCAACCCACCAAACTATCACAATAGTGCATTCTGCACTAAAAATGGTTGAAAACAGCAAATTTGGCGAGCTTTATGAACAAGAAATAATCAGCGGTGCCTACAAAACCACAGAAATGCCATAGTAAAATTAACTACGCAAAACAAAAGGATTGATGCAAAAAGTTTAATTAATAATACTTGTAAATGCAATACAAGAGCGAGTGAATAAAGTAGAAAAGCAGCAAATAATTTACGAAAGAACAGCAAACTGACACAGTTTCATTCATTGTATGTCATAAAATTAGGCTCAGCACTTCTGTAAAGTTAAATACCTTTTAATCTTGGTCTTGTTCTTTTATGCTTCAATAAACCTGTTCCACTTTGAGGTCAATTTCGCTTCAAATAATATAGCAGTCTTGATGACAGCCGTGAAGCCGTAAATTACAAGTACAATGTAAACACTTGCTTTGTTCTACTTGCACAAGATGTGTAGTTTCCAGAAAAGCTTTTGCTTCGGACCATCCTGTAAATCTTAACTGATGTCACAATTTCCAGAATATATAGACGACTTTAGAGGAGATTATTGGATGAAAATCTTGGGAAGAAAACTCTCTCACTCGCTTTCCTCGTGTGTTTCATTCAACTGAAGAAAGTGAACACCACGCCACAAATTTTCCCGCCCCCTCATACTATCACTTCATTTACATCGAACTGAAATGTCCAGTCGATTTAAACTTAAAGAAGAGTTTAATAAAACAATTATTCTATTCGCCCTTGTTGGATACAAGTCATTATAGCCAACTTGGCGCTTTGCGCCTCATTGGCTATTTAC
The DNA here is from genome assembly GCF_052425735.1 of Oculina patagonica. NCBI lineage: Eukaryota > Metazoa > Cnidaria > Anthozoa > Scleractinia > Oculinidae > Oculina > Oculina patagonica. The sequence goes on from NC_135769.1 coordinate 17,397,628, forward strand.
CACGTCGTATCCAATGCGGGCTCATAGAATAATTGTTAATTATATTACTGTATACTGTCAATGGGGTCATAGCGTTATCCATCCTTTGAACAACTGGTCTCAGAATGCTGACTGTAAGGTGTACTGGAATAATAAATTTATTAAATAGACTAACAAATTATACTTGTTGACATTGTTCTCATTTCTTGCATTTTTCTCACTCCTACAGTATTGGAAAAATCCTACAAAACTCGTAAAAGATGTCAGACCTTCCAACTCTCACAATTTGGTTGTGAGACTCACGGTTTCAGGACATCTCACGGTCTCACGATTGAACCTCAAAATCTCACGATTTTCCACAATGAATTACAATCTCAATCAGATATGACCTAAAATCAACTCGAATTATAAAATAATAGTTGCAAATACAAATCAGCTTGATTAAGAAGGATTAAATATTTGTAATGTCTGCGTTTCTTCTCACTGGGGAATTTGAACTGAGCTATTTTAAAAAATTGCACTACGAGAGGTCGAAGACTCTCATCGGTGTTTCAAGTCCCAAAGGGGAAAATGGCACTATTAAATTACAGCAGTTTGAACACTGCTAGGTTTTGTTAGCATTGAGATTCCTTTGTTTTAAAACATTTTTGTGAACCTAACTATTTGGGACCTCAAGATTTGGGGGTTTTAAATGTTGGAAGGTCTGAGATGTTCTTGTATTATCTGTAAAATCATCCAGTAAGGACCACATTATGCAGTACTCCTGACCAATATAGCTAATTAAAGTTTTCTAATGTCTTTGTTGCAGGTAGCCTTAGCATTGACACCTCCTATCGTGTTAATAGCATCTTGGGTGACCAATCAGCATTATTACTCAGACAAGATTATTATATTGGTGACCACATCAAGTTCACTTCTCATGGTTCTGTTCTGTACATTTGAAGATGAACATGCTCATTACAGAATGTCATTTAGTCGTGGTGCTTTTGGTATTATAATGGGTGCTTCTTTGGCTTTCTTTATTGTTCATGCGAAACGATCTCTGCCAAAGGTATGTGTTATGCTTGCAGGTTATTTGTAAAATTTATTACTAATAATTGAAAAGAAAAGGATGTAAAAGACACTATGCAGGTCTTGTGAATGCACTGTAAACCTTGATATAGAAAAAGGCATTCTTGTATTTTAATATGAAATAGGAATTAGAACAGGCATTCTGTTTGGTATTCATTCTATTCATTCTGACAGCATTCTTCATTTTAGTGATAATAAAAATATTGTTGTTCCAATGTGAACACTCAAGATAATACCAAAGTAACAGCTTACTTGCTTAAACTGAGACAATGAGCATCTGTGTGCCATTTAAATGTGACTCTACCCTGAAAGAAAGAGAGGAAAGGAAAGCCTCAAGCCAAGTGGCCCATACTGCTGGAGCTCATCCTGTTTTTGATAGCATTAAACAGCTAGGAGTATTTCTACTCCCCCCTGAATGGGATGCTAGTCCATCGCCCCCAGCATTATTTTGCACAACACAACACAGGGACCCTAGCCAAGGCTCGAACCCAGGCCGTTTGATCCTGAGTCCGGCGTGCTAACCATTAGCCCACTGCGCCTCCCAAAGAAAGATCAAAGGCTCTTCGAGCAACCTCATGGTAATTCGATGAAGTGGCGTCCTTCGTTTTCTTTTCAAATAAGCGTTCAATAATGTAACAGTCTCACTTCATTTGCCTTTAAATGCTTTTTTTTCATGCGAGTTGCGTCAGTGGGTCACTGATGCTTTGTGCTCTCCGGCTTCGTAGCGCAAATTCTATATTTTCACTACCAAAATAAAGTGTAACCTTTGAATATGTTTTTTACTCTCTTGGATGCGCCGAATTGCGTTTTCAATTACTTTTCTGCCAGCACATATATAATATACGTACCGGAGAGCGACAAGCGTTATGATCCGTTATTATTTTTTGAGCAGCCGATGAAATTTGAGAAAAAGATGCGCGTGAGCACTTTGTATTTCTGCTCGCCTCTATTTTTGTACATACAAGATGACGTGACGCAAAACAGAAACGTGCTATGCAACTCGTGTTTTTCCAGTGAGCTGAAACGTTTACTAAATCACGTCACATGGCAAGCGAGACCGCATGTATTTTGTACCTGCTATCAGTATTAAAATCACATTCTCACTTCATTTCCCTTTTTGAATGTTTTCTTTTTTTTCATGGGAGTTGCGTGAATGGGTAATTGATAGTTTGTGCTCTGGGGCTTCGTAGAGCAATTTTTTTTACCACTGAAAATGGATGATGTGACACGAGATGACGTGACGCGAAACAAAAACGTGCCGCGATATGAACTGAAACATGGCAAGGGAAATTGCATGTATCTCGTACCTGCTATCAGTAAGTAACAATCTCACTTCATTTGCCTCTTAGAATTTTTTTTTTTTTTTCTACATGGGAGTTGCGTGAATGGCTCATTGATTGCTCGTGCTCTCCGGCTTCTAGAGCGAATTTTTTTTTAACCACTAGAATAAAGTGTGATAACCTTTGATCCTCTTTCGCATTTAGGATAATTTCTTTTGCAAATACTGATCAACCTCGTTTCCTGGAAGAGAGAGATCTTGGGAATGAATTTTTTTTTCACTTTTTGAAAAAGATAGGTCGGTCGGGCGATGGGAAACGAAACATTTTATTGGGATGGCCTAACACTGATACTTTAAATCACTAACAGACCAAAATCTACTCCGCAAAGAGACGAACAGCAGCACTTCTCAGCAAGAAAAAAATATCCTTTGTCATGTGCGTGTATAACAGCACTTCTCAGCACTTTCATACGAAAAACGTCCTTTGTCATGAGCTTTCTCACACATGTACAACAGCACTTCTCGGCATGCGCGTCAATACGAAAAGCATGAGCTTTGTCATGTGACATTTACCGAAAAGCTTTCGTGGTGTTTATATGTCCTGTATGTCTTGTATGTACAATAATACAATAGAAGGAGGAACGCTTGCCTTTTCTCCCAGATCATAAAGCGTTCATCGGTATACTGCATTCTTCCTGCACCTCATCAATTCTTAGTCGTCCAAATGAACTGATGTAACTGATCAAACAGCTCAACAACCTTTGCTTTGAAGCCCATTTCTTTCCACTTGAATATTTTTCTGCATATTTCCTCTTCATTTCTAAGGTCTACAAAGGTGTATTTTGATCGAGGGTGGAGCGAACGAAATACTACCTTTGATATTATCTCGGCCCGACACGCCATTTTGAATTATGTTGATCTCTGTCAAGCAAACATTTGGCCTCTATCCCACCCCCCAGATATATGAACAGAACACAAGGGCAGGGAGGCAGGGGAAAACCGAAAGGACCTTTCCATCAGCACGTTTATCGTTTAATGACAAATTAATTGCGGTTTGATATCAGAATCGAGTGAGTGAGTGAGTGTTCGAGTGAGAAAATGAGGCCAATAACATAACCTCATTACCATTCGGTAAAAATGGCCGGTTGAATTGTGTAAAACTGATTATTAAAGTTTGCTGTCCTATTTTTATTACAGGCTTCATATGCAGAGCTACTCTATATGTTCAATTTTAGCTGCGTCATGTCTCTCCCATTTGTTGCCTTACTGTTTGGTGAATTACCCTTAATTGAAGGTGAAATACAAAAACGAGGAGCATTAAAGCTTATCTTCAGCATATTCATTGTGGTGAGTTCTACTGTACAAATTAACTTTGTTGATAGCCATGCATAGTGAAGTCATAATAAATTAATGATACTCTATTTATCACTCCAAAACTTTTCAGTAATTAATGATAATATAAATGCATCATCAAAATTGAAGTGCTCAAAAATAATTTTTGTCAAGCAGCCTTCTCTTATGAGTGGTTTTAAAATAATATTATTGATTTCATTAATACACCAAGAGAGGCATCCTTGCTTTCTGGCAGCCCGTTCCACAGTCGTACTGTTCCAAATAAAAACGCTGAACGCTGAGTACACTTATAGGGTGGGAATTGTAACATGTTCCTATGTCTTGTATTACACAACAACAGTCATGATCAGGAAGCAATGGTAGATGTTTTCATGCTTTTGTAGGATCGGAAGACGACCAGTCATTTAGACATCAGGTTGCAGATGTACAACTGCATCTGGGTTTAAGCCAGACAGAGCTCTTGCATTTTTTAGTATTTTTTTGTTACTCTTATAGTGCCTCTCCTGACCCAGCTGCATTTATAAATCAAAATGGTAGTTTCTTTTGCAGCTGTTATTTGGGTCAACCCTTTTACTTAGTGGAGAGACCCCCCCCTCCCAAAAGGAGAAGCATGACAAACTGTTAGTGCTATCTGACCACCTGCTGGGAATTAACCTGTCAACTTTGCCAGTCGGGGAACAAGAGTCGTATTTGGTACTTGAGAGTAATGAGCTCAAATGTTGTCACGTAATGAATGGCATAAAGCAACCATTGTAATTGTAACATTTCTTTATTTTGGCTTCATTTAAGTAAAGTAATTAATAAATAAGTTAATTTAAGTAATGCATTGTAACTCGAGGAATTATATTAGTTAATTTCAATTTTCTATAGAGGGAGTGCACAGACATTTAGTTCTTTTCTCTTTCTTATTTGTTATTTGTTAATCGTATTTATGTAGTGCCTTTGTTGTAAATAAAGTATTCATTAAATGCAAAAAAAAATAAAATAAAATAAAATAAAATAAAAATATAGCAACTTGAAAATGGCAGGTTCAGTCTGGTGACTGGAATAGGCCCTTTGCACAACCCGGTTAATTACATGGTACACAGTCAGCGATGTTGGGCCCCAAGTTACCCAGTGGGAAATCCAAAAAACGGAACGTGAAGCTTGTCTGGTGGGAGTGTTCAACTGCCTGTTTTGCAGCGCAGCATAGCTGATTTTGTACCATGTGACCAGGTCATGCAAAGGACCTATTTGTTAGCAACTGGTACTCTTTCTCCTGATTGATACATACCTGTTCCATTTTCAACAAATGACTCACCACTTTGTGATTGACACACTTAATTACTGTTAGTACAGCTGGTTATTAATTTTTGTACTGTTATTTTAGGCCATTCTACGTTTGGCGAGCCAGGCAGCTTGCCTTTATCATCTGAAGTACTCAACTCCACTGCTAAATGCCACAGTGCGAGGGTTTTCCTGGATTTGGATCACAATTGCTATTACTTTTATTACCCCTGGGATAACAGCTGAGCTTGTGGTGCCAGTGCTATCTTCATTTTGGATTTATGGCTTTGCATCATTTTTACCGGCACTGTTTTCTGATTTTCCCTGGAAATGAACAGAAGAACAGTTTTCCTTGTTTTGTAAATATTTTTAAAGTGTTCCATAATAATTACGTCTGAAGGGGGGGAAAGTGGGTGGTGTAGCAATTGTAGAGTAAAGGTACCGTAAAATTCCAAAAATAACCTCCACATATTTAAAGTTTGAGGTGAAAAGTGCCACATGCAAGCAGTGGCATAATTTTTGACTCGTATGTGCGGTATGCAACTGTTGATCGAATTTTATACAGGGAGGCTTTGCTCCAAGGTTCAAACCCTAACTAGGTAACTATTTCATATACCTGCCTTAGAAAATGATGTTGCATCCCTTTTCTATACCCTAGCTAATATGGAGCAACTTTCACTAAACTATTCATGTGAGTAACCCCAAAATATTTGGATGAAAACGCCTTTAGCAGGGCTGTAACTAGGAAGAGGTAAGACGAGGCGCTTGCCTTGGCTAGATTTTAACCCAAAATTAAAAACAAAATAAGTTTTGTTGGGAAAATGATCCCAAGTTGAACAAGATTGTTTTTTTTTTCTCAAGCTCAAGAAATACTTTATGAAAAGTGTCAAAGAAAGAGTTCGAGAGCACTCTTTCAAAATTTTTCTGTAGGGCATGCCCCCAGAACTAACTAGTAAGATCTTGCCTCGCCTATGGCAAAGGTCTTGTTACAGCCCTGGTTAGGTGCCTCTGTTTGAGATGTTTTAAAAGATCTTTGATACCTCAATGACCGTTTCAAGTAGAGCCTCACCGTATAGTCCATTGTAGGGAGTACCACCAAAGGGTCAGGTTACTTACAGAAGATTCCACTTGCAGTCACTAAACTGTTCGAGTTAATAATCAAGGGTTAAATTAGTAAATTTAAGGCACAATATTAATTGACTAGCCACAAGTCCACTCTTGTGAGCGACGTAGTCCCAATAAACTAGCGACAACGCGAGAGAGGAACAAATAAAACAGAGTTTGAAAAATCTAAAATATAAACTAGTTATTATTATTATTATTATTATTATTATTATTATTATTATTATTATTATTAATAATAATATTATTATTATTATTATTATCATTAAATAAAAATAATGATCTTTATTCAATTCTCATAAAATAATAATAATAATAATAATAATAATAATAATAATAATAATAATAATAAAACATTTTTATAGCGCCTATCCAGGTCTGCTCTAGGCGCTTTACAAATCTATAAAAATTCGTTAAAATTAGCTGAATAAATCTTAAAAATTAAAAATGTACATTAAAAGTAATAAAAAGTAAAAATCGCTAAGAGTAATAAGTTTTTTTAAAAAGATAAGTTTTGAGTTTTGATTTAAAAGAACTTAAATTGTCACATGAGCGGATAAAAAGAGGTAGACTGTTCCAGAGTTCAGGCGACGAAACAGCAAAAGCTCGAGACCCATACGACTTAAGGTGGAATTTGACAGGGTTAAGGCGTGAAGAGTGTGACGATCGGAGGGTTCTTGAAGGTTGGTAGTGCGTTAACAAATCTTGAATGTAGATAGGAGATTGTTGATGGAGAGCTTTATTGTTATTATTTTTATTTTTATGATTATTATGTAATACAATCCCAATTCATGTTCATAAAGAATTAAACTATGAAAGAGAAAAAGACAGCATGTGTGCTTTATTGAATCTCAGGGGTTGAATTGACTCGGGACACTCGAAAGTGAAAACGTCTTATAGTATCGGACGTCACGTCAAATGACAAAAGTTGCAAATAAATCTGCGAGATTGAACAAAAAATATACTAAACGGCATGTACCCCTTGCCATCGCGCCGAAGGTTCGTTTTCGCAAAATTCGTAAACCTGGCAAATGCAAAATGAGTTTTAAGACGTTTTACAGTAACTGATTGAGGGAAGCCCCACGTGTGAGTGCGATGCTGACTCGACCCGGTTGGCACTGGTTCCCAAGGCTCAAAAGGACAAAATACGTGTTACCCTAACCAACAAATGTTGGCTAACCGTAAGCAGGCTCGTCAACCCAAGGATAAAATTTGCTATTGGTAACTGGAACGTGAGAACCATGCACGCTGCTGGAAAAGCCGTTTAGATCGCCTGGAAGATGAGAAGAGCAAAGATCGAGATATTGGGGGTCAGTAAGAGTAGATGGAATGGATCTGGCAAGACACGACTTATTACTGATGAGACTGTTGTGTACAATGGAAGGGATGATGATGCTTATATGCAGAGAGTAACCATCATGTCGAGAAACGTAGACGCATCACTCGTCAGTTGGTGTCCAACCAAGAGAGAATCATTAGTACAATATTTAACTCTGAACACACCACCAACGATTCAGACGAAACCGACAAAGACAATTGCTACAGAACATTCCGAAGCGGTAGAGAGGGAACACACCACACGAGGAAATGGCAGCCACGGTGTAGGGGAACGGTACGAGAATGGCGAGAGACTTTAAAAGTTTTGCGCTATGAATGGCTGAGCATTACAGGCGCACACTTTCCACACAAGATGATCCGTAAGCTGACATGGGTTTCACCAGACAGTAACACCGAGGAACACTGAAATTGACCACACACGCTGATCAACAAGAGGTTCAAATCGTTGGTCCCAAACACCAGAGTGTACAGAGGGACAGTCATTGCAAATGACCACTAACTGGCGAAGAACACCTTGAAGCTAAAACGGAAGAAAGCACCGAGAAATGAGCAACGATGGACAAAGTACGACATAGACAACATAAAATGTGGAGATCAAGAGACGCTTCTACATGAAGAAACTGGTATCATGCACTGAAAGTGGATGAACGACAGACAGGTGGACGGCGACAACATCAAGTCCATGAATGCCATTATGCATAGAGTAAGCATACAATGACACTGAATAGAGGTACTGGGAGTTGAGACCAAGTCAGAGAGGTTAAAGAAGAGGTACAGGAACGAATACGAAAAGAAGGACAGAGAGGTGAAGAGACAGATCCGGGAAGACAAAAGAGAGTTACCAGAGAACATCGCGCAAGAGGCAGTGGAAGCTGCAAGGAGTCAGCACATGAAAGCAGTGTATGACTTCACCAAAGTTACTGAGTAATCAGTGAAAGACCAAGACAAAGTGCGCCAGTGAAGGACAAAGACGGAAACATGCTCACCAACAAAGAAGACAGGCAGGACCGATAAAAAGAACAATTCAGCAAGGCCCTTAACCGTATGGAGCCAGAAAACCCAATGACAGAGGAAGACACAGAAGCATGACATTGCTGACGTCAGGACCGACCCACCTAGGGTTAGGGTTAGGGTTAGAAGCAAGCTGGCTACAGGAACAGGAGAAGTAAAACAGACGAAATCTTCATATTACGCAACATCATTGAACGTCCTTATACATAAGGGTCTATTATAAGGGGTCTTACAGTTATAAGGGGTCTTGACTAGGCACATAGGGAAAGCCTCTGGACCATTATGAAGTCAAACAGCATACCGGAGAAGATCATCAGAGTGGTGTAAGCCTTATACAAGAACTTTGAGTGCGCTGTCATTGATGAAGGCGATGCTACCGATAGTTTCAAGATCAAGACAGGAGTGAAACACACGTGCACATGCCCGGCTTTCTGTTCCTCCTCATCATGCCTCATCATTGATGGATCATGGGAAGAACGGTACGAAATGAAAAGAATGGTATCAAGTGGAAATTCAACATTAAACAAGGCGACCTTGATTACGCCAATGACATTGCATTGATCCCATGAACAGAAACGCAGATCAAGCAGAAGACCAAAGGAGAATGGAGAATGAAGCGGAGAGAGTGGAGAATTAAGAACGTACAGGTCTGAAGGTGAACATTAAAAAGTGAAAGATCCTCAGAATGAAGGCCAGAAATCAAGATAGCATTACGATGAAAGCAGAGCCAGTGGAGGACGTTGAAAAGTTTCAAAACTTGAGATCTTTTGTCTCTAACGTCGGAGGTGGGACTGTAGACCTTGGATAACAGACTAGCTGAGGAACATCTAGAACTCAAGCAGTATCACTCACTACATCAAATGAGTGAGAGTGTTCAAGACCTTGGTAACGAACGTTTTGATGTATGGCTCCGAGACGAAAAGAGATGAAAAGAAACTAGACGTCTTCCAAACCAAATGTCTGCTGAGGATACTGAAGATACGATGGCAAGAGCGCATTAGGAACGAGTTCGTACTGGAGAGAGCCGGGATGAAGACCATGGTGGGCGATAAAGCACGCAAAAGGAGATGGAAGTGTATCAGCCATATCCTATGGGAAGAGACCAACCACGACTGCCTGATAGCCATGACATGGGCCCCTGAGCGGAGAAGGAAACGCAGAAGGCCGAAGACCACATGGAGACGAAGCGTTGAGAACGAGAAACAGGCTGGCGGATTGTGAACGTGGTATGAGGTCTGGGCCACAGCCCCACCCTGTATATTTTTGGGTGGGGGTGTGCCGCTGGGAATTTGAAACCCTTACCCTATACCTGACCATGTTCAGCTGATTTTGCACCCCTATACTAGACTAGACAGCGAAATTCCCTACCCTATCCCAGACTTACATTTTTTCAGAACTTTGTCACTGTCAGTGTTCTAATGGAAAACGATGTGTCAACAACGATGCTGCGAATATTTTATTTACGTTTAGGAAAGCCTCTTTCTCTTCCAAGTTTCTATTCCTATTCTGGACTTAATTCGTCATACCACTGATCACTTTTCCGGCAAATGCTACCCATTTGTAGACCAAAACTCTGTGATTTCTATACCCTATTCCAGACTAAACTGCTTGAAAACCATACCCTTCACAGCGGCACATACCTATATAGCTCATATATCGGAGTGCCCCCCCCCCCCACGGGGGGGCCACAGCTAGCCATCGATAGGGCAGCGGGGAGACAGAGTGTGGAGGCGTTATGTGCCATTTGGCATGAAGAGGATAGGTAACAGTAAAATCTTAAAATGATTATGAATAAATTGCTCTAAACTACTTTGAAAATGGTCAGAGCTTGTTGTTCTCTGTGTATGCATTGTGGACCTATTTATGTTTTAGAAACAGGGAGCATTATGGGTCATTCAAAAACCATTCCCATCAATCTTTGCGAAATGACCTAGCGAAAAGTTCGCGTGACCAAAAGGATAAAAGGCGTTCATACAGGAAAACACCTCTTGAAAAGGTGTCAAAGGTAAATATTTCAAGAACATGGCTAATAAAACGCCGGATTCGTCAACTGCAACAAACAAGAAAGGAGAATACGTTCGTCAGCCGACTGCTTTTCGTAACTGGGTGACAGCTGATGGATCGAGCGGCTTCCCAGCCGAAGCAAATCGATATCATCTCTATGTGTCGCTTGCCTGTCCCTGGGCACACCGGGCTCTTGTAACACGAAAACTCAAAGGCCTTGAAGACGTTATTTCTTACACTGTGGTCGACTGGTTCCTTGGTGAAGAAGGATGGTCGTTTACAGATAGCAAGCCGAAATGTACCCTGGACACGTTAAATGGATGTCGAACGCTGAGAGAAGTGTATCAAATCGCCGAACCTGGGTATTCTGGCAGGGCAACGGTGCCTGTCTTATGGGACAAGCAAAAGAAGACGGTCGTAAGCAACGAATCCAGTGAGATCATCCGGATACTGAACAAGGAATTCAACGCCTTTTGCGCCACTGAAGAACAGAAGAAACTGGATTTGTACCCAGCTCACCTGCAGGAAAAGATCGAAGAGCTCAACGGTTGGATTTATCCGTGAGTTTAAACTATCTAGCGATCTGGTGATGCTATTAACTTTCAATTGGCTAAATAAATAATATGATTCAGACAGGATATACCCGTCAGTGTAATGAGCAGACTGGCAAAATAGGGCTGGGTCACGCAGGGCGTGGTAAACCCCAAAGCAAATACTAGAGCGTGCACGATTCACTTGGCATTGTGGGACTGACGAGCACGCACATATGGTTTGCTTGGCATTGTGGGCCAAAATTTAGGTGCTTCAAATTGCACATTTGAGGGTCTTTGTTGAGAGCATACCCCCAAATCCCCCCCCCCCCCCTCCCCCGCAGAAGCAGCCAGGCCTACAACTGTCCAGAAAGCTGGCTACACCCCTGGCAGGTAAGCCCCTCCGTTTATAAGGCTTCCCAAAACCCCTTACGAAGTTGTATAAGCCCAGGGCTTATAACCGGAATTTTACACACTGGGCATATATAAGACCTCAAAAGTGCCATGGTACATATAACATTTGGAGCTTGCTGTTATATGTACCCCAGCACTTTTGAGGTCTTATATGCCCACTGTGTTACGGTGCTTAAACAGGAAAAAGGACAGTAGAGAAGGAGCAAAAGGTGATGGGTTTTCACTTTTGGGTTGAGGCAGGATTGGCAGCAGCAGACAGAGTATCTAGGAGGAGAACAATCTTTCTGGTTCTATTCTCCTATATGGAGAGAAGGAGCTGATGACAAATTATGATTTTTTGACAAAAACTTATAATATCTCACAATATCCCAGGTTTTTAGGGAAATGTTTACTTGTCAAATTATAATCCTGACATTCTTTTTATCTAGAAATATCAACAATGGTGTTTACCGTGCAGGATTTGCCACAACACAGGAGGCATATGATGTCGCTGTGAAGGATCTCTTCAATGCCCTTGATAAGGTACAAGAAAGTATTATTTATTAATCTTCCAAATTTCCCATTTAAACTGTAACATAAAATTTATAGTGTGCCACTGGTCTTTAAAATTAAGCATAATCACCTATTTTTTTGGCTATACAGTATACTCCAGAATAAAACTATATACTATGGTACACAAAATAAGCTTATAATGTACGTACCTTATTCCATTGGGAGAGGGGGACAGGCCAGGGGGATCTGAATTTCCTACTTCCCACACCTTTTACTCCCAGTTTTAGTAGTTCCCATCTCTTAGTGTTTTTCAGTTGCAAAATATTTTGCAATGTTGCAAAAACTTTTCCAAGATCCCACCATCCTGGGAAATTTCTCTTCTCCTGCCCTCCATACAGTTCCTGCCCCCTTTCCTTCATGGTTTCCACCCCCTATCTCCCCCACCCCCACAGACCAGACCTCTTCACCCCATATCTTTCCTTTTTTTACATACAAGCTGTTATGGACTTTTCAAGTCACAGCGGTCATTTTGTCACCTTGAAGATACAAGTGTCAAAAGCCAGTAGTTAAGATCTAGGGGCGTGAACCAAGTAACTGTCCTCTCACACCTTAGGGAAAAAAATTTTCACCTTTAAATTTGGTCCAGCTGAGTCTTTTAAGCAACAAATTAAAAGGCCCTCTTTACTTTGCTCTTCCCCCTTTGGGCTTATATTGACCCATTACTGTTTGCACCCCCACCTAGAAATTCAAATTTTCAATAAATATCCACTTGTCTAATAAATCCCCTCCCCTCTGCCCCAATGGCTGCATGCCAGATGTTGCACATTTTCGGCTCAAATAGGGCAATTGTGAGGTAAGGAGGAAAAAAAACGATGGCATGCTCGACCAGAATTAAAATTCAAAAATTATGAACCAGTGAAAAAGTCATGGACTTCAACTATCTGGATTAAGAAAGGGTATAAAATGTCATTTTATGGGCTATTTAATAATACAGTCTGACCTCTATTAAGCGGCCACCCTTGGGACTTTGGAAAGTGGCCGCTTAATAGAGGTTGGCCGCTTAATAGAGGTAAAATATAAATTGGATAGGAATGGCAGTAAACATGATTTTATTGACTCTATATAGCAAAACGCTTTTAAAAAGTGAACATATATAAAGATAAATCCAAAATTCATTGTAACAAAACATCAAGTGCATTTCCAGCCCATGCATAGTACTAGCTCTAACACAGAGGGCACGTAGCCCGGGGGGGGACTCGCATATGAAAGTGACGGGGATGCTCGTCGTCTCGCTTAGGGGTGTAAATTTCGGACTTTTGGTCTCGCTTAGGGTGTTCCGGGGAAAAAATGCCCAAAACGCCAATATTTTTAGCCATAATGGTCTCGTTTAGGGTTACACACGAAGAAATATACAAATATAAACTCCATTCTTAGTTTTTTGGTATCTTTTAGGGGTCAAGAAAGGCTTGAGCCACACCCAGATTGGTCTCTTTTAGGGGTTCTTTTCAAAATTTCCGACGAGCATCCCCGTCCGTTTCATATGGGAGTCCCCCCCCCCGGGCACGTAGTTGAAATGTACAGTATTTCTTTGGCTTGATAATGTCAGAAAAATATGCAAAACATCGATGACAAGTTTCTTAGGCCTTTTTGCATTAACAGCTAGTATGTGCAAAAATTTAGCTCAATATATTTTACGGACAATTTATTTAATTATCATCTGTCACCATGCATTTCGCGTGGTAAGATAATTTGCTGGCCGCTTAATGGAGGTAAAAAACAATATAAATAATACACTTGCGATAGCAAAAAGGTGGCCGCGGCCGCTTAATAGAGGTGGCCATTGAATAGAGGTATCAAATACAGCAGTTTACTAACAAATAAGTCGGGACTTTGGAAAGTGGCCGCTTAATGGAGGGTGGCCGCTTAATAGAGGTCGGACTGTAATAATAATAATAATAATAATAATAATAATAATAATAATAATAATAATAATAAATATTTTTATAGCACCTATCCAGGCCTGCTTTAGGCACTTTACAAATATGTTTAAAAATTAATAAAAAAAAACATCACTAAAATCACAATATAATAAAATCAATAAAAATTCGTTAAAATTAGCTGAATAAATCTTAACAATTAAAAATGTGCATTAAAAGTAATAAAAAGTAAAAATCGCTAAGAATTTTAAGTAATTATTTAAAAAGATAAGTTTGAGTTTTGATTTAAAAGAACTTAAATTGTCATACGAGCAGATAAAAACAGGCAAACTGTTCCAGAGTTCAGGCGAGGAAACAGCAAAAGCTCGAGACCCATACGACTTGAGGTTATTGGTAAAATATTTTTTTCTCATTGTTTAACTGATCACAGGTAGAATCTATCTTGTCTAAATCACGTTTCTTGACTGGTGACACCATCACAGAGGCTGACGTTCGTCTCTTCACCTCCCTTGTTAGATTTGATATGGTTTATGTTGGACACTTCAAGGTAACGATAAAATACCAACTGAAGGTTATTTTAGATATAAAGGGGAATAGCCATGAGATGTGCACTTTTGAACCACAGGTGTTTCCTTGTTGCTGCCTCCAGTCCTTCATTTGAATTTCAAAAGAGCATGATTCAAGCCTTTTCAAGGTTTTCAAGGTTTCCGACTGCATTGATGTCATGTATTATCGGCATGCATGCATTAAAAATGGCAGCTTTGCCTTCATGCCTGCAGGAGCTCACCAGACAGATAAATTATCATTTTCTCATCAAAGAATGGTTATGGACCCCCTCTATTGTCCGACACCCCTCATAAGCAGACACTTCAAGCTAGTGCAGTGCTCGAAATTAACTTTTAGGTCTGGTCTTCCACAGGACGAGTAGGCTTAGAATTTACTGGTCCCAGGAGCAAAGCTACTTGTCACTCGTTACATTTTTTCCACGTGTATTAAATGCAATAAGTAATTTGCGCCTTCAGGTAAATACACGCCAAACCATGATCAAATTATTAAACACAACCATATAATTTGCATTTTTTTAGTAATTAAGCTTTCGTATTACAACAATTTCTCCGTTACACGTAAGAGCTGCAACATATATGCATCATTTGGCCGCGTGTGCCTTTAAGCAGTTTGAAAGTTATTTGTTCCGATCGTCAGGGAATATTGCGTGTTTTTTCTATTTAAAAATTCCCTGCAAAACTTGCAAAACATTAAGTTTTCTCTTTCATCAAACTGGAGCCATTTGTACCTTTCTTCCCACGATTCCCGAAACTTCCGAGTTTTTTTGGTCGTAGCTGCAGCAGGCATTGAAGGTGTTATATGATTTCTTGATTTTGCTTTTCTATAAATTAAGAAAGAACTGTGAACTTTGAACTTGTTTCGTTTGGACATTTCAACAAATTCTATTTTGGAAGAAAATATAGATGCAACCGAAATCTATCATGTTGAGCAAAACGAAAAGCCGCCATATTGCACCCCACGATGCATTTCATTTCGAGTAGAACCCAGACTTTTACCTGCCAAGAGAACGACTAGCATTTTTTTGCTCGTCGTTTCGAAACATTCGTTTTCGGAAATTCTTCGTTTGCTTCGACACTTTTGGTCAGTTTTAGTACGATACAAAAGCAATTATTTATCGGAGAACTGTAACCTTACTCGTCCAGAGGACTAGTGGCAAAAAAAGCTACTCGTTTTGGGCAATTTTCACTCGTTTTAGACGAGTGGACGACCGTTAAGTTCGAGCACTGTAGTGGGTCTTGATGACTACTTGATGGCCAGTTTTCAGTTATTTATCAATTATCAGCTAAACTTTTACCCATGTTTCAATTACCACTTTCATTGAACGGATCTTATAATGCAGTAGACAGTTCAAAAAATTGTCATTTCTCAGCTAACAGTTAAATTTTGGCTAATTCTTGGCTATCAGTTTATAATACTACAGTCACAACTTTGCTCATAGAGCCTTTGATTCTCTTGTGATATTACTTTACTTGCAGTGTAACAAAAAGCGTATTATTGACTATCCAAACATGTGGGGATTTGTTCGGGATCTGTACCAGACAGGTGGGATTGCCGAAACTGTGGACCCTGAACACATTCAAAAGTGTTATCAGGTGAGTCAGTAAAAGGTTAAGGTAAAGCCTGCTGTCGAGCCTAGTGGCTCATCAGGCCGGAGCTTATCCCGGTTTCTGTAGCATTAAGCGGCTAGGAGTACTTCTACTCTTCCCTGGATGGGATGCTAGTCCATTGCAGGGTTTCCCCCTAGCAGTAAATTCACCGGTACCCATTAATACACCTGGGTGGAGACTGAGGCACTATGAGAGTAAAGTGTCTTGCCTAAGAACACAACACAGTGCCCCGGCCAGGTCTCGAACCCAGACCGCTTGATCCAGAGTCCAGCACACTAACCATTAGGCCACCCTGCCTCCCAGTAGTGAGGTGAGTCAGTACTAGTCATGATAAGCATCTGATTTCTCCATAATCATAATGGAGTTATTAATCTATTATGGGGGAGGCAGGCTTAAAATAGGACTGCACTAGACTACAGATGGATTGATTTTGGTTTAAGCCCTGGCTGGAGTCATTAGCAAGGTTCTTTCTCTCACATTGCCTCTCCCACCCAGGTGTTTATATTGGTACTGGCAAATTTCATACTGAGGGACAGCCCTTAAGCATCCCATCCAGGGTGGAGTAGAAATTAACCCTAGTCATTTAATGCTAGTGACCTGGGATAAGCTCTGGCAAGATTGGACATTTTGTCGTGATGCAGACTTGGTTTTACCTTATTAATCTGTTACACAGATATTTTTTTTGGCATTCAGATGCATGCAGCGTGAAAAATGAAACTGATCAACCAAGGCAATAATCTTTGCTATTAAAGCAGTGTCCCTTATGCTAGTTTGAATTACTTAGTATTATAATAAAGAACAGCATTAAGTTTCTGCTTAGGTCTGACTGGCATGTAACTTAGTGAGTATATAAGGGAGGCATGGTGGTGAAATGGAAAGAACATTGAAAAAAAAGAGTCTGGGTTTTGAGCCCTGGTGACGCCCTGGCTGGGGTCACTGTGTTGTGTAGGACAAAGAACTAATTGCCCTCACATTGCATATCTTATCCCCACCCAGGTGAATAAATGGGTACTGACAAATTATTGGGGCAACCTGACAGAATGTTGGGGCCGGAGTAACCTGCAATGGACTAGTATCCCATTCAGGGACATAGCAATAGCAAAGCGCGCAAGGTCTAAAAATAGAATACAAATGAATATAACCACCACAAGGCTAAAAAAATATCAGCATGTTCTGAGAGAAATAGAAGGAATCTAGGCGAAGTTTTCGTTTTATAAAAGTGTTTAAGGAATATTGGCTGCTTTAGAAAGTGTTTTAAGATAATTGTCAGCCATTTCGTTTTGCTTGTCTGAGTCTTGTCTGAGTCGTGACGTCACTTGTGCGCTTCGCTATTAATACTCAGTTCCTTTGGTGGCAATCACACAACCTATTCGCTTTAGTGTAAGGCAGTGGGTTGTATTCTGGTTTGATGATGTAGTGTACGATGTATAGACTGTGTTGTCGACACAACTTCTATTTTCTTAGAAAATAGTCAGTTCTGAAACATTAGCAAAATACTTTGACTTACTAGATCTTTGTTCATTGCAGGAAAGTCAAAAGAAGATTAATCCATATGGTATTGTGGCTATTGGCCCAGACTTGGACTTCACCCTACCTCATGGCCGACAGTAAAGATCTAATCTTGTACAATCTAATCTTATATGTTTTCATTTAGTTTTCACTATGTATGGGCATGTGTTCTTGAGAATATATCTATATATGAGGCCTTCCAAGGGGGTTACTGATGTCGCTTTTTCGTTCGTTTCCAACCCACCTGTCGCCAATTTGGTGAGGGAAATGTTGTCGCTGTCATAAATATATTCCCTTTCATTGCTAGTTTCTGTCGGCTTATGGTGCTCTGGAACAAGATTGTCGTTACATTTTTAGCTATTTTGAAACAATGTTGCCTGTCGCCAAAACCCCTGGCCGGGGAAGGTCTCATATATGTTACAAGTATAGTTATTGGTATAATTAATATGTAAGTTTTTGTTTTCAAACTATATACCAGATATACACATTGTCAAAAAATTGTATTTTTCTGACCAACTAGATTGGGTGGGGTGCCCATCTACCAACTTTGGTGAAACATTATTACATGTATAGATAACATTTGAAGCTTTTGTTTTTTTGGTACGAATAAAACAATTGTTGTTGTCGTTGTTGCAAAATAGAATTTGACGGTACAACTTACAAAGTTGTTTTTACCTTTTTTACACAACTGTTTTTAAACTTTCGTGTACAAAATTATTCATGTACGTAAAGAATATTATTAATAAACTATGAAAGAGGGAAAAGGAGCCTGCTAATCTTAATTAACATTGTTTCATTGAATTCCCGGACATCGGTAGTCTAGTCACAGAAGTTGTAATAAATCTGCGAAATTGAAGATAAAAACATGCCAAAGCACTTGTATCCCTTTTCATCCCGCAAGAGGCTCATTTTTGCAAAACTTGTTAACCTTGGAAAAAAAATGCTTGATAAAAGATAAGGAATAAGTTTTGAAGCGTTTGCCTCATCAATGGCAAGTGTACCTTTGAACCAACTTTGCCAGATCTGGTAGCCTTATCGCGTCTTCCACGAGGAAAAAGAACGCGCTTTGCGTTTCTCTTGCGCGCCCACCCGGTGAGCCTGCCCGCATGCTCGAATGGTTCGGTTTATGTTCTTGAGCAAGACACTGTTTTTAATTTCGAAGTGCCCGACGAACTGTTAGAATAGGGGGTAACTAGGTTTGAAAGCTTCCCATCCAGAGGGATCCGGGTTATGGTGCGGCGATGTCGACCACGTCAGCCCGTCAGTGCTAACTATGCTTTAGGCCACTCTTAGGCATGTCTCATAAAGGGACTTGGATTTCTTTTTGCCCCTCGTAAGGCAAAGGGCTTCCACCATAACTCCCCACCGGACTTTGTACTTTGCAATCTGTTCAGCTTCACCCTACGTCTTTATCCCGATATTCTTCTTTTCTTTCATCACTGTACGTCTCCAAGACTGTTTTAGTCTTCCGTGTTTCCTTTTTCCCTGAGGATTTCATTTCATCGCCATTCTGGTCCTTCCTAAACGATGGCCAATCCAGAGGGTAGCAAAGGGTGGGTCGTGAACCTGTTTCACGCACAAATTTTCACAAAATTCACATGTCACGCATGACTTCAAACAGCAGAATTCACAAATCACGCGTCTTTTCTAGCTATTTGCACGCGTCACGGTCTAACTTTTGCCCTTTACACGAGTCACGCATTAACCCTTTGCTACCCTCAATCCATTTCCACTTCCTTCGTTTTATCGTGATTGCTACATCTCCCTGTCCAGTTCTTACAGATCCTCGTTCGTGATGACATTTGGCCAAAAGATGCCGAGTATCTTGCAGAGTCTTTTATTCACAAACGTATGCACTTTGGAAAGCAGAGTTTTGGTTAGTTGCCAGGTTTACGACCCGCATAGAAGTAATGATTTGACGTTAGAGTTGAATATCCTCAACTTCAGCTAACTTCGTCTTGAGGGGAAGGGCTCTTGCTTCCCTGGGGGGGACTCGCATATAAAAAAGACGGGGACGCTCGTCGTCTCGCTTAGGGGTGTAAATTTCGGATTTTTGGTTTCGCTTAGGGTGTTCTGGGCAAAACGCCAATATTTTAAGCCGTCAAGGTCTCGTTTAGAGCTGCACATGAAGAAATATAGGGGTTAAAGAAAAGCTAGAGCCACGCCCAGATTGGTCTCTTTTAGGGGTTCTTTTCAAAATTTCCGACGAACATCTCCGTCCACTTCATATAAGAGTCCCCCCGGGTCTTGCTTTCCCTGAGACCCCCCTGAGGCATGCTGGCTGTGCTTTCCTAATACATACGTGTAATGTTTTCTTCTTCTGTTCCTCCTGACATGCTCACAATGATTACAAGGTAAGTGAAGTTTTCTGTCTGTTGATATCCTCACTCCCAACGTCGAGAGGGTTGCCATCTCTAACCTGGATTCTTATTTCTCGGGTTTTCCCAGACTCTGGAGTGCTACCATCTTCTCCCGCATGTGTTAAACTTATGACTTAGAAGGAAGACATCGTCGTCGAAGTCTAGGTATTCTAACTTAAGTGTTAGAGTCCACTGCATACCAGTTCTTTCTGTTTCGTAAACTTGTCTGGTAACCCAGTCTAGGACCAGCAAGGAAAGATTTTGCGGAAGCAGGCACCCTTGGCTTACTCTGGAAAAGGGAAGTAGGAATCCCTAAAAAAAGATTGGGTTTAATGTATCATTAAATTCTTATTATATTGCCGTAGTGGTAAAACCTTAAAATAGCTATCACAAATTTGCTTTGAATTGCTTGAAAAATGGTCAAAAATCTACAATTTGAGCTCGCTTGCTGTTCCTTGCACGGGCACAGAGGGAGTGTCCGCTTAAAATTTACTGTAGTGGTGTTTGGTTCATTTTTTTTTTTTGGGGGGAAAAAGCCGGGGGTTAAAGGGGCGACGAGGGAGGAAGGAAGAAAAAAAAAAAAAAAGAAGGGGGGGGAAAAGGGAAAAATGTATGCATTGTAGACCTACTTTTTTGGATACGGGGAGCATTGTGGGTAATTCGAGAACCATTCCCACCAATCCTTGCGAACATGACTTAGCGAAAAACAAGTTCGCGTGACACTATCGTTCGGGAAAACACCTTGAATAAAGGGATATAATTTCAAAAACATGGCTGATAAACCGCCAGATTGGTCAACTGCAATAAACAAGAAAGGAGAATTCGTTCGTCCACCGTCTGCTTTTCGTAACTCTGTGACAGCTGATGGATCGAGCGGCTTCCCAGCCGAAGCAAATCGATATCATCTGTATGTGTCCCTTGCCTGTCCCTGGGCACACCGGGCTCTTATAACGCGAGAACTCAAAGGCCTTGAAGACGTTATTTCTTACACTGTGGTCGACTGGTTCCTTGGTGAAGAAGGATGGTCGTTTACAGACAGCAAGCCGAAATGTTCTTTGGACACGTTAAATGGATGTCGAACGCTGAGAGAGGTGTATCAAATCGCTGAACCTGGGTATTCTGGCAGGGTCACGGTTCCTGTGTTGTGGGACAAGAAAAAGAAGACGGTCGTCAACAACGAATCCAGTGAGATTATCCGGATGCTTAACAAGGAATTCAATGCCTTTTGCACCACAGAAGAACAGAAGAAACTGGATTTGTATCCAGCTCACCTGCAGGAGAAGATCGAAGAGCTCAACGGTTGGATTTATCCGTGAGTAAATTAAAAGCTGAAAATTATTCATGATGCTCGTTTGTGATAATTAATTGGCGATTGAAAGCGGAACACCATGGGTACGGAAATTTGGTAGGGGGAGGGGAGTCACAAGGCAACCCGAGCAGGGGGGGGGGGACAGAATGCCATCTTATAATACCCCAACTAAAGTTAACGTCGGCTTGTATGTTTAATATTGGACATCCATCTTATGGTCAATTGACAGCTGTCAAAACAAGGTATTCGCTGACAGGAGCCCATTACCCAGAGTGTACAACTTTGTTGTATTTGTGCAACGGCATTTTCACAAGTAAAGTTATTTTTAGCTAAGCCTTTCCCACAAAAATTACTGCTGCAGATGAAGTCAGCTACTACTTTGTAAAGAAATACAGAAATCATCGCTTGAAATGCTGTCAGAACACTTCCTTGCATGTATCTGCCATGTTAACTTTCCTGGTGGATGAGGTACTGTAGTTACGTATCAACAGTCTAATAATAATCGCTTCTGATTGGCTTTCCAATTTGTGGGAAAATCGTATCTAAAAATAACTTGACTTGTGAAAACGCCATTTCACAGGCTAGGCACAGTATGGAAGTTGCACACCCCAGGTAACGGGCTCCATCGTCAAACATCTATCCAACATACAACTCTAAATTGTTATAAAAAATCTTTTGACTTACACCACAGCCCATTGTTGCGCACCAGACAGCAAAGTTTAGCTGTTGCGGCCAATTAAACCTTCAAACCACCATAAAATCCCCTGGGTACGCATCAGCGGTCTCAAAATTGCCAACCCTACTTTGGCCTTCCATTTTGCTGCTGTACTTTAATAACAAAATGAAAAAAAGTAACTATTATTTCTCACAACATAGCAGGTTTTTAGGGTAATGTTTTTCTAGTCAAATTTTTAATCCTGACATTCTTCTTCTAGAAACATCAACAATGGTGTTTACCGTTCAGGATTTGCCACAACACAGGAGGCATATGATGCTGCCGTGAAAGAGCTCTTCAATAGCCTTGATGAGGTGTCAAAAATATTACATGTATTAATCTTCCAAATTCCCCAGCTAAACTGCATCATTATTCATAAAAAGCATGCCACTGGTCATGAAAATAAATACTCCAGTGGAGGAGGGGGAGGGGGTAGGAACAGGGATCTGAGCTTCCCACTTCCCATACCTATTACTCCCAGTTCCTGTACCCTCATTAGTGTCCCCACCTCTTAATGTTTTTCAACTGCAAAATATTGTGAAATGTTGCCAAAATATTTCCATATTTCTCCAAGATCCCACCACTGTGGGAATCCCACTTCCTGTCCTCTCTTTTCCTGGCCCCCTTAGAGTTCCTGCCCCCTTAACTCCCTTGATACAACCGTTTATCCCCCCAATATTGCTGATCACTTCACCTCATTTCTTTCATTTTCCACACACAAGCTGTTATTGACTTCCAAACTTTATCTCTAGTCACAGCAGTCATTTTCACCTTGAAGATACTAGTGTCAAAAGCCAGTACGTAGTTAAGATCTAGAGGAAAGGGCCCAGGTGATTGTCCTCTCATTCTTTTGGAAAGAAAATTCCCACCTCCAAATTCAGTACAGCCGACTCTTGTGAGCAAGAAATTAAAAAAAATCATCTTTATTTTGCCTTACCCCCGCCCCCATCTGGGCTCATCTGGATCCACGAACATAAGCTCCCAAGTTCCTCTTCCTAGAAATTCAAATTTTCAAAAAGTATCCACTCTCCAATAAATCTTCCCCTCCACCCAATGACTGCATGCCAGATAGGGCAGTTGTGAGGCAAGGGGAAAAATGGACGGCATGCTTGACCAGAGTTAAAATTCAAAAATTATGAACCAGTGAAACATTAAGTTAAACTTTGTGGTTAAAAAAGGGTCAAAAATTTCATTTCAAGGGCATAGGTTCAATATAGCACTTCTTTAACGATAATTTTAATTTTTTCTCATTGTCGTACAGGTAGAATCTATCTTGTCTAAATCACGTTTCTTGACTGGTGACACCATCACAGAGGCTGACGTCCGTCTCTTCACCACCCTTGTTAGATTTGATATGGTTTATGTTGGACACTTCAAGGTACATGTACTGAAAAACTAGCAAGGTTATTTAAGTTATAAAGGGGAATAGCCATGAGATGTGTTTGTTTTTAATGCCTTCTTCTGACAAACATTTTCTCACTGCTGCCTCCTCCTGTTCGTAGGCAGAAACTACATTAATTTTTTTAACCTACCCCATTAACGTACACTTAGAACTTCTAAGCATCCCCTTTTTCTGATCCCAAGGATGACAAATTTACCGGAGGTTTGTCTGTATTTTGATACATTTTGTACGAGGGCACTTTAAAGTGGACCACAGTTGAATTGACTTTTAAGCCAAACAAAGGTCCAAGAGAAGGCATTGAAATGTCTTTGAGTAGGTTTGTAAAAGTTTCCAATTCAATAATTTGCACAAGGTTACTTCTTTCACATGAGTTTTTAGAAGAACTTATGGCCTTCAGAGGTCCAACATTTCATAACATTCTAGGCAGTACGCAAGAATCCTTTTTCACTTGTGATGTGATTTTACTTGCAGTGTAACAAAAAGCGCATTATTGACTATCCAAACATGTGGGGATATCTTCGGGATCTGTACCAGACAGGGGGGATTGCTGAAACTGTGGACCCTGAACATATTCAAAAGCATTATCAGGTGAGTCAGCGTTAGTCATGATGAACATCTAATTTCTTCACAATGTAGAATTATTGAGTAATTTATCTATTATATATAATGGAGCAATGGTGGCCTAATGGTTAGTGTGCTGGACTTAAGGACGGTGCCTACTAATAACAAAGTATTTTTGCCCGGCCAATGACTATACAAGAAATGTAGATGTTACCAAGGGCTACTAAAATTCAAAAAGAAAATTGGGGGTAGCCACGCAAATTTTCGAGATAATTAGGTTTGAAATCTGGAAAAAAGTGCTGAAGTGGCATTTTAAAATAAAGTAAAACTAAATACAATTTCCTTGCAAATTTCATTTGAAATTGGTTTTTCATGAACAAAATCAACATTAAATATAACAATCTTTACAATAACTAACAAATAATGTCTTCGGAACTGCGTGATCCATGTTTTTATTAACAAAATAATTGCGTTTGAGCCATTTTTGACTCTAGCAGCTCTCACTTGCACGGCCAGAAAATCGGCCTAAATTTGTTTTTCACTTAATGAAAAATTAAACATGTGCTGTAAAGAGGTACCACTTACATTTTATAAAATAAAAAGTAGGGGTCACCACGCGTTTTTAAAAGTTATACCAGTTGTTTTCAGGTTCTGTGAAATCGCTTTTGGGGTTTGTTACATTTTTCCTATCCCCTCCCTAGCGAGTTGAATATTTGCATCTCGCGCGTGCACTACACCATTTGTCACGGTTAGCAGTTTGCAGGTAACGTTTTAGCGCTTAGCGATTTGTTTTTAACTGTTAATGTGAGCCATTTTCAGTGGTTAGCGGTCAGTGGTTACTGATATGTTGCTTTTCCGCTGTTCCTGGCTTAGGATATGTCCATAAACTGGATTTTGTCGCAGAGAAAACTTTCTTGATTTTAAGTCGCGCGCTTGTTCGCGTAGTTGAATTCGTCATTTTGAGCGAGCAAATTAATTAAAAGCGCGCGTGCCCAGTGTGATCGATGCATTGCGTGATGCGCAGAACAAGTGCGCAGTGGCAATAGGAGGCACCGTCCTTAAGATGGAGCAGTCTGGGCTCAAGCCCTGGATGGGGTCATTGTCATACCTACCAACCCCCAGAGTACAAAAATCTGGAGACATCCAGAAATCTTTGCATTGTAAGGATATCATTTAAGACAATGTATGAATACTCTCTGAAAATCAGACTGGGAGACTTGATGAATAGCTTGGAGACTCCCGGGAAAATCTGGAGAGTTGGCAGGTATGCATTGTATTGCCACCCACCCATGCCACCCAGGTGTATCAATGGGTACTGGCGAATTTAATGCTGGGTGTAACCTGTGATGGACTAATATCCCATCCAGGGAGGAGTAGAAATATTCCTAGTTGCTTAATGCTCCAGAAACTGAGCTCCAGCAAGAAATGGGACACTTATTGGCTAGCTCAAATTTTTATAAAGAAGAGCATTTAGTTTTTGCAGAAACCCATAAGGGTTGAAACGTGTAACTTCCTATGATTCGCATTGTACAAAGCGTTTGCACATTCGTTTACACTAAGTACCATATTTGGAAAATCACAAATTACTATACTTGGATTAAATTCACAGCGCGCGCTAGCTCGCGCTCGATGGCGTAATCTTGTTTTTGAACAAGCTTGGTTGAATAAAGTTAAATTTGGTTAAATTCTCCTGTTTCATCTTTTTGAAGTAGTCTGGAGAACTTCGCTTCGATACACTTAATGTATTTCTTTAGTTTCTGTAAGAAATTTAGGGCGTTTAGGACGAAATTCAAGCAACTTACCGCAAAACCAAAAATTATATGTTGCGTGTGTCATTACGTGTATAAAGCATTCGCGTACAATTCTTCGTGCTTCCAAATATGGTACTTAGCAAAATGAATATTCAAACGCTGTGCGCGCGCGTTACACGTTTCAACCCTTATGGGTTTCTGGTTTTTGATTGGTATAACTAAACTAGCTAAGGGAGGCATGATGGTGTAATAGACAGTACATATAGGATTACCAATAACCTCTGGGTTAGAGCCCTCAGCTAGGCTGGGATTGGGTCATGTTTCTTGTGCAAGACGCATAACTCTCACAGTGCCTCTCTTCACCGTAGTTTATAAATGGTTACTGGCAAATAGTTTGGGGCAACATGCAGTTATGTAATCTGCGAAGGACTAGCATCCAACATTCCTATTCACTTCATGCTACAGAAATGGCAGTCAAACGGTCTGCGTGAATGTTGTGCCAAATTGTAGTTCACTGAAGTGTAAGGAAGTGGGTTGTATTTCAGTTGTGTGATCATGCCATGGTGCTTTGTGAAGACTGTGTTGTTGACATAACTCCTATTTTCTTAAGCAATATTCAGTACTGCAACAAGTGAAAAATGATGCTTTCAACTTACTTGATCTTTGTTTACAAATTTCGTTGCAGCAAAGTCACTTGAAGATTAATCCATATGGTATTGTGGCTATTGGCCCAGATTTGGACTTCAGCAAGCCTCATGGCCGACAGTAATGATCTATAATCATTTTGTTTTTAAACTTCACATTGTTAAAAAAAATATATGTATTCTTGAACAAATAGTTATAGTTTTTTATTATATATTTTATGGGCACCAGACTAATAAGATCAGGTGCCCATCTACCAACTTTGGTGTAAAAGTATTATAGTTTATAATGGTGTATTTTTATTATATTATGTAAGCTCTCTTTTTTTGTTGCAAATAAATGTTGTTGTTGTTGTACAATAGAAGTTGTCGTCACCTTTCCTGCGCAAATTTTTATCTACTACATATATCCATCATGTTGTAGACTTGTTCCAATGTCCTAGTAAACTAACAACACCTAAGGTTTGGACTGCCCCTTAAGGGGTGTACAGGTCTATGATTTTTTAAAGTGGGATCGCACTGTGTCACACCTGTGGTACTTAACAGATTGTAATGCCGACATCCATGTTGTGTTTTACAACAGATGAGCAGTGAGCGTGGGGGGAGGGACAAGCCTACAAAATAGGTGCATAAATGAAGTCTTGTGTGCCAGCTGTCTAGCACTGGAAAAGAAAGATTTATGCCATGTTGATAATTTCTTCGGATTCGTGCATTTTTGCCCCATGATTAATTAGGTTTATGTTGTTGACTTAAAAAGTTATATCACAAAGGGGGGTCACGGGCACCCAAGGACCCCCCCCCCCCCAGCTAACACAGGGGTTCAAATTTGTTGGTGGTTTTGGACCTGATTGATCCTTCAGGAATTTGGTCTCCGCAGTGAAACTCATTTGAAGGGTGATCAAGTGCGTATACCTTTACTTTAGTGCACTTCGCCATAATGACCTTTGCCATGTGTTTTTGTTGAGGTGGTTTTATTGTTTGAATAAATTATTGGTGTAGAGTGACTATTCAAATACCTTGTATGGAAAATAAGAAACTAAGGAGAGACTAACTACATTGTTTTGTTTTGTTTACTCTTTTTGTCTTGTTTTGCCTTGCGGGAATAAGAGTAAGTCAAAGAAAAGGGGGAGTTGCAAATCTGCTGAGGGGAGACAAAAATCTGCTAAGGGTATCCGCGATCCACTTTGACACGGATTTATAAATGAACCATAAATAATAAAGCCAAATTTTAGTTGGGAATTTCAATTCGGGAAGATCTGTTATGTGTTCCATTTAAAGTTGTCCAGAAGAACCCCACATCTCGGTTGAGCCACGAAATTTGGCGTGACCGTAAACAGGGCCGTACCTAGCGGGGGCTAGGGGGCAGTTGCCCCCGCCAGGAAAACTAAATTTCTAACATAGTGATTGATTTTGCTAGGCTATTTCTTGTAGCTATATTGGAGTTTGCCCCCGCAACGGCGTTTAGCGGAGTTTGCCCCCGCAGACAAAAAATCCTAGGTACGGCCCTGGTAAAGCACTCTCCAACGGTTTTAAAACGCAAGTGGACGCAAGTAGTTGCAAGTTCAACCTGGGTACACACTTGCGTTGGGAGGCCAAATGGACACGTAAGTTTAGTCGCAAGTTTGCAAAAAGTCATTTAAAATGCTACGAGGTGCAATTGAGTATTTGAAGTAAACTGCAAAAAAATGCGTTGACTTGCGATGGGTGGCCAAACGGTGAAAAAATTGTGTTAACTTCAGTGCAAATCTGATCTCGACCAAGTGCACGCAAGTCCAGGCCAAACGGAGACGCAAGTTTTCAACTTGCGTCTACTTGCGTTACCGTTTGGTCAGGGCTTTATAAAAGGCAAAAGCCCTGGAACTGGAATTGGTGCAAAAAATGCAAAACAGTAAATGGAAAACGCATTCACCGTCCCGACCAAAAAAAGTTTTTTTTCCATTTAAATCTCAAACGAAACGCAAATCACGCAAAATATAATCAATCAAAATAAATAAAAATATACTTACTCCCTGGACAAGCTGCCTTACCCCCTCTCAACACCTGGCTTTGCAACTTTTTATCTTCTTTTTTCAAGAAGTCAGTTCATCGTCAACATCATTGGCAATCACCAGTCATCAACCAGCATCACTATACTGAAAGGAGTCTTGCGACGAAACAAATTTTTAGGAAGCAGCCTACCCTTTATATTTCGACACTTTTTGCAATCACAGAGTGCTAGCTTGCTTTTAAGGAAATACCCAACATCTATATATCAAATTAAACTGCAAGAAACACTCTATTAAACTCTGTAAACAGAAACTCTTAATTGTTTAATCCCTATGAACTATCCGGAAGTATATCTTTATCCCCCAACTGCGAACACACTTATTTTGTGGAAAATTTTAAAAAAGAACACGACACTTTCGATTTTTGCAAACATGTTTCGGCAGAAACATTTTCTATCTTCAGTGTGATTTGAAGAAGGTTTACAATAAAGTATAAATAGTTAAGAAAAACGAAAAATGAAAGTTTGTTTAATTTTAATATTTTATTTGCTTATTATGGTTGCTGTTTTAATAATAATACTAATAATTAAAGAGACAAGATAAGCAAGGCTGACACTACGTAGAAATGAAAAAACCTTAACGGGACAACGACATGATAGAGTCCAAACTGAAAGTCAAAAATGCAAACTCTGGACAGCTGTTTCGACCTGATTGGGTCTCTTCAGCAGAGTGTATGCCGCACAGAATAGAACAACCAGCGCAAAGACAGTTGTCTATAAAGTGCTCGTGGTAATGACAATCCGGATGGGCTCAAATTCAAACACTCGCCCATTGATAACAGCCGCGTGACTATTACTCAATAGGTCAAGAATTCGAAATATCATGTCGTTGTCTCGATAAGGAAAGTGAGAATAGACAGAACTATCCTTACACTGAAAACATGGACAAAACCATGTGAAAAACAACACTGCAAACATGGATAAAACCATGTGAAAACAGTGAAAATGTACAGCAAAATGAAAAATGAAAAACAGTGAAAATGCTGTACATTTTCACTGTTTTCACATGGTTTTATTTTATTTTCACATGGTTTTTTTTTATTGGTTTTTTTTTGAAAACAGTGAAAATGCTGTACATTTTCACTGTTTTCACATGGTTTTATCCATGTTTGCAGTGTTGTTTTTCACATGGTTTTGTCCATGTTTTCAGTGTAAGGATAGTTCTGTCTATTCTCACTTTCCTTATCGAGACAACGACATGATATTTCGAATTCTTGACCTATTGAGTAATAGTCACGCGGCTGTTATCAATGGGCGAGTGTTTGAATTTGAGCCCATCCGGATTGTCATTACCACGAGCACTTTATAGACAACTGTCTTTGCGCTGGTTGTTCTATTCTGTGCGGCATACACTCTGTTGAAGAGACCCAATCAGGTCGAAACAGCTGTCCAGAGTTTGCATTTTTGACTTTCAGTTTGGACTCTATCATGTCGTTGTCCCGTTAAGGTTTTTTCATTTCTACGTAGTGTCAGCCTTGCTTATCTTGTCTCTGTATTTTTATTTTTGGCTGATTAGAGCTGTCGCCAGCTCCTACGTACACAGCAGCATTTTCGTCCGCGGTCCCTTGCTTTCTATTGTCACTAATAATTAAAACAGCAACCATAATAAGCAAATAAAATATTAAAATTAAACAAACTTTCATTTTTCGTTTTTTTTTTTTAATAAATGTGATGAACTTGTTAGTTTATCCAACGGATATGAAACGCTTCTTGCGTGCAAACTTTGAAGAGGCCTGATCGATGATGGCAAAATTGGCCTGTGATCATACATATACGTTCTAATTATTACTATTATTATTGTAATTTTCTTAACTATTCATACTTTAGTGAAAACCTTCTTCAGATCACACCGAAGATGGCAGATGTTTCTGCGAATAGGCTTTTATAGATTGTGCTAGCATAATTTTTGGCATAATTGGAGCTAAAAAGCATAATTTGTGAAACGAGCACTGCCACGGCATAATTAGCAATTTTTAGCACTTTTTGGAGCATAAATTCATAAAATGTAGTAAATATGGTGTACTTTCTACAGAAATAAATGAAATTTAGGTAGTTTGTTCTTGTAATGCGTGTTTTAGCTATACAATTGTGATTGTTAAGTCGTTGGAGGCATTTTACAAACGGTTTAGAGATGCGAGCAGCTAATTTGGACAGCTGACGGCAGTGATAAACTGCCATAAACACAAATAAATTTACAACAACAGTTTATTTAAAAAACATCATAATTTGGTGTCGTTATTGCGCACCTCTATGTATAGAATCTACGTCATTTTGTGAGCATAATTTCGGAAATCAGAAGCATAATTTGGGAATTCTGGCATAATTTTTGCATAATTTGGCAAAATTTTGAGCACTGCTAGTAGCATAATATGCCACTTTTAGGAGCACAATCTATAAAAGCCTATCTGCGAAACATGTTTGCAAAAATCAAAAGTGTCGTGTTCTTTTTTAAAATTTGTTTAATCACTATACATTATCCACCATCTTTAAACGTTGAACTAGACGTCTTCCAACATCACTTAAACATTCTTAAACTTAACGGGGCATCACTGGGTAACCGGCAACAGATCTCTTTTGCTACATTTATATGTAAATTGTCCATTTCAGATCATGTAATACCCTCTAGAGAATTGTTCTTTTGTTTATCTGGAAATTATTCATTCATTTCCACGTGAATTTGTTTGAAGTTGAAAGAAATAATCCTCGATCAAGGGTAACACCACGTGGTCTGAAATAGGACAACAACCAAACGACGCTAAAAAGGTTTTTTGGTGAATTTTTGTTTCGTGACCTTCCAAATTTCGTACACAAACGTCACGGACATAATTCACGAACATTCAACCAACGGGTTGGTACCCAGTCCCCCCAAATTCCACAGCAGTTGCCTCGGGTTTTCATTCCAACTCTTGGTTATTTATCCTGGTTATTCACTTGAACTTTTTTCCTTTAAACGCCCAAAATCAAAAATGAAGAATGCACGTACAAGACAGAAAGGATCCCGTCGAACAATCTGCGTCGTAGCACTCATTCCGACGTTAACTGTGGTGATTTTTCTCGTCGTGTGGAGACCGCTCTTGCTTCCGTATTTTTTCAGATACGCAAGAATGGTTATTTCAGAATTTATGAATGATAAGCAGAGGTTTAAGGATAATCAACTGCAGTTGGCTCTTAAGGAATGGAGAATGTATCAACTTGAAACTCGGTTTGGCCAAGATTGGTGCAAAGAGAACGTGAAACCAAGAAGCGATGTCACATGGCTAACCGCCATGGTCAATGATGACTTTGCGGTCCCTGCATTAGTTCTTGGTCACTCCATTCGTACATTTTCATGCCAGAAAAACATGATCGCGTTTATTTCAGAAAGGGTGAGTGAGGGTACACGGAAAGCGCTTCAGAGCGTTGGTTGGAACACTCGTTTGGTCGAAGAAATGGACTGTAACTGGCTTGATGCTAAATTGGGAGGTGACCGCAACAGTGGGTGGTTTGGCAAGCCACTTGGACACAGAATAAAGGGAACACACACGAGGTTCCACGCATGGAACTACACACATTTTTCCAAAATCATTTATGTCGATGCTGATTACATGTTGATGACAAACATTGATCACTTGTTTGACATTCCAGATGACTTTGCTGCCGCCCCTTGCTCCAGACCAGGTGTGCTAGATCCATGCTTCAATGCAGGTCTCCTGGTTTTCAGACCAGACACCAAGTATCATCAGGAAATTATGAACCTGTGGTGGGAAACAACAAGGAAAGATACGTGTCCTAATGATCAAGTTTTGTTATGGCATTATTACGCTGACGCTGACAACTGGAAGGCACTACCCTATGCATTCAACATCAGGCGCATTATCTATAGACCATTAAACTCGTTCCATTTTGCTTGCTGTCGGCCACCTAAGCCATGGTCAGCAAAGTGCAGACCAAGCAGGAAAGAAGCCAGAGGTTTTGATGGACCAATTTTAATTCCTGATGATATGGTATTAATTTTCTGGAAGAATTTCTATGAACTGCTAAGGAAGTATAACTTGGACAGTTGGTGGAGATCTACAAAGTTCTTTAAGTTAGACCAGGAGTTTGGCGTTGTTCCTTATGCTGACTGCTGGAAAGCCGAGCTACAGAAACAGGAGTGATGTGTAATTAATGGGATCTCCTAGATTCTCATTGCTTGTACAGAGGCCCTGCCAGGGGGGGTTCCCGTGTCGCTTGTCTAAATTTTAAAATGTGCTGTGTCGCTGTTTTATCGCTCTTTATGTCGCTGTCGGTAATTATATTGACGGAAAATTGCTTGTCCTTGTCCGAATTTAAGTTTTTCCAAAAGGGTTGTCGTTTGTCGCAATTTTATTAGTATGCTGTCGCTACTTTTTGGGCCATGTCGCTTGTCGGAATTTACCCTGGCAGGGCCTCTGTACAAAACAAAGGTTTTTATTTGGTCTTATTCACAACCCTGGTTGTAGTCAGTCATTCTTTCATGTGGCATACATGTACTTTGCAGTTAAAGCAGTGACCAAGTGCAAAATGTGATAACCTGGGTATCAAGCATTCCTGTAGGTAACAAGCGAATCACTGAATGATGAGTTTTCTACTTTTTGGTTGGGTGTTGAGTTTTCCTGGCTGCATGAAAATTGGGGTGAAGACATAAAAATGGGAGAAGCTCACCCTGTCCTTTTTCCCCCGGGGGGGGGGGACTCCCATATGAAAGTGACGGGGATGCTCGTCGTCTCGCTTAGGGGTATAAATTTCGGACGTTGGGTCTCGCTTAGGGTGTTCTGGGGAAAATGGCAATATTTTTAGCTGTCAGGGTCTCGTTTAGGGTCGCACATGAAGAAAACAACAAATATGAGTTCTTTTTTCCAAATTTTGGTATCTTTTAGGGGTTTAAAATAGCTTTAGCCACGCCCAGATTGGTCTCTTTTAGGGGTTCTTTTACAAATTTCTGACGAGCATCCCCGTCCCTTTAATATGGGAGTCCCCCCTTGGGCTTTTTCCCCATTCTTTTTTGCCCTTGCCTGAATAGCTTCATGTCCTGCTGGAATGCTTGCTATGCAAGCTAAAAATGTGAGTGAGTATAAAAGTAGGGCCCGAGTTAGAGAATAGAAAGAGGAACAGTGGTCTTAATTGTTTATACAGGATTTTATTGTAAAATTTACTTTAAAAGCACCAATTTATGCTAGGTGATGAATGTAAAATCTAAGGTGCCATTTGACAAAACAACATTTAAACGCAACATATCAGTTCAGTTTGCACCATCCAACATGCTGCAAAATATTGCAACAGGGTGGCCAAACACTTGCAACATGTTGTGCAAAACAATGGTTCCCTTTCTTGTCTTCAAAATGTTGCATGCCTTTGGCCAGCACCTTAACAACATCTCTCAGCATGACCCAACGATGTTGCGATATGTTGCGTGTTGCATCCGTTTGGCCCAGGCTTTACGTTGTCTACTAATTTAACAATTAGGTTGCAAACTCGAGAATAACAGATTTAAATTCCAGGTTCCCCAAATCATTTCAGAAATTAATTCATTTCATATAAAAATTGAAATTCCATAAAAAATGTGGGGGAATCAGTGGGGGGCGGGGGGTCATCAAATCATGTTTCACAGAATATAATGTTGTGATTATTTTATGTTCGGTGCAAGATACTGCATATTGTTGAAATAATTCTATCCATTTTCTTTCCTTATTTCATAATATAAAATATATATTTATCTTGTTCATTTCATCTGTTCAAAAATTGAAAAAGTATGAATGTGGCATGTATAAAGTATGTTTATTTAAATGAACTTTCAAGAAATTTGACATAGCTTTGTCAGTTTTACTGATTATTGTATATGTGATATGGATATGGTATATTAACATTTGAATTAAGTTTTTGGAAATTTAATATAACTTTGTCAGTTTATTAAAAACACCTTTTGAGTGTATTACAGTCCTGTTAAGAAAACTACTGTTCAGAGGTTACTGTATAAAAGAAAATTGTGAAAAAGTTTAAGCCCAAATATTGCATTGCATGATTATTATAAAGTTATATTAAAAATATGTACACCTAATTGCAATAAGGTTGTCATAGAAAATAAGGAAAATTGAGTCAAATAGGAATTAATTAAGCGCGTGCATAGAATTTATTTGTACAAATGGCCTCAAAATGCTTCAAAATACGAATAAATCAATTAATCTTGTTACAGCATAAAAATGTGGACTAAAAAAGTGCAGATAAAACTCGTGAAATTTCTGTAAATGCTACCAGTTATGAAGCTAAGCTAATTAATTGGGGGCGGGCCTATTTACCTTTTTTCTTTTTTAGCTTTTTGTATTGTTTTTTCTATGACAACGTTATTGCAATTAGGTGTATCTTGTCATATTTAATAAATTATTCTCAAGTGTTAATTAACCACTTGAATTATTTTAAAGTTATATAACTTTAAATTATGTATCTTTACATATTTATAAAATATTCTCAAGTAATAACCACTAATATTTCTGTGTTCATTTTTATTGTCTTGTTTTACTCAAACATAAATGCCCCTGCATAAGCGGTGGGGCAGACATAAAATTTGGGGGGCTAAGCCCTCCCCACATTTCAGTGCCAAAAGTATCACTTAAGCGCAGCATAAAAATGGTTTGCCAAGACAGAAATCGCCTAATCAGGA
Organism: Oculina patagonica; assembly: GCF_052425735.1. Taxonomy (NCBI): domain Eukaryota; kingdom Metazoa; phylum Cnidaria; class Anthozoa; order Scleractinia; family Oculinidae; genus Oculina; species Oculina patagonica. The sequence goes on from NC_135769.1 coordinate 17,432,545, forward strand.
TCCCAGTTCCCAAAAACTGTTCAAAAGAGGTCTGCAATCTGTTAAGATTGTATTTGACATTACGTGTGGCGTGGGGGACTTCAGAGCAGACATTTTCTGTCCTTCGGATACGCTTGGCCTGGATTATGATGCCCCCCTTCCCACCCCACGTCTCAAAAGACTCTGCTGCCTCTGCCCTGTAAACACTTGGGTATCAGGTTTGAATATAAAAGGCCATTTCTTGGTATACCACAAAAATCCTATGATGACCCCCCCCCCCCCCCACCACCTCCATGGAAAAATAATCAGAAGTGTACCAGCCCTTGTAATTAAGGTTGTAGTTCTACTGGTCCTCTAGTGTAGCAGTTGCTATAATTTGTTATTGGGGCTAGGGGCATTGTTCCTGTTGTTTGTTCTATTGTTCTTTTGGGTAGCGGGATTTCGCAGATTTTTGTCTAAACTGTTCTGAAATTAGTCAGGTAGGCTAACTTAACCCCTGAAAAATATGTTCTGTTATTTCCTAATGTTCATTTCAGTGAAAAGTGTTTTATATTATCATTATGTTTAGTGTTTTTTTAAATGATGTCTAGTTACAATGAAAGATTTCTATATGCATCTAAAATTGTTTCTAAAATGTAAGTTTTCTTCCAAGAGGTTCTTGAAGGGAGGGAGTGGGAGGAATAAATCCCATTTCCCAGCCTATTGTTTTCCCAAATTCCAGTCGCAGTTCCATAGCTTTTTGTTTGTGATTCCCAGTCCCAATGACCAAAATCCATGAAATTTTGCGCAAATCCCAGCAGTTTTCATTTCAGCACTTTAGTCCCCTCTATGGCCCTCTTCCAAAAAGAACCGACTCCTCCCCACTGCCCCCCCCTCCCCCAATTAAACACCCCCACCCTGAAAATAATTCCAGTAATTTAGCCAAAATAGCTGTAAATGCCTAGGAATCTTGCCAATTTACCGTTTTTACAATCGAACCTTCGAAAATTCTTCAAAGTTTTGAAATAACACCGGTATCGTTTCCTCCCTTGCTTTTCCCATTCTCTTGAAGTCGACAGAAGTCTGGGCTCCATTATGTTACGCGGGCTCGGCTACAAAATGGCGCGAAACGGTTCGCGAAGCGTTCCTTGTTCGAATTCGCCGTGAAAACGACATTTTCATCTGGTTCTTTCATTACTGGGCAAAGTTTTGACGACTTTTCTTAAACTTATTGCTTGTTTTTGTCTACTTGGCTTGTCAATGTCGCAAGAACTTAACTCTATGATAGGAAAACGCTTTTCATAAGACGCGGTTCAAGCGCTGGGATCCGATGACAACAACAATGGTTGGCGAAGAAACGGAGCTAAAAGAATCGGTAAGCAGTGTTAAATCTTGTCATTATAAGCTTAGAATCAAATAACCAGATGCCATAGTTTTACTGTTCAAAATAATAATGAGGACGATAAGGTCTGTTTATTCAAAATACTGCTCAACCAAAACCCCGAATGGTGATCGGAAAAATTTCTGGCTTTTCACAACAACTACCTGAAAATTGGTATTCCGACTGCCCCTTTGGCCCTTTCGAAATCATGCAAACTTTGAAGCTTAGATCCCAACTAAATTATTGTATTTTCTGCTGTTGTCAGTTAAAATTAGGATGAGTTTGACGATCAAACCCTGAAAAAAAGGAACAAAATGGATTACAACCTACCAATTGCAACTCATCACGAGTGTGTTTATTTTGAACTTGTCTGAGTAAATATCTGTTTCCTGAGATGTCTGGTGGGATTGGCAGCAGCAGAAAATGCAATTTTTTTAGTTTTTCAGGGTTTGCATAATTTTGAAAATTGAAGTACCGGTAATTTGTATAAAAATGAAAACTTTATCAACAACAGGCCTTTTTCAATATTCTCACTAAACTTAAGGTGGCTTGTACCAGTTTTCAGGTTTTTGACTGTGCGACCTTTGGAAGAAAATGGCCAAAAAATCAATTAAAGATCGTGACAAAATTTGCTTTTGTAACTCGAGCAGTAAGATCCGAAAACATTTTGACTGACGAACATTAAGTTTACTTAAAATGTTCTTGTTGAAACAACTTCAGTTGAACGCGGAATTTTTTCTTAAATTGAAGAAAAGCAACCTCGCACTAGGCCGCCATGTTTGTTTTCCTTTTCAAATCTCGCGCGTGACTCGTGGGTGTGAAGCGTGACACGCGCGCTAGTCACCAGACTTCAGGAGAGCACACTGTGTGTGACATTTCGTCATCATCTTTATTATTTTGTCCATGATCTCCGCATGGAAAATTGGGCGCACTCCCTATAATTCCCGGCTGATCTATCTTTTGCTGCCACTGCCTCTGCCCAGGTTTTTAGACCTCTTGCCTTGATTTCCCTTTCAACAGTCCTCATCCAAGTATTCCGCAATCGACCCCATTTCCTCTTCTGGTGCCCATGTGAGAGCTGTGCGTAGATGACAGTGATGGTTCACTCTAGTGTACGACATGTGGTGGTTGACATTTGCAGCCAGAATAATGCAACATGCCGAGCCTACATGGAACCAGACATAAATTCAATCAACATTTGAGTTTTGAATCAAGTTTTAGTTTAAATATTGAACTGTTGTTTACAAAAATAAATATCAAAATGAAGAAAGATATTTATATTGCCTTGAAGAATTCCTTACTTTATTTTTGCCAGGAATGCTTGTCTGGTTTTGTCTGTAAATATTATTGTACTCATGTTTATAAAAAAAATAATGTCATGTTGCTCTCAAGATTGTGTGTAAGAATTCCAGGGATCCATATTCCCAGTCGTCCGTCGCGAGACACAATCGAGGACGACCCGAACACCTCCCAGACAAGGACAATAAAAAACAAGCAGAGACCGACCACCCCACACCAAGCCGAGGCCGCCACGGACCCAGAACGCAGCCCGCCACCGGCGAGGGACGACAGGAGGAAGGGGCCGCGGGCCCAGAAACGGGAGGTGTTGGAGTGAAGAGGCCTGTTATGTGCCAGGTAAACAAAGCCGCTTGGGGGGTGATTGTGATGTAGAGCAGAGGTAGAAGAGAGTCTCAAAATTGAAAAGATGGTGGATGAAGTGTGAGTCAAATGTGAGAAGGGAGAGCAGGGAGTATGTACGAACGCCCAGCTGAGACGGAGAAAAAACGAATATGGATCCCTGGAATTCCATCATTTCTATATGAGTTTTGCTTTACACATGCTTTGTCTTTTCTCTGCAGACTGATGATGCAGATAGTGGCCATAAAGAAATTAAGAAGGCTGGGCTGATCAATGCATTTTTTCATCCAATTAAAGTAAAACAGCATACTAAAACAAGCTCGGGAAAGGAAACAATACCAGTCAATTCCATTAAAGAATCAAGTCAATTTATTGAAAACAACATTGGTGTCAACAAGACAGAAACTGGAGTAGTTCAGGATCAGAATGTGTCAGGTCAAAACAATAAAATAGAGGGTCATACTTCAAAAGAGAAAACATCTGACTTGGCAGGAAAATCTACATCAGATCATGCACTATCCCAAGAAGAATCGGTGAAACCAAAACAATCAAAACCTAAATGGTCTGTTACTTGTGCTGTGCGTAATCCTTCAAAGTATTTGAACAGTTCAGGTTCAGATTTTGAGGATGAAGGTAAAGCTGTATTTAAAACAAAAACTAAACAAGTGCAGAAGTGTGGTAAAAAGAAGGCAAAAAGTGAATCAAGAAGTCATGGTCAGACTGGTACTCAAGAATCTGAAAGAGATGTTTCAGAATCAGCAGGTGACAGGGACAGAGAAAGTAAAGCTACACATACAGAGAAATCTAACACATCACAACTTACTGATAAACACAATGAACATCTCACAGAGAAAATTAAGTTGGATGATGAAACTAGAGCTTTAGGAAAAAGTGAAAATAGTAAACCAACAAGAACTAGTGCCTTTGACGTTTTGATGAAAAGCCAAAGAACTCAAAAACTTGAAGAGCAGAAGACGGACACTTCTTTGATAGAAACTACAAGTACATGTGTAATGTCTTCTGAGGACATCTCAGAAAACTCAGTTTCTTGTGAGATTGTTGATGTCAAGGAAACACTTCAGTCCAAGTCAAATGTTATTAGTCAATCAACGTTATCAACATCAATGGCAGATTCTTCATCTGATAGGAATAAGACCAGCAGTAGTTCTGAGACAAATGCATTTGACTTCTTGATGAAGAAAGGAAGGCTAGGAAAGAGTCCTAGCAACATGGATTCACAGCCGGAATCTGAAATTGATTCTGAAGCGTTGGAAAATCCTGAGGGCTCTTTGAAGAAAAAAACCAAGAAAAAGTCTTTTGAATTTAAATTGAGTATCTGCGCAAGCAAGAAGAAGAATGTGGAGTTTTCATTAGAATCTGATTATGCCAGCAGTGATGTAGTAAATAGTGAAGAGCAATCAAAGAGTAAGAGTAAAAAGAAAACAACAAAAAATAAAAGAGCCAGGAGTGCGTTGGTTGAAGATGCAAGTGATGAATCTTTTGTCAGTGAAAAATGTGACGAAGTAGCAGAAGTTTCTAAATCCAAAAGAGGAAGAAAAAAGTCCAAAGTTACAAGTAAAGAAGACCAAGCAGACATTTCCCTGCTTGAGGTGATTCCAACTGGAGAAGGGAATAAAAGTGACAAGAAAGAAAGCAAATCTGGAAGAAAGAGGGTTTCTGGAACAAAGAAAGTTACTGCAGTTGCTAACGAGGATGGTGACATTGAAGTGATTGAACCTCAGTGTGTTGAGACAGCTCAAAATAAAGGAAGAAAGGCAAAACAGCAAAGGGACGATAATGAAAACACTGAAGAAGTCAAGGATAAAAAGGTCAGGAAACCAAGAAAGAGAATGAAAAGTGACACAGCTTCCTTAGCACCACAGTCCCTTTCAACAGAGTTTCAGGAAACCTCAGTCTGGTATGTACAAAAATCAATTCTTATCAGAAGAAATTTTTAATGGCCTAATGGTTTAGTTGTGTTGGTCTGCGAGTTGAGAGGTCCAGGTTTAAGCCGACTGGGATCAGTGTGTTGTGTTGTTGGGCAAGACACTTTACTTTTGCAGTGTAGCACTTCACTCAGGGTATAAAATGGGTACCAGGCAGTTAAAGTCTTCACCCCCAGTGGTCCACAACCACTGAAGCTTATCCCAGTTGCTTTAGCATGGTGAAACTGGTGTTCTGGTGCTGTACTGGTAGGAACACTGTTGCTAATCCCATTCCAGGTTACTCCCCCACCCTACCCCAAGCATTGTTTCAGGTTTGTCTGATGGTTTGCTCATGCTCATTTGTACTTTTGCATACTTAGAGAGATGCACTGTGAAAGTGAAGTGTCTTAGCACAATAACACACTCATTATGAGTCCAACATATTAACTGTTTGGCCACTTTGTGTTGTTGAGGCATACCTTGCAAAAATTAATGCCAGCAGAAGAAAAAGACACTATTTGTGGTCACAGAAAATCAATGTTTGCTGAAAGCTATACTCTGTACTGGAGGGAGATGGGCTTTGTTTCTTCTTAACGTTTCAGAGACAAGTTAAGTCATCATTTTATTTTAATAATATTACAGTAACTTCAGCAGTAGGGAAGATATCAGCAAGACCAAGACGAAAAGAGATGAAAAGAAACAGAAAGGTCTACCAAGTGAGACACTGTCAAGCACTAATGATGAGAAAACAGCTTGCAGTAAAAAGACCAAAGTAGACAATGGAAAAGAGATGGAAACAAGGGATTTGCATGACAAGGAGACCAGCAGTTGTAATGGTAGGTAGCAGATTATAATTGAAGTTCATTATCTCTGGAGTGATTCACAGCCACTGACATCTCTTCTTCACACGCTCAATAGACCTTTTTCAGCCATTTTTTTAAATTTTTTTTTTTATGAAAGCTTGCACACCAGAACAGGGATGGAAACTTTGTTTTGTTAATTGGTACTTGACTTTTGGACCTGAAAAACTGCATCAAAAAATACAGTTACTATTTGGTTACACCCATCCTTGCAGAACACAGAAGACCTAGATCTTTCACCCAGACTTTATTTCATACCACTTAAAAGTACTTTAGTGTCCACAACGGTGGCCTAATGCTTAATTTTGCTCAAACCGTGGCCAGGGTCATTGTGCTATCAGTTTTCTTGGGTAAGATATTTTCCTCTCACAGTGCCTCTCTCCACCCCGGTGGATAAATGGGAAACAGCAAACTAAATGCTGGAGAGGGGCGTGTTTAAAACACGAAATGGCCAAACAGCGAAATGACCAAAATAATAATGATACTGAAGATAAAAGCCAAAGTTATACGATATTACCGTTGTACTGGAATTTTCATATGTTGCCAAATTTATCCTTGTAGATAAGTCCCGAAAAATAAAAGAAACTGCAATCACAAATTCTCTGTCACGTAGCTGACCCGTCACGAGCCTATGGGTAATTTGGATTCCAGTCTCTCGCTGTTAACAGGGCGCTGTTTGATACGCCTAGGACATGCTTGATCAAGATGTCGGCGTTTCGTTTAGACATTGGAAGAAAATGATTTGTTTATCCCGTATTTGCCACCGAGCCCAGGGGGTATGAGTAATCTTTGAGCTCCAGCATTCATGACGAAATGGATCAACAAAACGAAGCTTCACTATTGCGATAAAGCCCATACAAGATATCATGTGCTCCCTGAAACTTTACACCCAGACGGGCCACCTAGCTTGATTCACAGGAAAATTTTCCACCCGGCCTAAAATTGAAGATAAAAAACGTAACCTTAAGTTGAAATCTGGATACTGGGAATTCTATTCGATAAACAACAATTTAAGTCGCTAAAACTTTTAATACAGTGATCAGATTACTCTTGCACCCAATATGTTAATCCTGTGATGCATTGTTTTGTGGTAAGCAGTTTCCAACTACCAAAATTATAGGAACACAACGGACCTCAGGCGTCGTACGAGTACGTGGGATACTAAACGAAATTCCCGCGTTCGTGGAAAGAATGGTGCACTCGAGTCGACTCGGGTTACTCGGAACAGAAATAAATAGCTTCTCAAAGCCTGACGCAAAGTAAATAAGTTCATTTCTTACTCTGGAAATGAGACAGAAAACGTGGGGAACAAGTTCCACAGATCAGGTTTTGACATTTGAAAATCACAGTCAGAATACCCCCTGGCCTTCACAAAATCCTAGGGAGAACACTGGATATCAGTGGCAAACGTTCTTTGCACAGAAACAGAGTAACGTTCGATGTCCTTATCAGTCCTTCGATACAATGTAAGCTCTGTAGTGCAGTGCAGATACTGATAGGCAACTTGGCAAGTACCTTATTACCGATACATGAAATTTTCGCGACACGTTAATTTCACGAATTTCGCGATTCCAAAAAAATTGCGAAATTAAAGTGACTCGCGGTCAATAATTAAGAAAAAATAAGTATAGTGCAACTGAAGGAAGGAATTATCAATCTAAATGGATGTTGTCGTCAATTTACTCAAGAAAAATAACTCATGCACATACACTAAAGCATAACCTACTTGTAGACATTAACTTCTCTGTAATAGCTATTGCTGAGATTTAGTCCCACCCTTGCTTTTTTGTTAATTTTGACATTATTTTTTCATCAATGAAGTCATTTTTATTTAATTCAAGGGCATGTAAAATAACATTGCCAAGGAAATGTAAATTATGTCATACTCAAAAACGCGAAATTAAAGTTATTCAAAATACAAAATTTTCAGTGACATAATCGCGAAATTTAAGTGACATTGCGAAATATGTGCACCTCAAAATTGCGAAATTAACGTGTCGCGAAAATTTCATGTAATAAGGTACTTAATGAAAAAAATATCCTGGTGTGCTGCAACCTTTCAGCAATACGTTCAATTTGGCATTGTGATAAGTGACAAGTATTCATTATATTCCTGGGCCAGAACATTGAAATGTTCCCTTGAAATAATTCAGTCTAGTCATGTAAACAGAACTACCTTGAAGTTCAAAAGGAAACCAAACTATATTATTTACGTGTATTTATCTTAACATTTTGCCATTTCGTCATTTTGCCATTTCGCCATTTCCTGTTTTAAACACGCCCGCTGGAGAGTACAGGTAAACAGGTGATCAACTAACGTCCTAAGGGAAGGGTGAATGTTGCTAAGGGTTGGCTACCGGCTAATTTCACCGGCTGAAAGAGAACTTAAATCTGGCTGAAATTTCCCATGAAAAACAAAGACTAAGGCAAACTTTTAGAGCTGCCGAGGCCAGAAAAGCCAGCTGGGCTTGTTGATGAGCCAGCGTAGAGTTTTCTAAGCTTCATCCCTGAGAACTAGAAATACAATGTACTCCTACACTGTAGTCACTTCATGCAACAAAAATCAGAGAAAATTGCCAGCCAGATAGGCCACTAGGCTTGGACGTTCCCTGATGAGATTGATATTTCAAGTTTAGGTCAAGACATTACTGTCTTTTTTCTTCAGAGCCTAAAGCATTAGCCTCCATATTTCTCAAGAGAAAACCTATACCTTCCAAACCTGAAACTACAGAAGAACCTCCAACAACTGCTGTGCATTCAGTTCCTTCTGCTGCTACAATATCTTCAGTGGTAACCTTAGATACAACAAATGAATGTAGTATCAGTGATGCAGATTCTTCTCGGCATAAGGAGAAATCAGCTGCAGACCAGGAAGCTGCAAATAAGGCCTTTAAGGCATTGTTTACTGGTGCATCCTCTCAGATGTCGCTTCCTTCTTCTACTGCTGCCGAAGCTCTTCCAGCCCCATGGCCACTGGTTAGTCATGTGTTTCAAAAAGATGAGGATGTTTCTGTTGGTGTTAATTTCTGGTGTCTGCCTTGGCCTGCTAGTAAAGGTCACAAATCAGATGATTTCTCAGAGGTTTTGCCCGTGGATGGTAAGTACCACTACATCCTACATAAAAGCCCCTTTTTTCTCACGTAAGCTATTTTGCCCATGTTATTAATATGGCATTATGTTGCATCCTTTAAAAAATCAGTTTTCTTACCACAAGTTCTTGTATGCCTGCATCAAGTCTATGGTAAAAAAAAAAACTATTTTACTCACGTTTTGTAGAAAATCCCTGCCCAGTAATTTTTAATGATGGAATCTTGCGTTTATTGCTAGTTGTTAGATGTATCTAGTGCCTGAAGCATGGCTTGAACATTTTTCCTACAGTACTTCTTATTTATTTTTAGCAGGTTTGCTTGCAAATGTGTTTGCCAACACTTCACCATCATCGGAAGATAGAGTGATGTTTAGTGGAAGAAGACATTTTGAGAAGTTTGTGTGTGATCCCCAAAAAGTGGTGAGAAATAATAAATAAACAAATTGTTAAATAAATAGTAATAATACAATAATAAAAGAAAAGTGAACTTCCTTGGTGCATGTTTCCCCAGAAAAATGGAGAAATTTATAAGCATTTTAAATGCATTTGTAACTTTCTTTCTAAAGAGTAGACATCCATAGGAAGACGGAAAATTTTTTGATATCAAAAACTCCACAAATCGTTGTTTTCAAACATCCTCGTAAACTTATGCCATTTTTTCTGAAAGCAAAGGCAGGACCTAATTCCTTGTCAGTTTAAAAAGGAACCAGGAGCAATGGAAAATATCATGGCCGATAACTCAGAAACAGAAATTAGCTAAGACATTGTTGTTATAAGGGAAGCCATGAGCCATGTGGCCCATACTGCTGGAGCTCATCCCGGTTTTGGTTGCATTAAGCGGCTAGGGATATTTCTACTCCCTCCTGAATGGGATGCTAGTCCACTGCAGGGTACCCCACCCCCAGCATTATGTAGTTGGTGCCCATTTTTACACCTGGGTGGAGAAAGGCACTATGAGAGTAAAGTATATATATATATATATATATATAATAATGACCGGCAGAATCCACAGAGTGGCTCTCGCCTGCCCGATCCTACTAAACAGAGAAGTTAAAAATATCTAAGAAAAATGAAAAGAAATGTATAAGAACATTATGTGAAATAGTAATAAAACAAAACAAAAAAAACTTAAGACAGCAAAAGTTAAAAATAAATGTCTAAAACTCTCTTAAAATAATGTTTTTGGTGTTTTACAAAACTTATTATAAAGTGTGTTGCCCAAGAATACAACACAATGAACCCGGACCGCTCAATCTGGAGTCCGGCACACTAACCATTAGGTCACCACACCTCCCACGTTGTTGTTATAATTTGCTAATTTTAATTTTATTTTTCCTTAATCAACCAGGAAAAGGAAACAGCACAACAGAATTTCCCTGAGGCAGTTACCAAGAAACTCCTTTTGGAGCTGACATTGTTCTACCCTGGAGTGCCACTGAGGAAACTTTACAAAAGATATGCAGCAAAGCTGGAAAAGCACAAAACAAGTAGTGTTGCGGTGGAAAATAAACAGTCCATGCCAGTGGATGACACAGTCAGTCTGAAACCATTTGAAAATAATGAAGAAAAGCATGATGTTGTAGGCAAAAAGAAAGGAAGAGGAAAGCGGAGATTGTCTAGTGATGGAGGTGTTAGCCAGGAGAAAAAGGTTGCAAGAAAATGTGAGGATTTATTACCATCATTGACATCAAAAGGTCAAGATCTGTCAGTAGATCAGTCTGCATACAAATCACGCAAGAAGAGAGGAAGAGAAGGGGATGGTGACCAAAGTCAGGAAAAGACCACAAAGGGAAGAAGATTGTCCACAAGACTCCAGAAAAAGAAGACTACTTTGGAATCTGAAAGTATTGAGGATGATCTGGAGCCGCCAGAGGTTATGTCAAACAGAAAGAAGAAAAGAAGAACAAGTGATCACCAGAAAGATGCCAAAGAAACACCCAAGCCATGTGTAGAACTAGACAAGCCTAGTGATGCAGCTGTAACCTCTAACACTGAGAACAGTAGTGTAGAAGGTTTTGTCAATGATACACTGTGGACTGATTTGTACCGTCCACTCCGCTCCACTGAGGTCATGGCTAATGCTTCTGCTGTGAGCAAACTGCGATCCTGGCTGGAAGAATGGAAGATCAAGAGAGAGAAAACATTAAGGAAGGAACTGCAACAGCAGAAAAGGTAAGTATCATATTGTTATACCAGAAGGTGTTTGTTATTTCTTGAAGTTGAAGTCAAACAAGGGAAAAAACTTCAGAGCAATGTTTGCTTTCTCAAGTAAAATGAAAGCTACATGCAGAAATTTAGTTTCTTTGAAGCACTCACAAGGAGACATACTTACCACAAAAAGCATGAACCCTGTACATTTTTTATATTTATTGTTATTCCAGCAGATTTCATTGGGCCAAACTAGGAATTGTAAACTGTGTGCTTAATATTGGGACAGTTTGGCACTGAGTATAATAAGCTACACTCTTATTAAACATTTTCAAAAACAAGCTTGCAAATTTGCAGTACATGTATGAACCCTGTATGTGCTTGACTTACTAATCTTCATGTTTTTGTTTTTTTCCAGGGGCATTACAGTGCAACGCGCCTTACCGTGGCCACCCAACAAACTTTTTTACAAGTGCCATCTTGTAATATTTTACGTTTTCACTGCATTTTGTTGATAAATATGATATAACAAGTATCTATTTGATCGTATGTAACTATGCAAGGAGGCGTGTTCGTCCAACACTGAATAATAATACGAGAGCACACTTGTAAAAAAGTTTGTTGGGTGGCCACGGTAAGGTGCGTCGCACTGTAATGACTTGAGCTTTACAATTGAAAGAGTCAAAACAGTATCACATTAAGTAATACAAAACCAGTTACACCCATTCCTATATTTTAAATTTTTTAACTGTTCTTTATTATTAATTTTTTCTCAAGGCTTTTAGCAATACAGAAAGGCAAGTCAACAGCATCGAGCAGCCAAGGCTCTGGTCACACGCTAGAGTGGTGGGATGACGATAGTGACTCTGACTTCCAGATGAGTGACAATGCTTCTGATGACAGTGATACTGAGGGGGGTGGACTGAGTACTGCCATGTTCATTTCTGGTCCAACAGGAGTGGGCAAGACAGCTATGGTGTATGCATGTGCTGAGGAACTTGGCTACAAGGTGCGGCACCCTAACCCTAGTTAAATCATTCCTGGATTTGAAATACTTTAAACATTACATATTAGCCCATTCCTCTTGTTCATTTTTGTAACACCCTGTTTTCTTTCTAAGATTGAGATTCAAAGATGAAAGCAGAACATTTTGACCCCAAATTTGATCATCATCATCACCATCTTCATCGCCTTCACTATCAGTTATTCATCATCAATTCAGTCCTCAAACATGCCATGGAATGCATAAGGCCTAAATTTTGTCTATGGCATGCCTTCCACCCAGGAAGAATTCCAAATCAAACTCTGTGTCAAAATTGAAAATGTGAATTGGATTGAGTAAATCTTCACAAACAAGACCAAATGATGTGAAAAAGAGTTCTCACGTAGTGTATCTTTCGTGTAATGCGTTAGGGATATTTCAAATACAATGAAGCTAGAAAGTTTTAATTAATTCTCAGATAAGCATAGTAAAATTTCCTTTTACTTAAGGCCTTTGTTATGCGAGTTTGACTGTATATGTTTTTGATTTGTGATTCCTTAGGTGTTTGAAGTAAACAGTTCCTCCAAGCGTTCTGGCAAACACATCCTATCACAGCTTGAAGAGGCCACCCAATCTCACCTGGTGATCAACAACAAGGGTCCTACCCCTCAGTCGTCATTTACAGGCCTCTTTAATAAACCTGCGAACAATTCATCCCCAGCGTCTGGACCCCTGGGTGCTTTTCTGAAGTCAAATACCAATCCATCTGAAACCAAGGGAAAGAAAAGTGAGAAAGGAAAGAAACAGAGAAATGTGAAAGAGAAGAAGAAAGATGAATCCAAGGGGAAAGGAAAATCTATTCTGAAGCAGCCACGCCAAGCAGTTAGTGATGGCACTGAGTCATGTTCAAGCTTGTCCTCCAAGGCGGCATCACTGATTTTGTTTGAGGAGGTTTGTACTGTTGTTTTTAATGAATTATCTATTAGCCATTTTAAGTGATACATTGTACTAAAGGAAAAGTTGTCCTTGACTGTGTTAAAGGAGAATCATCAACTAAAATATATACAGCTCTCTGTACAACCCTCCAAGTTTATTTTTTCCTTAGTGGCAATTTGGCCACCAACTTTTCAAGTTTGGTCGCCAGTGAAAAATATTAGTTGCTTAATTAAGGTCACGGTTTAAATCCTTCTTCTCGATTTTAGTCGCCAGGCTGGTGACTCCAATTCCAATTTAATTGCCATGGTGACTAAAATGGTCTTAACTTGGATGGTTGCTGTAAAGCAGAGCTGTTTTCAGGTTGTTGTATTGCTCTTTGATGGATGTTGCAAAAGGGCGGTCACCTACTTTAAATCTTATTGAGAGTTCTGCTGTAAGTGCCTTTGTGTTTGACTCCAGTCCTGGGATCCTAAAACAGTAGCACAGTAGTTGATATGTCTCCTACTAAACTAAAGCTATTCTTACAACAACTTTATCAAAGAAATGTATATCAATATAATCCTGTCTTGACTAAATCTGTTTAGGTTGATGTTATTTTTGAGGAAGACAAGAGTTTCTGGATGGCAGTGAACTCCTTCATGCAGAATGCCAAGTGTCCAATAGTTTTGATAAGCACAGGTGAGAGAAAAAAAACTACCCTCAAACTGTCGACCAACCCTCAGATGGGTTGAAAACTGTTTTCAAATTTCTTTAGAAATTGTCCCTTTTAAAGACAACAATTGCACAATTCTGTCAGCATCATATGTCCACTGGCTTTGTTGATTTCCTCAGTAACACAGACTACTTAATCAGAAGTCCATTATGCTAAAGATTAGGTCCTCCCCAATCTCTCTACTTTGGCCACCTTTCCAAACATTGTACATAAACCGGCCTTCAAAGCATTCAAATACTTTGATCTTTGCCCCAAAGCACAATCTCCTGCCAGTTATTAATATGTTTATGCAGGTTCACAGCTTTGGAAAATCGACTTGCAGATCTGTTTTCATTCGGGAACGTTACTGTTTACATTTCCTTTCCAGTGATAGTGGATCTGCAGATATTTTTCACTGAATTATTTAAACATTGGTTTATTTTATAAATAATGAATCAAATTGAGAAAGGTTTATTCTATTGTGTGAGCTTGTACCAAAAATACTTTTTTTAAAAGTTACTCTGTGTTACAACACATTGCAGAAGGTCATTTTAGCCATAAATATTAATGTTTACAATCTTGTTGGCAATTCAGTATCAGGCACGGGGGGGGGCTTGGGGGGGCTTTAGCCCCCCCCCCCCAGAATTTCCGAAAAAATAAAGACTTACTAAGAGAAAAGTATTTTAAGCCCCCCCACTTCAAGTCACTAGTCAGCCCCCCCACTTGAAAAATTGCTCCGCCGTCCCTGAGTATACTTGCACATGATGTGGTCCTTAAAAGTGCTACAATGTTAGTGATCCACAGGGCACAGACGGCACTGGTTTTGAGTCCCTAATCTATACAGTTGGTCTGTTGATAGTTTGTAAACTGATTGCATATTTGATAGTACTAGGGGAAATGTAGAATTTTTGCCTCTCTCATCCTGGGTGAAGAGTAGTTGAAACAGGTTGACCATGGACTAGCAAGGCAATAGTCAGTCCATTCAGTCCATTGATGTTCCATATATTGCATGTCAAATCATTTTAGGGTAACTTGTATTGTTTATGTTTATTCTATAATTGTTTTTGTAGAATCCCAAGTAAGCTGTGAGGGGAGATGTGATCAAATTAACCTGAAGCCCCCTTCAGTAAATCTCCTGGCTGCTCATCTTCAGCTTGTAGCTCTGACGAACAATTTGTTTGTCAATCCTGAAGATCTCAAGTCTTTGGTGGCGCAAAACAACTGCGACATTCGCAAGTCTCTTCTCAACTTACAGTTTTGGTCTGAGTCAGGTGGAGGGATAAAGACACTATACGAGAGGCCAGCAAGTTTGAAAGACAAAGATGTTGTGGACAAGCATCCAAAGCTGCAACATTTATCAGTTAGCTGTGATAGCAACTCAGAGCATGTAAAGTCAAACAACATTCCCTCCCAAGATGTTCTGCAAATCGAACCCCCTGTCGCCAGTGGTATTCTAAATGATGACGGAGAAGAAAGCATGTTTCTCTCTCTGAGTGATTGGCAGGTGATCAAGAACAAAGGAGCCAGACGCAGTTCACGCACTACATCAAGAGGAAGCTTCAGACAAGTGGAAGGTGACAATAATTCTGATTCTGATTTTTGTGAACCTAAAAAGAAGACACTTGTATGCAATGATGGCTCAACGGACTCCATCTTTGAAATCACCGACACCAATGACAGTCAGCCAGTTAGTGGCGCTGATAAGAAAGCGGATGATTCTCTTCAGCTGCCTCTGATGGATTCACTGCTGTTTGAGAGCTCCCATGGACTGCTGAACTGTGTAGCTGATCACACTATTGGATCACTGTCAGTCCTTCAAAAGGAAAAGAAACCTGGGGATATAGTTGAGGTAGATTATCACAAAGCTTGATATCCTTAGTTTAGTGGTTAGAGAGTCTGACCAGTCTGGAGATTTTTTTAAGTGTCTAAAAGGTTATGTGTTTGACTCCCATCAAGTTCTCCCATGCTTGTAACAAACTGATTACATTTACTCACCAAAATAAAAATGTGTTTGTGCATTGAGCTAAGTGTTTGTGTTTTGAACATCTGCAGTCCCCCCCCCCCCACCCCCTTTTTGAAGACTGTTCTTTCTTAGCCCTGGAGAAATCCATTAAAAATGTCTCCATCCCTAAAGAGTCCCATTAGAAATGCGTTTGTACCCCTAGAGACCCCTAAAGAATTCCATTACTTTTCACCCATTCTCATAAAGAGTTCCTGTATTTCCAATCTTCCCCTTTAAAATTTCAACCCCTAAAGAATTCCCCTGTTACTCAACAAAAGGGGGGATGGTGGTGCGTATATTCATTGCAATAGCCCTTAAGACTTCATAAACAATCTGCATAATTTGTGCCTTTTTTTATTTCTATAGAACTCTGACCTGTCTGACAAGCTACACCTGCTGCACTTCAGCCAAGGGTTGGATCTTAATTTGATCCACACAAATTTAAGCAAGCTTATTCCATTGTTTGCTGACACTTCAACCTCATTACTACAAACCAAGCTTGATCCACTTCTCGTCGAGGGAAGTAATACAGCACCGCCCATTACAGAGCCTTTAAAATTCAAGGACAATAATATATTCTCTGATAAAAGTCTCTTTGATGACGGCACAGAGGAGTCTGTTAACAAGGTTGACAGTGATATCGTCATGGAAACTGATCAGACTGTAGAAAAAGGATTAGAAGACACAAAGGCAAGAGCTATGCATAGTTCCCAGGACTCGACAGACACAGGCTTCAGTGAGTCACAGCCTAAAGAAGAGATCGGTGAAGGGGGAAAAGATCAAGGTGAAGGTCATAAAGAGGGCACTAAAGACAGTGTTGAGAAAGAAAGAAAAGTTGTACGCAAGAAGCCATCAAATGGTATGTAAAAGTGTATTAATTTTCAGTAGGGCAGATTTAAAATCCTGGAGAGCTTTGTACTTAAGTTCGCTAAGAAGTATGGCCATCAAAATGCAGCATAAGGCATTAGCTTCTGTTTTGTGTATGCATACATACAGCACCTAGTTCAGTTTTATCTGCCCACCACATTTGCTTTTATATGTTATTTTTTTGTAAAGATGTGTTCTTATTAAGAAGTAACATTTAACAGTCTCCTATACACCACTTTCATAATGGCGGCCAATTTATTTATTCTTTTATATGTATGTTAATTAGCCCTACTGGCCTCGTCAGCATGTGAAAAATTCAAAAGAATTTTTACTCTAAAACGAGGCCAGTAGGGCTAATTAACATACATATAAAAGAATAAATAAATTGGCCGCCATTATGAAAGTGGTGTATGCACTAGCTGTTTTATGATTCAAAATAAGCCCTCCCTCTCTAACAGCTCCCACCTCCGCCTCCAAAAATACACTCTCCACCCCTTCAAAAGATTTTGAAAAGATATAGATCCTTGATAAATGGGAGGAAGGGGCTTAATAAAGCTTTAACAGTATTCTAATTAGTTTTATTTCCTATTACAGAAGAAAGATGCTGCTCCAAAGCTCTGGAAATATTTGCACAGTTTGCAGAAAACATGTCATTTTCAGACGCCTTTTGTCCCAGTCTTTCTGTGTCTAACACCCAGTCCTCTTCGGCTGAGTTTGGCTGGTGGGGAGCATCTCTGAAGCCTGGGCTTACAGACGATTACGTGACTGTACAGGAGTGCAGT
Source organism: Oculina patagonica (assembly GCF_052425735.1). Taxonomy (NCBI): domain Eukaryota; kingdom Metazoa; phylum Cnidaria; class Anthozoa; order Scleractinia; family Oculinidae; genus Oculina; species Oculina patagonica. Next base: position 17,449,803 of record NC_135769.1, read on the forward strand.
GATTGGCTGGCTCGTGAAACACGTGCGTCCCTCCGAGGAGCACTGGAGGTGGCTAACTTGGAAAGTTGCCGCGTCAGAATAAATTCTTTGGCAGAAGATTTGCAAAAAATTGAACATTCAACTCAGAATGAAAACAGCTGCAGCACCATGGAAAGTGATCTGTTTAATTTCAAGTTGTTATCAGAAGATCTTCCTCCTCGTGATTCTAGTAATGTTGTGCGTTTGGATGAACACACACAGATGCAAAAAAGGTAAGAAACCTTTATCGCCACTGTTTACTTTATATTTTTAATCAAGCTACGATAGCCAAAGAACAAGAGTTTGTATAAAATGGCCTTGCTTGCTACTGGTTTCCCTATAGAATTTCAAAGAAGAAAAGTCGCTGATATTTTTTTGCGTTGACTTTGTTTTAATATTCAGTTCCACGGCAAGCCGCAAAAAACTTTACAGTTCTCTGGGTTCGTGTATCCCTGCTCTTTACCACTCTGATCATCGCTGTGTGGCATGTGACTACATACCAACATTACGCTTACTGTGTCACTCAGAAAGGCTTCGAGAGGCCGCTAACATCAAGAGAAGGTAAGTGAATAAGAATTGACTTCTATCATTTAATCCGTCTCGTCCTGCATCTAACACCCGGAGGGGAATATTGCCTTGACAAATATTGTGTGGGAGTATGCGGCACACTTCCTATCCTATCGTATTTCATGCCAAAATATGCCATTTCCCCTACCCTATATTTCAGACCAGACTTCCCTACCCAGGAACTGACTTTGGATTTTTGTAGATCATTTTAAATGGGACACAAACTTACGGGACGTTTTTAAGTTGCCCCTTTCAAAGTGGGATGAATAAAACATCTTGAAAATAGTTTCTTCCGAAATTGTACCTAATTGCTGTCCAAGAGCAATTGAATGTGGGGATAGTGAAAATGGCTAACGAATGTGGGGCCCAAACAATAATAAATGGATTGGCAACATGTACAAACGTAAAAATGCAAGCCTTGATTTACTGCAACCTTGTGCAATTTATTGAAAAGTTGTACTGAAATCGTCATTTCATAATGTGAGGGACCATTTTTCCAAGAATATTATGTTGCAGTCGCAAACACGTCACTTGAAAAATTGCCCTTAAATTTAATATTTTTGTGGCTTTTATCTGCAGATTCCTTCATTATCTGAACTTCAATTCGTTCCCCGTGAGCCGTTCAACAATGGAGGCGTTAGCTGACAGTTACCTGGCGCTATAACGATACTACATTGACTGTAGATTGGAATGGCAATATCGGAACCTTGGCACAATAATTATTTTCATGGTTTCTCGAGGTTTTAAATAATTGCTCTGCCGGACAGAAAAACCATTGGCACTGAAATTAGTATAAATCTCCAACTATAAGTTACATAAGAATTTACTTCTTTACTTAAATTAACTCGGAAACTATAAGAATTTGAAGAGCTTACCCTTTCTCGAAGTGTTGTTTTCTGTTTAAGGCGAACAGTCAGGTAGTTGAAAAACTAGTAAAAGCGTGCACAGCATTTCTCAGATAAAGTTACGATTTTTTCACAAATTTTTCATTCAAATCATAGCATTTTAATTGTATAATGTGTCCTAATTTATAACGCAAATTGTCCACTGGAGAAATTACTGGAAGTGCAAAATGAGTTCAAACTAATAACAAAATGTTAGCACGAGGATATTAGTAGGATTTGGGAAAAGAAACTTGTGATACACTGACAGGCAAACTGGTGAAAAGCTCGTTTAACTGAGCGTTTTGCCGTTTTAACTTGCCGCGTTGTTGATGATAATACTCCAACGAGCGAGAGAAAACATATATGTCTGATGAACATCTACCGTTTTCATTTGAATGAGCGCACGGTTTTTGACAGGCGGTTCACAGTCGCTAAGCAACGTGACGTATGATAGACGTGAGAGCTGACGTGATAACTTTCAAGGATCTTGTTCTTTTCTCTAATTGGACAATACGTATCGGAAAGTCCTGGAGTAATTTCGTTCCCAGATCTCTTGTTGAAAACGGGTTTTGCTCATCAGACTGGTGTTACGTTGGAGTTTGAACTTTTCAAATTTGTGTAAAATAAATCGATGTTAAGACGTTTTACTGTAAATATTTTTGAAAAAGTGTGAAATGCATGTACAAAACCACCTTTGTAAAGTATTTATGATTTTAAAGAACCTTGATCAGAGTTGTTCCTCTTTCGAGGAGATTATTCCTAGAATGTCCATGACATTGATTCAATCTTGTAATTTTGATTTCCTTCTGGGAAAAAAAGGACTTGAAACAAACGTGTTCGTTGAACAGAACGTTCTGAGTAAATCAGGGTTGATTTCCATATGACTGCTGGATTGCTTCAGTGATTTTGAGCATTTAACTAGATTCATTAACTTGACTGACATATGGTTTTTTGTGATCCAAATCTCTCTTTATAGGGTCATTTGCTTGGCTGATATGTGCGCACGTAATCTCTCTTAGGATCATTCCTACATGTCACCGTATCTCGGCAGTGCACCCAATAATATTCAATCTGGGTTCAGTTATCGAATTTCCTCTTCAGCCTTCATATGGAAACCAGTGCTAGTGATATTGATAATAGTTAGTCTTTGAAGAAACATAAGTTTTCTGTGTGTATTTTAGAATAGTTATCCAATAAAGTGAGTCCACTAACAATGAAGGCTTTTTTATTTATGTTTGTACGGTCGAACCCTGCTTTACACGCAGCCAGCTTACTCCAATAAATGGAATTTGAGTGTGAAATAAAACTGGAAAAAACTGGTTTGGAAAAAAGTCTTGAGTTTGTACTTAAGCAAGCGGACAAGTGTCTTGAGAATCTAACTAGGAGACTTAGTCTTGATAACTCACTACATATCTCAGAATAATATTTAACATATATGACAAATGGGCCTAAGGAGAATCTGCAAGTGCTCCACAGTACAGGGTTCAAACTTTTCTTCTTCTTTTTTTTTTTACTTTGTGTATCCTGGAATTGAAAAAAAAAGGTTAAGTTATTTTTAAAAAGGGGCAAAATTTTTTTTTTTGTTTTTTTGGGTTTGGATGGGTTGATATTAAAAAATTATATTGATCATAATTAAAAATTAAAAAAAAACGGTGAGCCAGGACGTCACAAACAGTCGATGTATACCGGAATGTACCCGCGGTGTAGACTGATAGACTAGAGAGCGCTTACCCGCAAATAATCCCGTATAAATCTCGTAAGACCGCTTGCCGCGAGAAAACCGCAAGTGTAATTCAGTGATGTCACCCGTCTGTCGGGCTCCAGGCTCTTCTCTAAATGGGCGCGGTGGAAACAGCCTGTTTTGACTTTTAGCTATGTGTGTGATTTGCCAGGAGCTGTCCATCAAATTCTGAACCAGTGAGAAGTCTTGGTTCAGAATGGATTTCCAAGCCTTGACAATTCAACCGCTTACAATAAAGCTTATGAATTGAACTACAAATAAGTTAACCTGAAGTTGAGAACAAGAATTCGAGCAGATATCAGCTTTTCAAGTTTGCTGAAAAAAAATTTTAGCAATATCTCAGATAAAATTTTTAATAAAATGTTTGGCAACAGTTTTTCTATTTTTCTAATAAACTGATTTTTAACATGAAAAAAGTTAGCTATTCTAAATCTAAAGTGGATATCTTCTACGCGAGGTTTTGTTTAAATTGTACTCTAACATTTCTGTGCTATTATTATTAACCTTAATATTGTACTTTTACATTTTTGTGCAGACATCAACAACTCTTGTCTGAAAGTTAAGTAACTTAAATTGAGTGCAAATTAAGAGTCTTTAAAAGCTGTCCCTTCTATTCAATTTTCAGTATAGATTCAAAATTCCTGCCGCAGCTTGAAACACACAGCTTATCATTCAGTGTCCGGTCTTTGCTTTGGCATTGGGAAGCATTCCTCTCCCGCATGCTGAAAAGTTGTACGCAAGTTTTATCATTTTCCTTGGCCGCTTGGTGCAGGGGCTTCATCTTTCTTAGGAGCGCCACTGGCATCAGAGCTGTCTATCTGCTTCTTATTTCCAGCGTTCATTAGCATGCCAGCAATTGTCGCAATAACTAAACCAATGAACCAAAAGAACCACCTCTTGGAGAAATATTTGCCGAAGGTCGCAAGCATCGCCGAGGCTGCGATTGCAAATCCGACAGCCATTGTAATGTCAAGTGTTAATTAACTTCAGTATCAATTGGCGAATTGAATTTACTCCTGTAATACTTGGAGAATGAAGACAGCCTCTTGTCCTTGTCAAAACTGAATTGACAACTTACTGTGCGAGCATCAATCAAAACACGCTGTGAATCCGTGCCCTGTTTTTGTGAATTCTGATTTAGCGTCCTGGCAAACAATCTAAACTGGTATTGCTTGTTTAGCTGCCAAGAAAGTTGACGTTCATAGGCTGATTAAAGTAAATTTTGGGATTTGCGTCAAACCCAGAGCAGGTACTTTAAACCGATAATAACAGTGTGATGCTTGTAAAACAGTCTTGTTGCTGAAAGCAATTCATGTTTTAGCCCATCAAAGAGACTTTTCACCTTTCTAAGGACTTTAATTCAATCAATACGAATTATAACTAAATTGTAGTGTACGCAATAAAATCTCAGGCAAGTTGAAAGTTAATAAGGCTCAGCGATATTTTGGCAGACCACACCTCAACGGGAGTTTTGTAGGCTAAGCTGAGTTTTTGTTTGCACCTTAAAAAGAAACAATTTTTTATCATAACACGATTAGGGTGAATGTGTTTTTACAGTTGAACAAACGTTAAGGTGGTATTCGCCCGGCCGTAATCGTAAAAATACGATTGTAATAATAGAGTAGTAGAGGACTTCAGACGCGCGACATTTCTTAGTATTGTTTCAACACAACTACAAATCAATTTGCTACTAAAATATTAATCAATAATTTTTATTTAAATAAAATTTTAACGATAACTACAACTCAGTGCAGAAATTCTTCTTGGCAAGGAGAAATACTATAAATTTCACACAAAAAGGAAATAACATGTTCAATATTTCACAAAATTCGGGAAAGGCTGTATCAAGCTGGACATCAAACGGGTTCTTTACTAAGCCAGCCCACTGTTTTGTTTGTTTCTGTAAACTCCGTCCAATTGTGTTTTTTTTTACCCTGATTTTTTTTTCAGTGCTATGCTCGCACACTCTATTGTCAATGCCTGTGAAATTAATTTTCATTATTTGATTTGCGAAGATTAGAATCTGCTTAGTCATGGAGCTAGCTCGTTTGATGTGAATCGTTCCTGTACTAGGGCGGAGCGGGAACAAAATACACCTGTTTAGGGACCTGCAAGGCGATTTCTTCAAGGCGTGACCGAGAGGGACTAGGACCAAATATTTACTACAGAGTTCCCTTCGGCCTCGTGATCGTGCGCGAAGTTTGAATCAATGATCGGTTTCAAAATTCCCTTTGATTCGATGTTTACATTCTTCATTTTCACTGACAAATGTCTGGGAAGGACAGACCACTGCAGCAGCTATCTTCAAATGCAATATCTGCAAAGGAATTAGCAAGGTAAGATGTTTTACGTGGCGACATTTACCCATTCATGATTCACCGAACATATCAAGGAAATCATACTTCGACAGAGATTATTTTCTGTTTTAGCAGCATTTTACAAATCTTTCTCTTTAGAAGTTTAGGTTTGGTCAAGAAAACACCCTCATCTTCCACAAGCCGGCAGAAACGTCAAGAAAAGGAGATCAAACAACGTGAGTACATTAAGTAATAGATCAAACGTTCATTTATCTCCTGGCAAGGAAATCAAATGAATGATAAATTTAAAATCGCTTTCCGGAGAAAAAGGTCATAAATCGATTGGTAATTGTGGTCCAATTCTCTTTATGGTGACAAGGAAACTAAAGAGAAGTAATATTTAAAACTGATGATCCCAGATTGATTAATCAAATGACTGACTGACTGACTGACTGACTGACTGACTGACTGACTGACTGACTGACTGACTGACCTACTGACTGACTGACTGACTGACTGACCTACTGAATGACTGATCTACTGACTGACTGACTGACTGACCTACTGACTGACTGACTGACCTACTGACTGACTGACTCTACTGACTGATCTACTGACTGACTGACCCATGCTCCTGATTGATTGATGGATTGATTCATTGATTGATCGATCATCAATTTCAAATCTCAAGACTGTTATTACATCCAGGTAGTTGAACTGCACAATGGCGATTTAAATAACTAAGGTTATAATGTTCACACTTGGTGCTCAAGTATTAGATTCTCTCCAGATGGGATCTATGAATGTGTAAAGGGGGATATAATCAGGGTTCTATCTAGGGTATTTGAGGGGTAGAAGCTTTCCCAAAAAATATTGTTATCATTACAGTACATATCGGAAAATTCATCCAGATGTGACAAGGTCAGTGCACAAGAAGAAAGTATTCTCTGTCCAAGGATACTAATTGTGTCTCAAAATGCACCAGATTGCATCTCAGCATATATTCATTTCAAAAATTCCTGGTGGGGAGGGCATGCCCCTAGCCTGCAAACACAGACATATTTCTGGCTGTCGTTTCTCTTGCCAAAAAGAGAAACAACAGCCCGAAATATGTCTGCGTTCACAGGCTAGCATGCCCCTGGACCTCCCTAGTAAGCTTGTGGCCTTCAGCCACTCGGCCACTTCTCCCCCAAATGATGAATCCAAGAGAGAACCCTGATAATATTATTTTTTAGCTGTTATTTAACATGGAAGAAGGTTAAATGAACATACAAATAAAAACAAATATAAAAAGGTACACAGCATACATACTTGGTTCTTTTCATTCCTGCCACAGGCCAGTATTTTGCATATCTGATTGTTCTTGACTTTGAGTCAACATGCTGGAAAGACAAGAAGTTCAGTTATGGCCCAGAAATAAGTAAATAAAATAAATAAGTAAAAGTTGGAAGGGTTCAGGAGGGTTGGAACTTGTGAGGAAAGGTACAATTTACCATAGCAAAGAGAAAGCCTGTGACTAGAGGAAATTAAACTCATGACTTTTGTATTGTCAAATGTGAGATGGTGGGAAGAGAGAGAAACTGGAAAAAATGTTCCACAATTTATGCAACTTTGTAAAGGAAGTGCTGGGACCAAGTAAGGGTGAGTCAGGAACTCTGAAGTGCTTGAACGGAGACTAGGGGGTACATGGTGCAGTTTAATTTTAAAAAAGAAACAATTTTTTTTCTGCCTTTTTTTTTCAGTTTGTTTTTTATTTCTTAATGTATATGGGCATAGAATAGCCCTATAGAATTTGCATTCTGATTGGTTAAAGCAGTACTATAAAATCATAAGAATATAAGATTTTATGCCAATGTTACTACATGCTACATAGTTTCTTTTTGTTTCTTTCAACATAAACAGTTGAATTTCCTGCAGTGCTCCTCAATACATCCACTGGAGAGCTGGAATCAGAATTTCATATGTTTGTGCAACCTAGTGAACACACAAAACTGAGTGAATTCTGTAAAGAGCTGACAGGAATTACCCAGGTATGGTCTGAAAAAAGGACGTCCAATCTTTGCAATTAGTATTTTAATTCAAGGCTAAGGAAATGAGTAAATGCTTTTAAAACATGCTAAATGTGACCTAGGGGTGCAACTGCGTAGTGCTCTTTGTGAATGTACATTGCTACCTACACAATAATGAGTTTAACTTACCAATGATTTTTGAAAAAATAACCATCTTTATTATTTACTTCGCATACATGTATGATGCTTTTGACATTGCTGATCCTAGCAGTATGTAGGGCGCATGTCACATATAAACCTAGTAAATAGCCTAGCTCACAACGAGTCTCTCGTGGCTCAGTTGGTTTGAGCACCCAACGGGTATCTGGGAGGCCATGGGTTTGATTCCTGTCGGTGACTCCTGTTCTTGGAGTGTATAGAAAGTTGTATTAAAACAAACGTTTTAGGGAACCCCTTCATCGGTGTGAATCAGAACACTTGAGTGTGAATAGAAATGCTTCACACTGGTGAAGGGTTTTCCCCGAAACGTTTGTTTTAATACAACTTTCTATGCACTCCAAGAACACTATTGAACACTTAGACACTGTCAAGTTTTTTCTCACTATGCAAAAAACGTTCTGTAACTTCCATAGGCTCAAGTAGACGACGGTGTTCCAGTTGGCACATGTCTCATGCTGTTTGGACGCTGGTTACAGGAGATAAAGGATCAAAAAGGCTTCAAATTTCCTTGTGAGCAGGTGCAGAAAAAAGATCAAGAAAACAACACAGATGGTGTGGACAAGTGGTGCACTTTTGTTACATGGTCAGGTAATTAAAATAAAATCCAAACTTTTCTGAATCTTGTTGCAGAAAATGAGTTCCATTTGACTTGACTAATCAAAAGCTAACAAGTGACAGTTGACATGGCAACATGTTGGCAGCAAGAAATCTCACACTTGCCAATGTCAGCTCCATCCCTACATTATCCAATATTTTGATAATTTTCCTTTATAACAAAGGGATTTTAAAACAGTTGATTTGACTGGCTAGATTTTAAATTCCCTTTGTTAAAGATCCAGCCAGTCATGTGTCCCCTGATCAGCCACCTGTTCCTTGTGCCCCAAGCTCCACCTGTAAAGAGGGACAGGTGCCTCAGGGGACGAGAATGGGAGAAGTACTGGGGGAAGGCGTAACTCAATTTACACAAGATCAAGTCTGTAAAATTGCCCAACACTTCTGTTACTGATTGTAGTGTTCCTTTAACTTTTTAATAAAGACTGGGACTTAGGAACTTGCCTTAAAAATGAATGCCTCAGGAAGCAGTTGAGAATGCCTCATCCACTCAGAAGCTGGATTGATCTGCGAGTAACATACAAGGTTGGTGTAGAGGCAAGGACCAGAAGGTGGATATTTTAGGGTAGAGGTTGGGGATGTGGAATTATTGAATACAGTTTTTAGTGCCATATCAAGACGAAAATTCCTACCAACGAAGGCAATATAAGAAGACAAGAGAACACTTCTTTCGTGTTTAAAGTATTGAACTAACACATACCATAGCCTGTTACAAACACCTGGAAAAAGTAGACCCAAAATTTTTACTGTGGCATGTGTTCGAGTTCACCTGTTACTAGCTACATCCCAAGTTTTAATTGATTCAAAATTTAAGTAGAAGTTTGCAGATGAGTGAATTAATAGCTGTAAAATTGAATCAAGATAAAATAAGGGTAAATCGCTTAGATCATTGGCTAAGGGGTGGGCCTAATTCACATAAAAATAAGTACAAAAGCTCAGGTGTTTCTACACATGTGGGGCTTATTCTGGATGTTCTGTAGGAAGGATATATACACTTAATCATCTCTGGAATATTGTTTTCAGTATCAAGCAAATCAACAGGAAATCAAAAGTAAAACTTGAAGTTACTGTAACTATATTATTTTTTACATACAGAATTACAAGGAACATCTATTTTGATTTTACCAGACTCCCCCCCCCCCCCCAGAAAAGTGTAACATCAGCAACAAACAACTTAAATAATATTGTGCCAAACTTTGAAAAATGTTTGAACTTATTAAGAATTTTGTAACACAGTTGGGCAATTGAACACAGCTTACGGGGTGTGTGGACATAAAATGCAAGACATGATCTTAGAGACAAACATTTGATCCACAAGCAATGTCTTTTTATGGCCCTTAGGGGACAGCTTCCTTTAGACAACTAGGTTTTATATATATTCGTTATTGCAGGGGACTAAATAAATGTTCATGTCAGACCCTCAGTAGAAGGATCAATTCTAACTACAACTTTATAAATTTCATTTGCAATAGGATTTTTACAGTCGCAAACCACAAGGATTGGCAGGTGCTCTTCAAGACCTGGGAATCAAATTCGCTGGAAGAGAACATTCAGGTAATCCTCAACAGCTCCTTTTCATACATTCTAAGAGTGGCAAAGAAAACACAATCCGATGGAAATAAAGTACCGCTCAGTTTTTATATGGCTTTCATTTCCATGGTAGGAATAGACATAAACATGTTTTTTTTACCCCATGAAGTGCTCAGGAGCTGTAGCTTGTTAAAACACTTGCATTAAATAAAACGGTCTATAATTTTTTTAAAAAAAAAATAAGGTAAAAAGGTAAAAACACTTAAGGTCAAATACTTAAGGGTTTGATCTACAAACTCAAAAGGTAAATGCCATATACAGCATTATAAACAGTAGCACATGAAAGAACTACTCACTAGGTTTCTGTGAATGGTCACACACTAATGGTCACACATTTGGGTGGCATCCTTTGGTTAAAAGGTTAGAACCCGTGCAACATCTTTGTGTGAGGATAGTCGCACTTTTTAGACAAACTGTTTGCTGTGAAAACACCAAGTTACTGTGCCGTTTACGTAAAATGAGAGTTCTACAGAGTGTTCAATGACACTGCATCTGCTTCTGGTTTCCCCAAGCAGATACTTTTGCACAGGTTCACTTCATTCAATCTTATTTGACATTTTCCAGCGTACATTCAGGTCTACAAGGCGTAATACGATCTTGTTTGTGCATCTTATGATGTTTATTAACGGGAAGCCTGACACCCCCCTCTCCCCCTTTCACCATCACCACCACACCTACATCCCAGGATAGAGCCAGACTCGTTCCCAGTCCCTACTTAGTTGTTCCTAAAGGTGATAAAATACTGGGGCGGAATGAGGCGGGGATTGCGGGGCAGGCTGGGAGGGGCGAAGAAAAAGTAGATTTTTGTCCGGCCTTCCCTTGATGCAATGCGTTTTAGTCAAAACCGCCTCGGGAGCGGCTGGGAACGAGTCCCGGATAGAGCCCGAATATTTTTTTTTAATTTTTTTTTTTTATAAATCGACATTACATTTACATTTATTCATTACATTTTATCGACTATATTTGATCGACATTTTATCTCGATCAAAACTAGGATTACAAAATTGTCTTAACAAGTTATCTTCATATTGCAGCTCCTGGATGCTAAGCATAAACCCAAAGAAAACAAAAATAATGATTTTTCAACGACGTGAAAAACGATCTGATTATGCTTTTCATGTGGGCAGTGAAAAAAATAGACATTGTTCAAGACTATACCTATTTAGGGACTCGCATCTCTTCTTCAGGAAATTTTACACTCTCACTTGAACATCTACGACAAAAAGCTCTTCATGCTTTCTTTAGTCTAAGACGGCACACAGATTTCAATAAACTTAAACCTTCAATAGCATGCAAAATATTCGACTCAAAAATCTTACCAATATTAACCTACAACAGTGAAGTTTGGGGTGCCTTTGTGAAATCAGACTTTAAATCGTGGGACCTTTCCCCGATTGAGAAAACTCACTTACAGTTTTGTAAACGATACTTAGAAGTACATAACAAGACATCCAATATTGCATGCAGAGCCGAACTTGGTAAATTCCCTCTGATCATTGATATAAAATTATAAATAAGAAGATACTAAGTTATCTAAGTTACTTACACCAAAAGGATGAAAACTCTATAGTCAGACAAGCCTTAAAAATATCGATTGATCTTTATGATAACGGAAAAAATAGTTTTTACTCTAGAGTCATGAAAATAAACGAATACTATAATTTTAATGACTTTAACTATAGTTCATTAAATAATAGTAAAATTAACCAGTATATCAATATCATGAAACAGAAGTATATTTCACATTGGAATCAGACCTTACAAAACTCGCAAAAACTTAATTTTTATAGCACTATTAAAACAAATTATAGCCCTTCTACCTACTTAGATTTAGCAATGTGCCACACCCTGGGTGTAAGAGGTTTTCATTGTGAAGGGTCCTGGGCTTTTTCTTACCCTGTTTTAGCTGAAACATAAGAAATTTACACACCCTTTTTAGACTGAAGTGTTCAAAAAACATACCACTATCGGGGTCACATAAATTCCTGAATAGTTTTAACAAGAGGGCTTAATGTTAAAAGATGGCGGTAGCTCGCTAATTTGTTAGTATGTATGTTTGTTTTCAGGGATAGATGATGCCCGTAATACCGCTCGTCTCACCTGGAGAATGATCTGTGATGGCTGCATCATGCAGATAACAAAATCTATAGATGGGGTGTGTATCTAAATTGTACAGGTATTAAATTAAACAACTGAAAATTCGTTATAAAAGATTCTGTTTTTTTTAGCTCCCATACGCGAAAGCCTCGCTGAAGTTGATAAATTACTTGGCGTCGCGTTCAAGGCAAATTCCTTGCCTTCTTTGTGGAGACACCAGAAACACTAGTAGAGCTGACTTTTACCTTACTTCAACGTTGAACATAGATTTTGGGCATCACGCCCTGCTGTAAGGACTTGCTGTAAATAACTTCATAACAAAAATAGATTAATTCTCGTGTTTACAACTAACGTGGAATCTTTACGTTTCTTTTAATTGTCAACAATGACCTTGAAAAAAATTCTCCAAAAATTTACAGCGCCTCAAACGTTGTACATGTAATTGTTTTCTCAAATTATGCCAGGTCTTTACCCCAGTAGGCAAAAAAAAAAACACATTTACATATAAAGCGTGGTGTAAACACTATAAGATAAAGGCCCTGTTGACGTTTCTTATAGTTTAAAAATATCTGTTTTCGGAAATAAAAAAAAAAACATTTTATTGTGCGCCTTCGTATTAAACAAGACGTTACATGAATAAACTATGCAAAACATGTTTGGTCCCCAAAATTTGTGACGTATCTGTCCGTGGTGATTGTTCTCAACTTGCAATCCATATTCATGAGAAGTAACACGCCACGCTGCTCATGGCCGGCGAGTGTGAAGACATGGCCTGTGTTCTTGTTGAAGACAAATTTTATCTGTGAAGATAAAGAGACTGAGTGTTGAAGACTTCTACAACGAAAGAAGAAACAAACTTTTGTCAAGCTTTGGACGCTTTATGGTGAGTAACTGAACATTTTGTGTTAAATTCAAGTTGAAAACGTTCTTGACTACTCTTCTGTTTGCACGTGCGAGAGTTGAGAGTTGTTTCGTTCCGAATATATTTTTTACCACCAACAAATTCCCGTCTTATACTCTGGAAATAAATACAGCTCGGGACATTTAGTGAAGAGAGGTTTATGGAAGAAGAGTTTTGTTTTTTTCTTAGAATTTGCACGTTTAACTTAATTTTTTTTCAAAGTTGGGGTCTATTGATGGAAGGAAGCTTTGCGAAGACAACAAATTTTCACAACTTTGAAGTTGTTTATACATCAATTAATTGGAACAGAAGGACTTGTTACATGAATTAAATAAACTGCCAAGCCTGCCTTCTAAGTTCTTGAAAAACACGATTTTATTGCTTGTATAGCTAGCATTCCTCTGCCTTCATGTTTCGCCTCGGACATTGAAGATTTTTGCCGAGTAAGCAAACTAATATATTTGTTAACCGTAGCTAATATTTTTATTTGTTTATTTTGTTTTCAGAGTGAATAAACTGAAATGTGATTCAAGTACACAAGCAGGAAGGATAAAGTCAATGGTTTAACAAGACAACTAAAGATAAGCGGAATTTATCGTTAAAACTTAGCAGACTTTCGATAAGAATGGTGGCTACAGTTTAAAATACGCGCCTTTTCAATGTATGTGCTGCATTCTGAAACAAATGTTGCCGGCTGCCTTGTTTGGAAAGCCAATTGAAGTCTTTTTTTCGCTCGCACAATGCTTAATCGCTTGAAAGTTTTTAATGCTTGTAAAATCCACTAGCCACCAATTTTGTTGGAAGGATAAATAATAATAATAATAATCTTTTATTAGGAAGCCTTCATTCACTATACAGTGGTTTTCAGAAAGGTCCTAACTAAGATTTTGTCGTGTTAGGCTAATATCGAGCGATCGCAGTTCTTTAAATTCTATTAGATTTTGCACCAAAATATAACGGATTGAAATCAGTATTTTAGGCTGCAAAAATCATCAATTAGATGTTCGTTCAGTATTTACCGTTCTCGCTTTCAAAACCAGTTATACTTTTCAGGGGCACCAGATAAGGAAACTAAAAACTTTCTTTATTTAATTTTGGCTACTTGGTCGTTTTTTCAAGGCCCTATTCTCCCAGAGGAGAATATGATGATAATGATGATGACTTCGTCCTTTTTAGTTTTAAAACTCATATTTGAATTAGCTACTACACAATTAGTGCATTTTTGTTTTGGATTGACAAATTGCACCTTTGCAGAAATGGCAGAAAATATTTGAGAGCGTCGTCGATAATTGTGAACTGTTTTCCAAAATACATCGAAGCTGTTTCAACTGATTTGTTTAAATAAATCTAGAAAACAAAGCTGTATTTTCGCGTACTTCTTGGCCGTTGGTGAACGTGTTTGGTTTGTGAAATCTCGAGTTTGGTGCCCCTGATTTTGTTATAACTGAAGGATCTTTTAATTTTTAAGTGTTACTCTAATAACGAGGTGGAATTTCAAGTCGCAATGCAGAATAAAAACGAAGTCAAACAACAAGCTAGAAACTGAAATTTTGCCGTTTTCTTATATTGTTTCGCTGAAATTGATTCACAAATTTGTAAAACAACTGTCTTGGAGACTTCAAAATTATCATGATTTTCTATTAAATGTTTTGCCATTTTCGTATCACAGTCAAGTTTATTATTCAGTTTGTCTACAAATTCAGTGCCGAACAACTGTCTTGGAGACCTCAAAATAATAATTTACTGTAAACTGTTTTGCCGTTTTCTTATCAAATTCCGTTTAGTTTGTAAAACAATTGTCTTGGCGATCTTGAAAGAAAATTTGCTGTATGTTTATCTCGCTCATTTTTGCGAAACTTTAACTTTAATATTCTGTATCGTATACTCGTAAACAATTTTATCTTTGTTTGGTTAGAAAATTTTGATTTGTGTTCCACCTCTTGTGCATTTTAGTTTTCGCGTTAATGTTTTTTGTATTAAGTTTAATCTGAACTACGGCGTAGTAAGTTTTTTGGATTTTTTCTTTCAATTCAGCTTTCGCTTATGTTAGTTTATCAACTTTGTTGTAAACAAGTTTTGCTGAGAGTATTTCCAGAATTAAAGTTTTAGTTTTGTTGTGTTCCTTTAAGTTTGCCTTCAGTTATATGCAATTTTTTGTTGAAATTATTTCCATGGTAACCGCTGTTCAAAAAAATTTTTATTTTCCCGCCAAAAAACTTAGAAAAAAAATACGGGCGCCTAAAATACGCATGCGCCGATTTTCATTTTTTGAAAGACTTTAATATTATTCTATTACAATCTTTAAAAGTGTAGCAAGAAACTTAATGTTCTTTGACTACAAAAGTGTTGTAATTTTTCATATATTATCGCTAAGTATCTTTTGCTGTAATTAACTAAATAAAGTATCAAAACAACAGTTTCATTTTGCAATTTATTTACTCTTTATTCTTCTTTGTGTTATTAAATACCCAAAGCAATTTATTATTCATTAATATTCTTAATTAGTTAAGTAAATTTTAATTTAAAAAATGTTCACAAGTTTTTTCCCCTCTATATACTAAGACTTTTGGCGGGAAAATTTGAATAAATTTGCACAGCGTTTCCCCTGACAACAATTTTTGCAATCAAACAAAAAGGGTTCCTTTAAAATATTTCCCGCCAAAAATTTGCAAAGCAACTCGCACAGAAACTGAACATAATTTTCTAGTTTACCAATCCTTGTAAAATTCTGAAAATTAAATTTCGAATTGCGTTTTACTAAAACATTTCAAGCCAGTTTCGTTTGCGAGATGCTTTACCTAAGCAAACATGGATTAAAATCTACATCTACATCTACATTTTAATACGTCGGTAAAAAGTCCATACGGATATCACACCAACGTCTAAAAATAAGTAAAATACAATATGCACATATATAATAACTGAAAAATTCTAAATTCACGTAGCAGGCTTTTAACTGTAAATTGTTTTTGTACCATAAATTAGCCAAGAAAAACGTTTTTGCTTTTTCTTTCCTTAATTTTACTCGATGTGAAACGTATTAAGTTCTTTTTTTTTAAATTTTATTGTGGCTTCCAAAAAAGTTTTAAAGCCTGCCATGTCACACACAATCCATGAAAACCAGAATATGCTACACGGGACGAGCACACAATGTTCACCAAATCATGAAAATATTGCCGATATCTTCACATTATTTTGACACAAAACTATTAACAAGTTCACAATTTACCGACATTTTCGAAGAGGCGCAAAAGGTGCACGAAATACAGTTTTGTATGGAAATCCGACGTCAAATTTTAATCAACAAACTTTCCAGGTTTCTTTAATCTATAAACGATAAACGTTCTAGAAATTCAATTGAACGGAAATTTACATCAGACTCTCACACAAACACTGTACAACGTGTCACGTTTGCAACTCCTTGGAAAAGGCGGGAAAACCAACTAGTCATTCTATGCCAATCTTTCCCATCTCGCGGAAATTGTTTCAATCAGATGTTTTGTGACTTTTTCTCGTCCTGTGTAACAACTGGTCTTAATTAAATAATAAAGATATTGTCTGGTTCACAGAGTGGTTATTTCTTGCAAGTGTCGTGTTGATAATCGTGAAATAATTGCGCATTCAAAAAATTCGCTTTACTTAAAAATTGCCACCTGACGTTCTGTTTTGAAGTCATTGCAGTGAAAATAAATTATATTTTTCAATAAATTATTATTTCTTTGCTTGTTGTGTATCGAGATTAAAACTGCAGACAATTCACATCGGAAAGATTCACAGCCTTTTAAATACCGAAATCTAAAATTGAATTTAGAATAATGCCGACTTTTAACAATAAAGGGAGCCAACGTAATCACATCTGTTTTCTCGAAGACGTAAGTGACAATTTTCGGTAAACGAGTCTATAACTTTCGAAATTTTTCAGTCATAAAATAAATCGTTGTAAAAAGTTTAAATTATGAAACTTTTTTAAATGTTTCCCACCAAAGTTGAACGTTTCGCCAGAAAAACTAAACGTGCGTTATTGTAAACTCAGTTGGCAAAAGTAATGTAAAAACCAAATTGCTCCACTTGTTTTAAAATTTCTGTAGACAATTCAAATTGGAAAGCTTTAAATCCTTTTCATACCAACATCACAAATTAAATTCAGAAAACACTGTCCATTGCAGTGGACAAGCAAATTTTTAATAACATTTGTTTCTTAAAACAAATCACAGACTGCGAGAATTTTGTGATAATTCACTCTACAGATCCCTTCAGTGAAGCGTTTTGAAATTTTATACCAGAGAAACTAATTTTGTTGCACATGAAATGCCAATTGTCTAATTATGTTAGCGGCCAAAATTTGAGGGAAAATAAAATAAAAATTTTCCACTTGCGGTGTTTGCCAAAAGGCAAGAAAAAACCCTTAGTGGAACCAGACATTAGCTTTTACTTTAACCCCGCATACGCCTCAAAACATTATAATGTACGTGCTTGAATGATTAAAGAACTTAAAAAGCAATAATTATTTTAATACCTCCCAGTACAATTCGAAATAGATTATCGAAAACCCGTGAATAGAGACTAGACAATCAAGTGCTTTTAAATCCTAACTTCATGCAAGGTTTATTCCATTTAAAAGATTCTGATTGCAAATTTTTATCACGGGTTTTGTAAAATTACTCCAAACAATTTATTTTGTAAACTTGGAATTTTTTTCCGTCGAATCAAATTCAACCCTTCAAACACGTACATGTTCTAATATTATTACAAGTTGCAAATAAAAATGGCACTGTACGTTAAATTTCGTTTGCTAAAAATCTTCGATTACAAAAAAACTTAAAACATTTTTATCGTGGCGATATATTCGAACTTAAACTTAACTGGCAAAGTGTTCACAAATCCGGCTATACTTGGGAGCGCTGCGTTGTCTTAACTTGGCTTTCGCGCTTCGACGTTCAGTGCCACCTTAAAATTGCATCTTGCAAGATAAACATTGAGCGATCACCTTGAAATTCACATTCCGAAATTGACAAACGCTTCAGAAAAATTAAAATTCAACTCCACTTTTAAATCGTAAAGGACAAGCGACGTTGTTTTAGAGATAAATGCTTAGAAAAACTACCTTTTTACTTGATGATAGTTTGGACAAATTTGGCACCCATATTCCTCCCTTCCGACCATTTTCTGTGAATTTGTCTCGTTTGAAACAATTAACTTCAAGATTAATTGTAGCAGAATTGCTCAAAGTAGTGTCACTAGGGCCCTTTGAAAAGACCATAATCCAAATATAAAACTAAATCTTGTAACGGAAGTGAAAAAGATGCTCGCTCAATGTTTAACGGTCTCCGATTAAGATGGTGGCTGGTTTATAGCCTGCGTTGCAGACGAACAAAACCCCGGGGTTTTGTACGTCTGCAACGCAGGCTACTGGTTTAATACATTTTGTGTAGTCTGAAAGTTATCATTGTTTTTATTTTGTTGGTAGGCGCGACTTCGTTTGTCTTCCCGATCAGACTTTTGGAAGCTTGGACGCTTACGACAATTGCAATCAAACGTGATGAATAAATCCACTTACTCTCAGACAAAAATTTGCTTATCTGCATTTTAGAAAGAGATGTTACATAAAGCCACCATTTCCATCGGAATACTACGACATAACTAGAAATCTTATCTTTACTATGCCTTTCCCAGTACTTTGTCTTTTCCATTCTTTCCGAGATTCCTTCATCTTGACTCATTCTGTCGAAGTCCACCCTGCCCGTCTGAAAGAAAACATGCAAAAAACAATTTAACAAAACGTTAAAAAGGTCGCCAGGTAGACGGTTAATATTTCATCAAGGGCGATACAAAACTAAAAGCACTACAGTAAAACAGGAAAAGCCGGAGAGCCACGCGTTGAAAAAATATTGTTGCCAAAACTTTTGCAAGTTTTCGACTTGCGAGCTTAACTGATGAAAACCTCCCCACTGGTAACTTCGTAGCCAGCTCAAAATATACTAATAACGAATTTTACGTGGCTTGGGAGAGTTTTTATGAACGACAAGATTTTACATTTTAGCGTTTCCTGAACCACTACTTGATAGTGTTTTGACGATAACGACGCGTGGTCGCTTGTTCTTGCATCACCAAACTAGAACATTTCAATTTCTCTTTCAAGTAGCAATTCAATTTGTAAAACGTTCTATATAGTCTGGAGCTTTCTTGCATCCAACTTATAATTTTTGTTTCACCTTTTAAAAGCGAACACAATGTTTGTCGAGGGATTTTGAAACAACACGACGAAGACACGTGCGAAATACAACTACTTTGTAATGGCTTCGTTCTGCTTATAAGGGAAGAAAAACGTTTAGAACTACTTACCACTCATTTCACTGAAGCTTGCATGTTCCAGTTGTTCTCCACCCAGTCTTGAGTTTCTTCGTTTTTCGCGGAGAAACGCATCACGTCTTCACACGGCAATGAACTGTTTGAAATGAAGCAAATTCTACATCTCACATGAATATGGATTACAAGCTTGACCCAATCGCTGAGAAATACGTCACATTTCTCTTCAACATTCCCGCTTTGCACGCTTTACTTTGTGATAATGTTTATATTAAAATTATTGGTGTGGTTGTGTTTTTTTTGGGTTTTTTAAGAAATAATAAAAGTTGGCTGTCGTCTTGAACAATAAACAATTTTAATGTTCAGCAAAAGCAAAAAAGCGGGAAGATTTTAAAAGATTAAGCGGATATGGCGGATGGAGGGAAACCCTTGAAATAAAAGTAACTTCTAGACTGACTTGAATAAAGAAACTCTTATAAAATTGGCGTGAGATGTGTTTTATAATAATTATTATTTTAATATTCTCACAGTCGTACGGGAAACCAACGCAAATGAAAAATATAATAACAGGCTAATTAATTAATTTATTATAATTGGTGTTTTTTTTCAATATACGATTTTCTATCTCGTAGATGTTGGAAAAGCTTTGGAAGATTGTGACGCAGAGTGGTCCCTCGGCAAGTGCTCCAAACAAGGTTGTTCCAACAGGACACAGTAATACCAGCAAGGAAAATTTGTTCAAGAGTAACGCTGATAGGAAAAGCAGTGCTCTAGCAGAGAACAACAAGCCTCAAATCAAACCATATTCAACTTCAGGGAGAAATTTTCGCGAAAGTTTAAACTTTTCCAGAGTGCAGGCTGGGAATCGTATTGAAGGAAAAGTAATTGGTGGTTTTAGCGGGAAGGAGAACAATGCTGAAAAAAGTAAAATTACGGAATCAGGAGTTGGTCATCTTCGCACCAATATGACAGTTGTCGAGGATAAAGATCACGTTATGAAAATTCAAGGAAGTGGAGCTAAAACTGTTGAAAATCGCACAGATGTGGCTGCTGTACATGGTCCCACCCCTGGTGTGAAAAGAAGACCACCACAAAGTATGGGCAGCTTTACTTCGATAAATCTTTGCTCCGAATTCAAAACTGGTTGTGACAGCGCTCCTAAAAGCCTTATAACTCCTTCAACAAGCTTGGCAAGTTTGAGCAAGAGAGCTAGAGAGTGCTATGGTGAATTTAGAAGCGAAACACCCAAATCTTCTACAGCGGGACTTCTTTTGAAAAGAGGGCTTGTTAAGCAAACGCTAAGCAACAATCAATACAAGCCTCTGGGATGCAGTAATCGTCAAATGTCACTTGGAGTTGGACAAAACAAGAGCGTAACGGCCAACCAGCCGTGTAAACCATCAAATATTGAACCTAGGGCTGTAACAACGCCCTCACTCAGCGTAAATCAAACCTCTGTCACAGATGGACAACAAAAACCAGGCATGAACCTCATCACACACGCTTTAGCTTCTCGTACTTCAACAGTTACTAAAGCCAAGGACTGTCCAATGCGTTTCAGCAAACCGTTCACCACCCTTATGGGGAAACCTAGCCCCTTCACACCACCCTCTGTTACAAAAACAAAGCTGAATTCCCCTGCCACCCCACCCGTAGTTTCTTTTAACGGAGGTGGCGTCACTCCGCCGCTGTGCCAATGCGGGCGCCGCACTCGGCGAAGATCTGTTGTGAATCCGGGACCTAATCAAGGAAGAGCTTTCTTTTCCTGTTCTTTGAATCACGGCAGGTCAGGACTGGGTTCAAGTGTCAGTAACAAGAAGTCTAAGGGTGGATGTAATTTTTTTCGTTGGGAAGTTAATTTATAGCATTGTGTATTCAAAGGCGGGTTGTGGTGGCTTGAATTTAGACATCCCTCTGAGTTAATAAATGAGATCTCAATTATTGCAAAAACTGTTGTTTTATTGACTTATAACTTGTGTTGTTATCCAAAATGGCTAAGCTGTGTTCAGTCTAGGCTCGATTTCCGAAGCCGCTCTCTCGTTTGTGATCCCGCATCACGAGTGCAGGCTTCTTTCCCCGCCGGCTGGAAATCAAGCCCATTCTAACTTCAACCTTCTTCTTCTTTTTTTTTGTGTTCAACTTCAACCTTCTGTTCAATGCACTGAGAAAATACTGACTTTTTTCATTGACATAACCTTGTCCCTGCCTTGCCCCAGACGTTGTTTCTAGTCCGTACTTGGTACGTGCTCCGAACGCGTGGAATTGTGCGAAAGTTGCGCTAATTCGCCCCCTAACCATCAAGCCCTGCGCTCCCTGTTATACAAAACTGCACCTGGAGACGAGGCAGACCTTGGCGCTATTGACAGTTTATTGTGGTCATCAAGTATTTACAGATCACACTCTCTCCTAACAGACACCTCTGTAAGAATAGACATTGGTCTATGCCGTTTTTCAGTCAATTTACTGTATCTACTCTCTCTATCTATAAGTTGGACAACTTTAAGACAGACATTTCGATGGTGTCGGAACTATTTTCAAATATTTCAAGATTATCTTTTGTCCTGAATAAACTAATGATTGACGTCCAGGCTTTCTAACACCGTGGAAAGCAACCTGTAAAAGATCAAAGACAAATTGTTACACAAAAGTACCAGGAGAGAGTGTAATTTAATAAAAAGGTGTATAGATAACCAATAAATCTGACCAAAAAGATGCTCTACTTTTAATTGCCAACGAGACAGCCGAGCCAAGAGGCGAGGCGGCAGAATCATAGAGCCATGTGCGTATGAGTGTATAGGCAGAAAAAATCTTAAGTTCTGCGTAAGGGACTTTTTTTTACCATATTTGGGTGTAAGTAAACCCCATATTTGGGTTGTATTGTTCTTCCCAACTGGTTCCCAGTCTCTCACTCCTTGCTAGAGAGCAAATGTCCAAAATGGCGTCCACGCGGCTTGCTGTTAAAATTTTCAATGTGGTAATTTATCCCTTTACCGATCAATACACCTTTAGGAAATTATAAATCGAAAGAGAATACCCTACAGAATATTCGACCGCCGAAAAAATGAACATCAAGGTCTTCAAAGCGATGAAATAATCTTTCTACTTTGGAGTCCTTTGATTTACGATCGAAGAGAGACATGAAAATCAAAAGCGGACTGTTGACTTCAAATAGAGTTTTCTTGACTTATGAGAATGCTGAAGTCGGTTAAATGCTACCTTTTAGTGTTGACTGTGTTTATAGTAATTGTTTGACCGATGATTTATTCCAAATCAAATACCGTTTATATTTTATTTGGCACGCATTTTCGCTCCGCGTAGGAATAACATCAATACAAAGCGACGCTCACTAAAGCCTGGTTTTCACTAGCGACGCAAGCACAAGCACAAGCATAACAGCTCTTATTTCATCGTGAAAACGGCATCGACGCAAGCATAAGCACAAGCGCAAGCACAAGCACACGGATCAAAATTTTTCCTTTTCTTGTGCTTGCGCTCGTGTGAAAACAAACATCGCATAAGCACAAGAAAATTGTTTACGTCTAGCCGTGTATAGCCAATTAAAGTTCTCATTCCAGCATTTGAACAAAGTCGCAGAGGCCGCGGTTGATTTTGACAAACGTTTTTCGAGAATGTTCGGAGAAGTGTAGACAAAAAAAAACAAAAAGGCCCAAGCGCGCCGGACTCGAGTAGCGGAAAAGACGGAGACGAATGCTTTCTTTAAAAATATTTATAATCCCAAATGTTTCGTTTTTCTCCTTTATTAGTCGCTTTCACTTTCTTCGTCACACGAGCAGAGGAGGGAGAGTTTCTGCCACAATATTTGCAGGGATAACGGAGCCTTCTAACTTGTAAACATCATATTCTTATGCTAATGTGCTTGTGCTTATGTCGACGTTCGTTTTCACTTGACTCGAACTACTTATGCTTGCACTTGTGCTTGCCAGTGCGTCGCTAGTGAAAACCAGGCTTAATATTACTGCATGTCATACAAACAAGAAAGTCAAGCGTTTTTTGCTTCTAACGGCAAATGTAATGTTAACTTGAATAAAAGTTTTGTCTCCAAATAATCCTTGACCGTTCAAGTTTTGTTTTCTGTTCAAATTAGTTTTGCGTAACTGAACATGACACTTCCCATGCGAGACTGAAATCTGACCCGTGCATTACTGTCTCTGATTACTGAAAATTATTTTTAAAAACGCATCTTAGCAGTTTTGACTTTGGGATTTATAAGAAGTTCTTGAAATGCAACTATCACTTTTGTGGACGGAAACATTTTAACCATCGCTTGTTGTATTTAAAAAACAGTGATTAAACCTCATTTATTGCCTACCTTTTGTGAAATTTTAACGTTGAAAACAAAAGATTTGTCAAGAGTTATCAATCTGTCAAACACGTAGCCTGCGTAGCAGACATCTGTGTACGTTTTTTAGTGTGTTTATTGTTTAAAAGAGTGCGCGATCGCGAGAATACGCGCGATGGAAACTACGGCTCCTGCTACGCAGGCTATCAAGCCTGTGTCATTTATGAACACCAGAGAAATAGCACTTTATTCGCATATTACACATGAGTATTTCGCTCGTTGGCACTTACCGATAGGTACAACTAGTACACTGATATAAACCTCCACTTTACTCTAAATTTAGGGTTCATAGTCTTTTGAGCTTTTGAAATTCCATGACCTTTTCCATGACTTTTCAAAGTTTTCCATGACCTAAATTTGACCGTTTTCTTGGAAATTTTCAAAAGTTATCTTGATTTCTGGTACGTTTTTACCCTTTTCCTCGCAAAAAATAACCTGCCTAATTTACAATCAATACCATTTCATGACTTTCCAGGCCTGGAAAATGAAATTCTAAAATTCCCTGATTTTCCAGGTTTTCCGTGACTTGTACCAACCCTGAAATTGGATTCTTACCACCGCTTTTGACACACCCATGGTTTGAAGGGGTACTACCCGAACCTTTGGGTGTGTGTGAACTGCATGCTTCCTAAAACCCTCAGACTAAAATATGGAATTTACCCTATCCTTTTCAGACCTGACCCCACCCTCTAGTTTGCATAAACATTTGAGAAAGGAAGATTGACATACTGCCAAAAGGTCATCGCACTTTCAAAAGAAAGCCACAAAGGTAATGGTTTGTTGCACATTAAAGATACTTTTGACCCCTCTACTATGAAATGATGCAACAGAATCAATACTGTTAATGAGGGACATTTGTCCTAGCTTTTGCTGAAATTATTAGAATATTATAAATAAGTAAATGTACATTGTCTTTCTGAGTAATACACTAAAAACAATCTAGAACTTTTGCTAAAATGTTTAAAATCTCACCTGTTAGCTGGTAGAAGTTTGCACATTGACATGAGTTCATCTGGAAAAATAAAAATAATAAACCGCTCTGATGAGTGTATGAGAGCAAACCTGCAGTATCATAAATGCAGTCAGTGGTTCTTGCACTCTTTGCCATGTTTACAAAAAACGACTCTGTAAATGTTAAAGGAACTGTGACACAGATTTTAGCTAAATTTAGGCATGGGAAATGACAATCAAATTCGTTCAAATATAAAAATAACTTCTTAAAACAGTGAAGGAACATTAAAATATCACAGCAAATACAAAAGAAGGTACAGATGGCCTAAAGCGTCTAAGATTGAAATGGATTGTGATATGGGTTTTTGAAATACCAGTAATTATTGTTCAGAGCTGAACAGTTTTCAAAGTTATAACTTCTGGGAGACACATTTGGTTGCATTGAAGCTACGGTTTTGTCTTTTAGGTCCATAGAGGTAATTTCTTTACAAACATCAAAGGAAGAATTTGGCAAAACATAATAAAATAAACATAACTTAGCTGTGACAAAGTCCCTTTAAGCTAGGTTCCAGGGTCTTTCTTTCAAGGACTCCCCAGCATAAAAAAATGTTTTGGGTGTACTGACACAAAAAAAGGCCCTCCCCTTAGTTCAAGGTGTGGATTCGCCACTCCAACCCATTAGCCATCCTTCCACCCTAGATTAATCTTTCTACAAAATATATGCCATATTTTATGCCTCAACTTTTATGATGATTCTGCTTGTTTGATTTTAAAAGCTGTTTACAAGGTCATTTACATTTACTGATAACATTAAATAAACCAAGAGCACAAAACTACTTAATACTACCAGTACATATTCTTTAAATTCTTTAATGCAGTCTGAATTCAAGCCTAGTGGCCCATCAGAATGGAGCTAATGTCTGGTTTCTGCAGAATGAAATGACTGGGAGTGTTACTATTTCCCCTGGATGGGACACTAGTCCATCACAGGGTTACCCTAAGGTCCCAGCATTTTATTCACTGGGCTACTTGATCGGGAGTCTAGTGCACTTGACCGTTAGACCATTGCACCTTCTACAAAGGGACAATACATCCAGCTAAGTTCCTAACACAATGTCTATCACAACACAAATGTGCAGTTCCAGCAAATATCCATACCCACCCCATGGAAGGTCATTGGAAATTGTGAGGGGGTGAGGGGTCTCAATGCCCAAATTTTTTAAGGAAAGTATGGGGCTTTACTGGAATTTCCAGAGGAGTGGAGAGAGATCAAACCAAAAAACCTTCTGTGCGAGTGTTATGGATATTTTCTGGAACAATACAATATTACCTTTTGCAGCAGAAAGACATCCTGTTGCCATAGCAACTTGCAAAGTCTGTGCAAATCTATCCACTGACAGTTGAACTTGTTGGTCAATAATGCTGTGGTGTAACTCTTCAGTTTTTAACTTGCCAATTAATTTTGACATGTCCCGAGTTAGTTCTTTTAAATCTGTTCCTTTGATGAGATGACGGCTGTCAGACTCATCCATGACTTCTCCTGGCTCCAGTTCCATTTCATCTTGTGGATCCTCTTTATCTTTGCCGGCTGACAAGAAAGCTTGAATTATCGCCAGGTGAAGCTGCGAGTATAAAAGTCTAGATTCGTGATGTGTGTGTCCATCACTTCCCATACTGTCACAAGCTAGTGGCATTAGCACTACCCACCGTAACAGGCCCAATATGGGACCAAGGGGTAGAGTGGTGGGCTCTGGCGGAGCTAATGTTCCACGCAGACGTCCCGCTGTGAGTAGGTTAGTGGGACAAGTTAGCAAACACAGATCCGGATTGTTGCCGACCCAGGAAGCCACAACTTTGAGAAGAGACAAAGGAGGTTGATTTGGAGATCCACTTGATGATCTTTCATCTGAAATGCAAGGTTGGATGATATGTTCTTTAAATGTTTTGAAAAACAATATACCGGTATATTTTTGAGCGGTATTGTTACCATCCTTAACCAAAAATTGGAAAGGAAACAAGGATATCAAAAATATTTAATAACATCATAGGCACATTGTCTGCACAACTACACACAGATATGTAGCCCTTTGCAGGGTTGTTAGCTGGCAGCCAGTAAAATCATGGTCTTGGCAAGCTACCTTGCTGCGCCATTCATCTGATTCTTTAAAAGATGGCAAAATCAGCTACCTATTCCAACAATAAAGGCACCTACTTTAAAACTTTGTGACAACCCTGATCCCTTCCATGCATTACATTCTCATGGTAGTCTACAACCCATATTAATAATATTGATTTCTCAAATCACCATAATGATTTTCAAAGCTTATAAATAAGCACAATAAAACTAAAACTAATAACACATGTGTGCGCAAAAGGGGTTAGTCCACACTTTCTGGTAATTCAATTTCAATGCCTAGCTATCCTGTACCAAGTTACAACTACCCACGGCAGGTCAATATTTCAATAAGGTTTTATTCAGTTTGTATGTGATTGAACTGCTTAAAATAACACAATCTAGTTTCTTGTGGGAAACTAAAAGATCTAAATATCCTCAAAGATAATGACCTTCCTTTTAACGATCCATCAGATTAACAAGAACTTGACAGACCTTAGCGAAGCTACAAGGATCTTTGCATGGACCCTTGCAAGATTCTATAAGATCATTGTAAACCTTTCAGGACTATAGATTAAGATTCTAAAGGTGTGGGAGACATAGGGGTATCAAAAGTGTACCTCTTACACCCAAATCCCGCCCCCTTCCTGAATGGCTTCTGCCTCTTACTGGTTGTCTTGAAAATTGCTTAAAATTACTACAGTTAAATATTACACTATATTAGCAGTGAACTTTTTTTTTTTTCTCCTCCTGGATCCAACCACCTTAGGAAACCTACTTCACCTCCCTCTCTTTCTCTGACTCCCATAGACTCTCTGTCCCCCCTCCCTCCACTCCCCAGTACCACCAAATGGATTGTCTAGCCAATCTGCAAAAGACCCCTATGCAGTGGTAAGTTGAAGTAAAATTAAAGCGTTCCTCTTGCTTTGTTTTTACCTCGTTGTTTGCCAGTAGTGACAACTGGATACAAACTAATGAGAGCAATCATCAATTGACAAGCCATCAGTGGCGAGTGAGTTGCAAGGGTCTGAAGGAACGGCAGTGAAGCTGGTACAAGGCAAGTGTAGTCTTCCACTATGGATGACGTCACCTTTAACACTATACTGGGTCTGTGGTGATGTCTCTGACAGTAAACAAAGCCACAGGCACACACACATTAGACAGATTCTTGCCACAAAAATACATTTTATTATTTGAACCATACGTCCGGCCCTATACCCACTTAGGGCTTTGACCATAAGTCAAGTCAAGTCATACTTCATTAATGTTAAAAACTTGAAATCTACAAAATATAAAATTATCCTGGGTGCTTTCCAAAAAACTACATGGAAGATGGTAGCCTGGAGTGTCTGGAGGCCTCCACTGTGACCAGCCGCCCCCTAGACAGTAAACCACTGCCAAACCTCTGCAGCCCAGCCATAAGCCCCCTCGCAAAAGAATTTTATGTGAGTTCCTTTTGACATTGAATTTATAACATTTTAAATTGGGATTTTAGATCAAAATTGATGGGAAAAAACTGTACTGTTTACTTACCGGTAATAAATGCAAGAAAAAGCTGAAGATACAGTAGTGCTTTTTTCAAAAATTCAAATGTTAAAGCACATATTAGTGAAATGATTGAAAAATAATCATTAGCAAGATGCATGCTGCCCAATATAGATATTACAATTTCATTACAGTGTTAAATCAGTAGTGTTGCAATAGTTGTACAATAGTTGTACAAACCAAAATATCTCTTTGCTTTTTTTGTAATTTGCCAGTAATATTTAACAACTATTCACCACTGGCCACCAACACTGAGGTGAATAGTTGTTTTAGCATATACTAAAACAGTGGGATAATGTAGCCCAAAAGATGATTTTTGACTAGTTTATTCCTGTCAAAGATATCGATCACAATTTTCTTGTGTGTGTAATTCATATGTGAAAAGCTTAGGATAATCCGTTTGAGTTGCCAATTAGCGCATGCCAAAAACACTAGCCACTATTTGAGTATATACTAATAATGTTTATAACATAGTTTGGGAGGGAGGAAGGAAGGGGAAGACTGACAGTATTTCACTAACCTGCATCCAGATTGCCATGGATTCAAGCAAATGGTTACACTGCAAAGCTACAGCCATGGAGACAAGCTTGGTAAGAATTTCAACCTTTCTCTCAACCTAAAGTTCAATGGGAAAATAAAATAATTTATACCGTGCCAAAGAAATAATGCCAATCAGGATACAGAATAGCCATTGTATATTCAACAGTACTGAAGTCGACCTTCCCATAGTACACGGCAATCTTTTTTCCTGACGAAACTTAGCATATTTTCTATGGCATGGTGTAGGATAGTAATGTTATGCATCATTTTCTCACGGTATGCCATAGAATATCCCACAGTCACTTTTATTTTCTTCACCACGAAAATACAAGGGACTTGTGGGATATTCCATTTTATACCACTCAAATGCGTTGCATTACTAGTATAATAAAATTTCTAGTTATGTATTGTTAAGAAGAATATTTTATGCCAGAGATTGATGCAGGAAAGGATCACAGAGTATGATGAGGATATTCAACTTGCCTGTACCCAGACCTCTGCTGTTTCAGAGCACATGCATGAAACCTGCGACCATCCACTTTGGAACAAGGTAAAATTTATTTATAGAGACTACGATGGTACACATTGGGTTAAAGAGACTTCAACCCAACAAAATCAACGGGGATAGCGTAACTGAGATTGCAGGAGCATGGATGCTCGAAGTTAAGAAACATAACAACAGGAGACCAGTACTATAACAGTGACAGACTAACAAGATGCAGTGATTGAACAGGCGGTGTGCTGGACACTAAATCAAGTTATCTGGGATTTAGTGGGGGTCATTATGTGGTATTCTTGGGCTGTGCCACTCTCCTCCCAGGATGTAAATGGGTATTAAACAATTATGGCAACCTCTAAAACAAAGTGTGGGTGAAGGTTGGGGGGAGGGGAGGTGTAAATTGTGATCTGGAGTAGCAACCCATTCAGGATGAGTAGCAATGCTTCACTTCCTGCACCTAAACCAGAGTTAAGCACTGGTCTAATCAGCTTTTAGGTTCCAAAAATGCTTTTGCCAAAACAATAATTTGTTAGTGCCCATAAAAGTGTCTTGTCCATGAACACAACAAACACCATGGTCTACCACTGATCTCCTACTCGTCTCAATTTATAACAGGCACAGACTATTAAAACCTTACCAAAGAGTTACTTGAATACATTGGATTTGGTCGTAACATAAAAAGCAAGTTGTGGAAATGTAGTAAAATAATGGTTTGTATGCTGGAATCCAGATCTGGGTGGTCTGGGTTCGAGACCTGGGCAGGGTGATAGTCTTGAGTTCTTCGACAAGACACTTGACTCTCACAATACCTCTCCCTACCCAGGTGTATATAAATGGGTGCTGACAAATTAAATACTGGGGGTATTACTGTAAATAGACTAGCATCCTCTCCTGGGAGAAGTAAAAATACTCCTCGAGTCACTTTATGCTACTGAAACTGTAGCTAAGCTCCAGCTGGATGGGCCACTAGGCTCAGAGAGCTAAGGCAAGAAAGTACAACATATTTTGCAATGAATCTCAAGACAAAACTTCATTACTGTTACCGCCACCAACCCACCAACCTCTAATGATTAGCTTACCTTGCCATCCTTGATGTCTTGACCTGATATTCCAAACAATATATAAAATACACCACATCTCACAATATCAGATGGTTGATCTTGGAAACAAGAACATATAACTTCTAAGAGCTGAAGTTCCTGGATGGCAGACAAGGATTTTGCTCCTGATCCTTTGCCATAAAATATGTACATGTCAATAACATCATCAAGAAAAGCCGACAAATAGAGTCCAGGGTTTGGAGGCGTGTCAGGTGCATATGCTTTGAAGTATTTCTCTAACATATGAATGACATCTCTGCTGCATTCTGGAAATTGCGAACAACTCAGGAGGTGCTTGATGTAAGTGACTTTGTTGGGAATGTCTGCTTTCCATGAAGCAATATCTGTGAAATGAATACAATATTTCCTGTCAGGGACATCACCATAATGGTACATGGTGATTATACAGTAGAACCCCGGTAACTCGAACTCGGATAACTCGAACAACCCCACTAACTCGAACAAACTTCCAATAAACCAATAAACTGGTCAAAAATAATGCTTTCGGGCTATATTATCTCACTGTTTTAGTATATACTTAAACAACTATTCACCTCAATGTTGGTGGCTAAGTGGTAAATTTCCACCACAAGCGACCTCCACTACGGTGAATAGTTGTTAAATATCAGCTGTACGCCCTATGTGTAGCCACCCTCTCGCCCTCCCCCCCCCCCCCTGCCCCCGCACCCCACCAAACTCCAGCCAAGTACAATGATTTGAAACATGACTGACAGTACATAACCAAATGAATAGCCCTTTTTACAGTTCCCGGCGCCATATTGGAATAGTAACCGCGCAGACATGATAGCGAGGCTACCGGTGACCCGTGGCTGAGCGTGAAGAGAGATTACAGTGAGGATTCGGCAATTAGCCCGTGTTTTTTCGCGTTTTTCGGAACATAAGCGAAAGTTTTGATTCTAATAATACTCCTTCGTCATCTTCTAAGATGAATGGAAAATATTGGGCCGCTTTTGGCTGTAAAAAAGGCGAGTAAGCTTCTCAGGGGCTATCAGTTGTTTTCGCTGCGTAACAAAACACAAGGAGATCCAGTGAAGAAATCGCATCCATGGTGTAATCTGATAAGACGCCAGCATGAGCATGGTGAGGACAATTTTCTTCGTCTTTAAAGCAATTTTTCTTTGTACTAATCATTACTAAAAAGGAAATATACACAGCTCTCCTGAGCAAGTCGTTGGGATCAGAAAGAAAGGTTTTTAACATGCAATGTTTACAAAACTTTTGTTTACTTGCTCTTAATCACTGAAGTTGATGTTTAATAATACTTTACATTACACAATGCCCAATTCTTGAAAGTTTTCAGTAAAATAGTTATCCCAAATCAGGAATTATTCTCAATTTTGCAGACTTCTTTTTTATTTTATTTCTGAGTGTGGTAGTTTATTGGTAGTTTAGAGCTGCTTTTAGGTGAAGTTATAAGCTTGGTTTAAATAAAGTTTTAATATTATCTCATAGGTAAAGAGAAATCCCAGCAACATAGATTGTGAAACATTCTAAAAGGAGTCTGCCAGTTGAAAGAAGCTCAGAAAATCATCTATTCAAGTCAAGAAATGGAAAATAACACAAGCAGAGGGCAATTTTTTAAGAATAAAAAATGTTTTCATAGTTGAAGTGACTGCATCAGCTACTAAGTTTTGAAATAAATCATTTGCAGTGTTGAATCAAGGTGTTTCAAAAAGCCATTTAACAGTTCCTGTTACTATAAAAAAGTATTACCAACCCAAACACTATGGTAAGGATTATTATTATGAGATGCACAAAATGTGGACCATGTATAACTGGCAATAATGCTTGCAAGTCTAAAGTTATATTTACAAAAATTGCCTGAGGGAATGATAAAATCATTGCTATACTTTACATGTCCAGGGACAACTGTATTTGTTCTTTGTCCTTGCCTTATTCTGGCCTTAAAGGAATTTTATTGTCTATTTTGGAGAGAAAAGGCTTGCTTTTTCATTTTTTTTTTTAACACCACATTCTCAGACAAAACAAATTCCACCCCTACACATTGACCTGGTGTGGGAGACGCGGTGGCTAATGGTTAACGCACTCGACTCCCAGTCGAACGGCCCGGGTTCGAGTCCTGGTGGGGGAGCTGCGTTGTGTTCTTAGCCAAGACACTTTACTCTCAGTGCCTCTCTCCACCCAGGTGTATAAATGGGTACCAGCGAATTTACTGCTGGGGGTAATCCCTGCGATGGACTGACATCCCATCCAGGGGGGGGGAGTAGCAATACTCCTAGTCGCTTAATGCTACGGAAACCGGGATTATCTCCGGCTGTATGAGCGGCACTTGGCTTGGACACAGACTTTACCTTACCTTTTACAGGTTGACCTGGAGGTTACAACAAGAGAAATTTCTCTTCCTCATTGATGGTAGAGTTTCATATGGACACCGAACTACAGCTAATCTAGCAGAGTTCTATCCAGCTAGCTTCATGATGAAGATTTTATTTTTTATTTTCTTTACTGTCTTATTTAAACAATACATTCATCTTAAACATTACATCAATATTTTCAATACTACATGCAGGACCTAAAATTTTATAGCTCCCCATTTGAGATAATAAACATTCAGAAATAGTGTTTAAAGTATTGACATACTTTCTGGTTTCAGTGTAAAAGATTTATGGGTGGTTAACCCTTTACTGTCAAAGAATGAACAGCCCCAAAACTTTACCAGGTCAATACATACACATGTACACAAAAGGAGATGTAACAGTAATTGAAGGCGTAAGCGCAAGAAACGCACTTTGTGTTTTGGCCAAATTGAAAATTCTCACAAACAACTCCAAATTTCGCACGCAAGTTCGTTTACGTGTGCTCAACACTGCCCTGTATTTAGTTTTGCTGGTCTTTCCTTCGTTTTCGAAAAATAACACATGCAAAAAGACAAGGTTTTTGCTTGTGCGGCGTCTTTTGACTTTTCTTTTACAAACGATAAACAAAGGAAACCTTTTGTTTCTCAAGACGATGAAGTCAGCTAAATTTTTAGGGTTACAGTCCTAGCCCTAACGCAAAAGGTAACCCCAAGGCCGTAGGGTCGGGGTTAGAGTTTCAGATTAGGGTTACAGACTTAGCCCTAACGCAAAAGCCTAGCCCTAACGCAAAAAAAAAAAAAAAAAAATAAAGTTTAACACTAACCCCAAGGGATTAGGGAGTTAAGCCGTTTCAAGTTAAGTTTAGGATCAGAGTCAGCCTCAACCTTTTATAGATCGCGCTTTTAATGCAACAAGCTTTCACGCCAGTTTGCTTGCAGCTAGCTTTTCTGCAGTCTGCTTGCGGTTAGCTAGTTTTTGTTGTTTCGGGCAAGACTATTTTACTCTGTTTAGTGTTACCGTTAGCTGTAATTTGCCGAGGTGAAAGTGAAATAAAGACTGATTGTTGATTGAATACGCTTGCTCGTGTTGTCACATTATACTAGTTTTGCTTTCAGTTGAGTGCCGCCGGCTTGCTCTCACTTCTATCTCCACTCCTTACATCATCACACATCTACAAAATCCCGCGAAAACAAGATAAACTAAGGCACGAATCGATTGATTGATTTATTGATTGATGAATATTTAATGAGACACAGAAAATAATTTTGCGAGGGAACGTCCCCTGGGGAACATATAAAGAATTTTTTAAAGTCTAAAACCAGGTCACTTCTCGGCAACTTTGTCGCGGCAGAACCCAAGCGGACCCTGTAAAACTCGCGTTGACGAAGTTCCCGGCAAGAAACCTCTTGTTTTAGACTCTCTGTGCGGCCAGGCTCAAAACTACCTTGTTTGCAACGTTTTTTCCGAAGCGCTAAACAGCGCTGTTGTACAAAACAAAGGCAGAAACATCACTCAGTTCTTCGAGCGATGCTGTAAACTTACGGGTATTCAGACTTAATGATGTCCTTCAACCACCTGGCAGCCGCACTTACGCTAAAACTAACCAAAGGCTTCAAATGATTTTCAGGAACAAACGGCCATTTTTTTTTTTTCTCTCTTTCCTCTCACGTGACACCTATCAGGTGACATCGCGTCACAATGTGTTATCCAGTCCTTTTCGTAAAGCGAATCCTCAAAATGGTGGCTAAGGAACTAAAAAGCATGGCTCTGACACGTTTTTCAACCTCCCCGGACAGTTAAATAACGCTAGAAGGAAAGATTTACACGCGATGTGTCGAAAAACTCATGCTGCTGGCTGACTGTGGAGAACGTAAGCTTTGCAAAACGCCTTTGTTCTTTGCATACGTAATTTCTAAAAAACGAAGCTAGATTCAGCGAATTTGAATACAGATCAATGTTAAGCACACGTAAACGAACTTGCATGCGAAATTTGGAGTCGTTTGTGACATTTTTTTAATTTGGCCAAAACACAAAGTGCGTTTTTTGCGCTTAGGCCTTCAATTAAAATGTTTCCCTGAATTTGACCAAATTTTCTCATCTAGAGCTGATAGAAAAGTTGATTTTTAACCTCTTCTGGAGAAATAATACCAAAATGATGGGTTATCACTGATGGACGATTAAACTACCCTGGCTGTAATGTGGTTGAGACCAAACTTTGCCTGAAATTCACCCAGTTTAAATTCAATGATGCATTATTTTCTTTGCAGATCAATCAGACTTTTCATCAGGTGATTTAATAGGGTGCAATAATGCTCCTGGTTAATGAGAAAAAGTTTTCCCTTTTCTTTTGCATTTTAATTTCTTGAGTAGATGTTTCTCTGTGCCTTCTTTTAAATAGTGACTTCCTTGTGTGATAATTTCATAATCCATGTTTACTGGAATAGCTTTCACCTATGAGACAATATTGAAAACGGATTTAAACTAAGCTTACAACTTTACCTAAAAGCAACTCTTTGTTATCAATAATCTATTTCTTTTATCAGACTCAAAATAAATACAGAAATAAAAAAAAACCGTAGGCAAAATTGGGAATAATTTCTGAATTGAGATATATATTTAAATGGAGACTTGTCAACAGAAGGGCTTTCCTAGATATAAAATACATGAAATATCAAACAACTTCAGTGATTAAGAGCAAGTAAACAAAAGTTTTGTAAACATTGCATGTTAAAAACCTTTCTTTCTGATCCCAACGACTTGCTCAGGAGAGCTGTGTATATTTCCTTTTTAGTAATGATTAGTACAAAGAAAAATTGCTTTAAAGACGAAGAAAATTGTCCTCACCATGCTCATGCTGGCGTCTTATCAGATTACACCATGGATGCGATTTCTTCACTGGATCTCCTTGTGTTTTGTTACGCAGCGAAAACAACTGATAGCCCCTGAGAAGCTTACTCGCCTTTTTTACAGCCAAAAGCGGCCCAATATTTCCCATTCATCTTAGAAGATGACGAAGGAGTATTATTAGAATCAAAACTTTCGCTTATGTTCCGAAAAACGCGAAAAAACACGGGCTAATTGCCGAATCCTCACTGTAATCTCTCTTCACGCTCAGCCACGGGTCACCGGTAGCCTCGCTATCATGTCTGCGCGGTTACTATTCCAATATGGCGCCGGGAACTGTAAAAAGGGCTATTCGGAAGAACGCAGAGCGGCTAGCTACGAAGTATCTGTCTCGTGTTTCTATAACAAACATGTTTTTTCGAATAGGCAATATCAGCCCATAAGCTTATATTGTTGTCACGAACGTGGGCAAGTGGTGTTTATTGCAACTGTGAAGTGATATTTTGCAGATTTTGGAAGGTCTCTGCGATCTTCGGACATGAATACAACGATTTCAGCATATTTCTTACATTTTACATAATTATTTACTGCATACTCACTCCAAGTATCTTCCTCGTATTCATTCATGACGAAAAGAAGCTCTGATCTTCACAAAACTGCCAAGAATAGTTCGTCAAAAGTTATCAGAAATTTCCTCCGTGACCCTCGCCGTGACCGCCATTTTAACATGAGCGGCTAATGAGCAGCCTGGCCTGGCCTGGGCCTGGGATCTAGTCAACTGTACGCCTGCTCTTCCATGGCCGGCGTTCAAAAGGGGAAGGAGAAGGAAAGTTCGGGCGCGTTGCTCGAGGTGCTCCCCTTCCCCACTTCGCCGATCGCGCTTCGCGCTCTCTCCTTGCACCTCGCGCTTCGCGGCTCGAACTCCCCTTTTCCTTCCCCTTTGAACGCCGGCCACGCAGGCTAGCTCTTCCAATGTCCAAGGCTATATAAAAGTAGCCTGATCCCCGATTATAGCTCCTGGTATCAGGCTTTTCTAAAGGGGAAGGGAGAAAGGATAGAAGCGCAAAAAGAAAGAAAAGCCTGACACAGACGCTTTAATTCCAGTTTTCCACCCCCTCACGGCGTGATGAGCGTCACTGAACGTATCAACCAATCAAATTTCTTTCCTGTCGTCTAGGCTAAAGCTGACTTGAAACACTCGCGCGGGTTTGAGTATTAGAAAATTATGTTTTGATACCTCATCCCATCAGCACATATGTATCGCTGTCTGTCTGTTATTCCTCTCCACTCATTTCTTGAACAGTGAAGTACTAATTTTAGGGGAGTTGGCGGGGGGCTGGGCAATTAGGATAAAAATAATGCAAAAGAAAAGGAGGAGAAAAAAATCGTGCATAAGTTGGCACGGAAACAAAATTCAAGTTAGTCTCACCTGGTTAACATGGATGTTGGTAAAAAAAAAAACCTACCCCTACAAAGTTAAATGGCCCGTCCCTAACGCGCCGTTAGTGGAAGAGGAGCGTGGCGTGACGACCAAGACCAGCGCTCAGGCACGACTGTTGGAATATTGCCCTCGAAATGCCATTTCTTGTAAGCGGACGGAGAGATGAAAATGATTCCAATTAGCGACTAGAAGTTGCCAGCGCTGTTTGAAAAAAGAAGCCTGTGTTCCATCCCCGAACAGACTCAGAGAGCGGCGGAAATCGAGCCTAGGGCCCGGGGCTCTTTTTTTTTTTGAGAGCGCAAGAGAGTGCGCTTATTGGAGACAGAGGGCTTATCTATTTTTTTTTTTTTAA
Source organism: Oculina patagonica (assembly GCF_052425735.1). Taxonomy (NCBI): domain Eukaryota; kingdom Metazoa; phylum Cnidaria; class Anthozoa; order Scleractinia; family Oculinidae; genus Oculina; species Oculina patagonica. Next base: position 17,487,128 of record NC_135769.1, read on the forward strand.
TTAACACCCGAATGTGCAAAACGAAAGAGAGATCTTTCGTTTGAAGGCGTTGTGCTCTGTTATGAAAATAACACTCGAGGAGCGTAGACCGGTGATTGATGAAAGCAGTTCGGAGGGAAAATGAACTGTGGATGTTCTAGGCTGTTCCAGGCGTTCGGTTACTTGGGGAGCAGTGCGAAAAACGACAAGGGAAAATTAAGGGAAGGGTGTGACCCACGCCATTTTTTCCACTGGCCGTTCTCCGCACTAACCACATTTTTTCGCGCTGCATTCCAACTGACCGAACGCCTGGAATAGGGTACGGATGAAAACACGTTTATTATAAGAAGGGGTGCTTAATCGATCCATTACGAAAAGTACCAATGTCTGGGTATCAATGAAGTACAAAACAAACAAACTCCAGTCATTTGATTCGTTGCAGTTTATTTTCGACGGGAGATATACACATTCAAAACAGATTTCTTCTGATATTATCATGCTGGGAATCAATTCAGTAGTCTGCTGGTCCTCAGAAGGCTCGTACACGGCGCACTTGCTTTCCACACTCCGCTTTAGAAGTTATCGAGCACCATGGCTGGAAAAACCTTGCCGCCGCCACAAAGAAGACCGTGTATGACACGATACAAAGGTACAAATGCACTGGAAAAAAAGAAAAATAATAGTTTTGTTGAGTCATCCAATGTACATACAGCATAAGAAAAAACTGTCACGAAAAAAAAGGAAAGCAACTGACATATCGAACTACTCTTATTACTATCTTCTAAACCACTAGCCTGCGTATACCGGGGGCGCTAAACCACTAGCCTGCGTATACCGGGGTTTTGTTCGTCTGCAACGCAGGCTACTAAACAATAATAATAATACTTTATTTATATAGCGCTATTTCTATTTCTAACCAATAGCGCTTTACAAGTTTTTTACAATTAAAAATTACATATCTATATTAAAAAAGTTACACTTGATTTGTATATAATAAAAAAAGATCAATAAAATAATTAAAAAGAATAAAAAGTCTAACTAATTTAACTAAGTTAATTGTAAAAATATCTAACTAAAAGCTTTCTTAAAAAGATGTGTCTTAAGTTTGCATTGCACGATCGAATGTCTAAAGGTAAGGCATTCCAGAGTTGTGGCGAGGCTACAGAAAAAGCTCGAAATCCGTAGCTGCGCAAATTATAAACGACATCATCCAAGGGATGGCCATTCATGGAACGTAGATTACGTCTCGGGACATATCTCTTGATCATATCAGACAGATAAGTTGGGGCTAAGCCCATTGAACACTTGAAAGTCATAAGAAGCATCTTAAATATTATGCGCTCTTCTATTGGTAGCCAGTAAACCACCACACTCGAGAAATTATTCGTTACCTTCAGAATAACGTTTGCCAGTGAGATATAAGAACTTCTTATTAGGAGGGCTTAAATAAAAAGAGCTTATTAGAAAGGAGGGGCGGCTTTATTAAAATCATAAATCTGGTAACAAACATGATAGAGAACATGAGAAAGATGTAATCCACTGTACCGAAAAAGATGGCGACTGGGGGACCCATAAGAAAGTTGAAATTCAATTGGAGAAACTGATCGGAGAGGGAAGTTTTCAAAGAGAACGGGACTAAATGGATGTTTTAAGGTATTTCAAAACATGTGGTACGATTTAACGAAGAGTACGAAGTAGATATAGTTATGGCGGATTGGAAATTAATAACGTGGTACACACAAGCGCATTTGTCCACTAGCAAACATTTCTACACCGGGATGCATATTCGAGCAATACCATCTGTGTTTAACTAAATTTGATCACACCCCAAAAGTTCTTGGATTTAATCTTACCTGTCCAATGGGTCCAGCTTCTCTAACAGAGGCAGCAGCTTATCGCCGACGAGCTGTTTCATGTGTAACTGAAGACGGAGCAGCTGAACTTCATGGTGGAGCCTAACAAATTCACGAAGCTCCTGTACAAATAAAAGAAAAAAAAAACATTGAATAAAACAAAGGGGACGAGTTATGGTCTCTGTATCGCTGAAATTAGCCGGCTGAGCAAACAGATGTTTGTTCGTTCTCCGCTTGAGATCATGCCCTCCCTCCCTACTTATTACTCCGGAGAAAAAAAAACGCCTGATCGCATGTTACTTGTAAGCTTGGCCTGCGATTTTACTTACCTTGATGAAGTAACCACACAGATCCGTTTACTTTCTCTGATAAGCTGTTACTTGCGTGTAAAAATTCAAAGCTGATCACATTATCGGAAGGAATTTTGCGTGTAACATTTAGTGCTTGTTTTCGACAGGGCTTACTTTCGTGAGTTTTTCAGGGAACCTTATTATCAGAATTTTGCGGGTTCTTCCTTTTTTTCTTCCAAGCTTACTTTGACAGAGGAGTAGGTGAAATCCACAGTGCCATATTGCTCGTAGAGTCCCTCGCAAAATTCACCGCTTGATTGGTGTTCAATTTCATCAGGTAACCAACGAGAAAGCAGTACAAAACCTTTACTCCGCTCTTCCCGAACACTCGAGGTTTCCCGCGGGCGGTCCCGATCAAACGCACTGCAGTTCCCGCAAGGACAGCATGTTGTCAGTTCCTCTTCCGCTGTGAGAGAAAAAAAGAGAAAACTACTGGCTCAATATTGACTGTAAAAGTGAAATCGTACCCTGAAACAATAACCGTCTAAAATTCTCTAGCTTTTGCTTTGAGGGACGAGACTTAATTAAAAAGGTAATCAATCTATCGATCTATCAAAATCTAACTTTTTGAAACTTTCTTAAACCAATTTTTGTTTCCCCTGCCCTTGGATAGTACTTCTCTGTAAATTTGCCCCCGATTTCTCGAAGCAATTTTCGTTTCCCCTTGACGTCCCAGAAATCGGGATTCTACTGTATATCATCAATTCTTCCAACTAGAACTATAGGAGACGTATAAAGATCGGTATGGAGAATTGCATGTTGACATCAAGACTTTACAGCAATGAGCTCAAAAGTTTGACTACTTGTTATATATTTACATTCTTTCGTACAGATTTAACCCAATCAGAAGACTACTGGAAGCTGTTCCCGGCTTCTGATTGGATAATGACTGCTGTATGTCATGTCCAAAAACACAGAACATTAGTTTCGTTGTTATTGGCTAGAACACCTTGCACCAGAGGAAAGCAAACGCAAAGCGTAGAGCAAAAAAGCTCTTCAAGATAATCTCTTTCAGGAAATTAACTGAAAGCATACCCTCCAACGCAGACGTGCTTTTCGATTTCATACCGAGCACCCTAAAAAGTAACTGCGTAGCTAAGATGATTGCGTGACGTGCAAAATGAGGCTACTAGAGATTTTTTAACACACGCGATTCTTGGCTTTGTTTTTTTTAAATTTTGTTTTAGTTTTTCTTTTTAAATTGACTTTGCTGTCGTAAAGATTTGGGAAAGGCTTAAGTTAAACAATTTCATTTTCTTTGCCGATACCTCCTCGTGTTCCTAAAAGAGTCTTTCAATTTCATACCGTACAAGATGCGGTCAAATGCAAACAAATTTCTGAACAATCAGCGTGCGTCAAAAAAACAATAGCTACTAGTCTGTCAACAATTTACAACTCACGTTTTTATGCTCATTCATGCAGCGTGCCGCGGCGTGCCGCGAAGCACGCAATGAATGAGGATATTAGAGTGACATAGATGTTGACGGAAGTTGTGCGTGTACAAAAATTGTGTGGACGTAAGTTGTAGACCGGAAGTAATTTTACATGCTACCCCTCCCCGCTTAGTAACGTCAAAAATAACTTTCATGGAGTTCAGATACAAAGGTTAAAAGAAATGAAACCCTTGTATGGTGTAATAAACAAATTTACATCAAATCACAATTTTGGAACTTTGCAACATGAATCAAGAAGTTAAAATGTTGACACCTTGGAGGACCCTAAATGGGTTTATTTAAACATGCGCTGACACACGCAATCAACTCTGTCGTGGCAGACGGAAGTAATTAAAAAAAAAGCAGCTATTTCAAACAAGGAGTAGGGTTTCGTTTTCAAAAGCATAGTAATTGTTCCTGTTTAGGAACATAAACGTTGCGTGACTCCAGTTACAACTGTATATGTGTTCGCAAAGCTTCAAAGCGTTACGAGCATATAACTGTACTTAAACCATTATAAACCATAAAGTTTGCTAAAAAAGTTAGGCTCGATTTCCAACAAAGACCGGAGTCGAGAAGGCGGCGGAAATTCAGATTACTAAAAAGTTGAGTTCAAGAAAAGCTCACAATAATAGCGAAGCGCGCGAATGACGTCACGACTCAGACAAACAAACCGGACGATTTTCCTAAAACACTTTCATAAAACGAAAACTATCTATTTCTCTCAGAACACGCTGTTGCATGTTGTTTTCTGAGCCTCGTAGGGGTTATTCATTTGCATTATATTTTTAGACATCGCGCGCTTTGCTGTTTAATAGCGTAGCTGTCATGTTTTGTTCGTCTGCAACGCAGGCTGTCATGTTAGCGTGAATGTTTACTTGACATCTATAGCTTAGTGACCTGGCACGTCGGGGTGTCAGTTAATTTCCGTGCGATTTTATAATATCGATCGACGCGACGTGAAAAGAATCTTTGCTCAGGCAAGATGGCCGAGAATACATTCTTAGAGCCACTTTATCCAGTTAATAGCCCCTATTGCTGGGATATGATGCAGTTACTTGATAAATCCCGCAGAGAAAACGTATTGTCAGACGTTATGCTCCAAGTAGAAGGCCAAACATTCGCCGCTCATCGATGCGTTTTGGCCGCCAGTAGCAAGTTCTTTTACAGTTTGTTTACCAACGACATGAAAGAGAAATCGGCGACAATCGTAACCCTAGAAGGAATTACACTTTCGGTCATGGATTTGCTTTTATCGTATCTCTACACAGGCGAGATTCAAGTAAGCGAAGCGAACGCCGAAGATCTTATAGCGGCTGCGAACTACTTGCTGCTACCACGACTCAAAAACATCGCCTGCAAGTTTATCGAACGACATATGTCTTCGTCAAACTGCATTTTTAACTATTTGTTCGCCGAGAAATACGAATGCAAGGAACTGCAAAAATACGCTGCTGAATTAATCAAGCAGAACTTTGCGACAGTGGGCAAGTCGAAGGAATTCGTGCAACTTTCCAGCGATCACATAAAGGATTTAATTTCAGGCGACGACATAATGATCCGAGCCGAAGAAGACATCTTTGAGATAATTTTGGAATGGATTGGACACAATCAAGAGGACAGGGAGCGATACTTCGCGGAGTTGTTTTGTCATGTTCGACTGAGCACGATCTCCCAGCATTATTTATACACAAAGCTGATGTGTCATGAGCTGGTACAAGGAAATGATGAATGTAGACAAATCTTGATGGACGAGATGCGATGGAGAGCTTTGTACGCAGGGCAGGAAATCCCTCCACAAAGACCAAGAACCTGTCTACAGACTCATGAGGACGCTATCATGACCTGCGGCGGACTGTCTCCAGATGGGCTTATCCGCAACCTGACCCTCTGTTATGTTCCAACTGCAAAAACCTGGTACCAGTTAGCACCTATGCTTACCAGACGGTGCCGACATGGTTTTGCTGCCTGCCAGGGATTTGTTTATGCCATTGGTGGTAAAGGAGAAGACACCTTCCATTCCAGTGTAGAGCGATATGACCCACGTACCAATACATGGAGCTATGTTGCGCCACTGGCCAAGAAAGTAAAGTTAGTGGGTACAGCCACCTTACAAGGGTTTCTGTACATTGCAGGTGGTATTGAGTTTACCACTGAGCAAGGTCGAAGACGCTGTGACACTGTGCAGAGGTACAACCCTTTGACTAATTCTTGGAGTTTAGTTGCACCGCTCAGCAGTCGCAGGTCCTCAGTTTGTGTTGTGGCAGACGCACACTACTTATATTCCATCGGTGGTCTTGGAGACGATGACTTCCTATCTGCTGTCGAGCGCTATGACCCAAAGTTGAACTCTTGGACACAAATGGCTCCAATGAGTGAAAAGCGTGGCTGTGCTTGTGGAGTGTCCCTAGAAAAGAAGATTTTTGTCTTTGGTGGTACTGTTGATGCATTTTCCAGACATGCCAGTGTAAGTTGCGAAGTTTATGATACAACTTTGAATGAATGGCATTCTATCGCTTCTATGCATGTTCCAAGATTTCATGCCAGTGCGGTCCTTTTGCGAGATCAAATTTATGTGTTTGGTGGAATTGGAAGTGAGAGTGTTGACCGCCACAATTCTCGAATGGTAGAGTGTTATGATGTGCAGAAGAATCATTGGGTTATGGCACATTCCATGCCTTATGAGGAGACATATTTTAGAGGGTGCCCAGTCAGCATGTTTAAAGACTTACTACACTCACTGAACAAAGTTACAATTCCTTAGCCAAGGTACATTTTTTTGCAAAGCTATTATTGTAACATATCAAAGTTATAATGGACACTTGAGAGAGCAGACACTGAAGCTATTATAAACAGTCAAACCTCCCTTAAGTTAACATGTGATAGAGCCTGTTGTAATTCAGTAGGTGACTTATCTCTATCAAAGATAGAAATTTGAGACACTTCTACAGACATTCCTATGGGGTGAACACTTTTCTAAAAGGCGGCATGGCTGAGTGGTTAGGGCAATGGACTTGAAATCTGGAGGTCCCAGGTTCAAGTCCTGTTCACACCACTGCCTGGAGTTGTTCATTCTGCCTCGAGCCAACTGTTTCAGCCTCTTTGCCAGTTGGGATTTTTAAACTTGTTATGTAAGATTTGTTTCCAATGTTTGAATGGTCAGCCCCATTAGCACTTGTGCTAAATCAGTTACCGAGGGTGAACAAATATTATTTATGTTATCGTTATTTGGGCAGACAGCTTACTTAGGTGGACAGTAGGCACTGATTAAAAGCATGTTCACTTTGAAGGGAGTGGACTGTTAACAAGTCATTTTAAAATGGAAGGTAAAACCTCGATATGTGGAAATGCCAATTTATATATTTAAAATTAATTTGTGGTTATTATTTAGAATTGCCTTGCCCTGGAATCTAAAAATGTCGTGATCAACAATACTGCTTATTAACAGAATTTTACACAACATACTGTCAGTTGATTTCATTCAAA